>NW_017728964.1:7831532-7844579 GCF_001723915.1 Gavialis gangeticus
GCCATGGCTTAGTACTCCCCGCCCCCCCCCCCAACACACCGCCAGCCTGCATGGCAAAAACACTGCCCCGTCCTGAGCGATGCTGAGTCAGGGACCAATCATGGGGAGGGGGAGGGGGAGGGGGGGCATGTGCCCCCCCTACCAGTTGCCCATGGCAGTGAGCTCCCCTAGACCTGAAGGCATTCTCTGCTGAACACTTGCAGCTGTATTACGCAGCTGCATTATTCTTTACTTCACAAGTGACTGGTGGAAAGGGGCTTCAACAGACTCAGAAATCAGGCTAAGTGACTGCTTAAAGTCGTCAGGGCCAGAAGACCTCAGCAACATCCAGGGTGTAATTATGAACCAGACTTCTAAGCATGCACAGCCCATCTGTGGTAAGTGGGACAGTGATGGCCAGATTTTCAGAAGGAGCCCAGCCCAGTGGGTGGAAATCTGCCCCATTTTTTACTAGCTGCTTCCCAGCTTTAAAAGGAACAAGAAACTGCATCATCATCAGCCTAAGCTCTGAAACCAGAGCACCTGTCTCGTTTTGAAGGTGGGTGGGTCAGTGTCACTCAGCTATGACAGTGGCAATTACCGCATTGGATTTACAGGATAATTTGTTTACACTGCAGGGTAATCAAGCGGGTTGACACTAAACCTGGCTAGAAGGCAGATTAAACCTTCTTTATGGGTTGGTTTTGGGAGAGCTTCCTCTCATTCCAAAAAAAATTCTATCTATTGGCCCTTCCTCTGTGTAGGATCTTCTCCCCTCCCCCATTCAGTTGGTATCTGTGAATGACAAGAAAATGAACTGTAAAATACAGGTCAGTTCTCCCAACAGCCCGAGGTAGTGAGATGAGAGCTTTAAAAGGAGGGCGTGTAAGGTTTTCAATCAGCCATGTCCCCTTACAGGGCCAAACCTGAAATACCTGAAGCTTGTGATTCACAGGTGAATATACAAGTAGACGCCTCTAGATCTTCCTACCCATCAAGCCGTAGCATAGCTGGCTGCCCTACTTTACCACCACTGTACGTACAAGCCACTTGCTGAGCAGTCTGAACCAGTTCAAAGCATCTGGTGGCAACACTATTTAGTGCTATAAACAATGTAGCTTCTTTAATTACAGCTCTTTCCTGGTCTTCCCACAGTTTTTCTACCACATTAACAATTTCGCTGGGAACTCCCAGTTCTGGGCCTAAACACCACCAGTATATATACTGTAGTCCCTTTTATATCTGTGTCGTGCATATTACTGGGATGCACTTTGAGTATATCATGGTCTAAACTACATAGAGAAAATGTTACAAAGATGGTCCAAAGACAGTCTCACATGGCCTGGCTCTCTACAACCTCAGTGCTGTGGACTGCCATGTAGCCTGCACAAAGCGGACCTGATTTTCTCCCTAGCACAGCTGTCATTTTGTCAGCTTAACACTGATGTAGGTGACAGCACAAAGGGGAATCCAGTCCAACCTGCTTTATTAACAATTAAGCTTCTAGCCACCTCTGGAAGATAGGCAAGTCTGCACCATACTTGTTTTATGGTGGGATATATTGAGAGAACAGGGAGCTTGCAGCTTGTCCAAGGGTACTTACAGAGGCCAAGGCTAAAGCCCATAGTCCTAACTACCAGTCCCCTATTCTAACCATCAGGCTGTCCTCCCTCCCACCCTAGTTATGCCAGTAAGGAGCACTAGACTGGGTATAACAAGCTATTAAAGACCTGTTAGCAAACAAAGATTGCCCAATTCATCCCTCCAGCAATACGTCCACTCAACCTTTTTCCCTTTAATAGACTGACTGGGAAGGGGGAATCCTGGGAATGTCAGGAAACATTCCCATGTCTGATTTATTTCAGGGGCAGCATTTTTCCCAGTCACCTCTAAGCACTCACTGAACCCTACGGGGGGGGGGGGGAATTGTTCTTGTGATTTCTAGAATTAGGAAGTCAAACAGACAGAAGCTTGTTTGTAAATTTACCATCCAAAAAAATCCCAGGCTGCCCAGTAGGTGGGGCTCGAAGCGCAGTCAAGGGTTTGAAGCACAAGAGAGTATTTCAGTATGTTTCTGCTCTCCTCTAGTCCTCCTCGCAACAACCAAACTGACCGTTCAGGGGTTATGTGGCATAATTTGTTATTTTGGCAATATTTGGTTTAGAACCAAAAAAAAAAAAAAAAAAAAAGAGCCTGTGTTATAAGTTCTCGGATATGGGCTGCACCCAGGGGCTTCAGGTCAGTGTCCTTAAGGCAATGAGTGACAGATTGAACTGGTTTCATCAAGTTCTCCTGTAGTCCATCCCCCAACCCTCCCACCAGTCTAGGTCTGAAAAGAGTCAGAGGGATAAATCCTGAGACCGGTCCACAACTTGAGTGGCCTGGCTAAGTATTGAGTTGTTGCTGGAAAACGAGTCCTCCATCGCCAACCAGCCCACAGAACTTCTGCTGCAGGGTCTCCCCTAGACAGGGTGCCCTTCACCTCTGCGGAAAATGCACCCAGCTTGATCTCAGGATGGTTTCATCTCTGGTACATCTCTTTTGGCTCTGGAAGGCAGTTTGGAGGAGACATGATTGACCCCAAAGGTGTGAGACTCAAACCTGGAACATCTGAAGTTATGGTGAAAGCTTCATTGTCAAACAACCCTTCTAAAGTGAGGTCTTCTCCACTGTTAGTAATTTGCTGCAGTAAACTCCAATCTGATGTTTTTGTTTTGATAATTTCCAGGACTTAACCAATGGAAAACATCTGTCTGCCTTGTAATTTCATACACAAGATCAAACCTCCATCTATCCTCTCCACATCCCTCCATAGAAATGCAACCATGATGAGATGTCTGTTCCTTGGAACTTTTCTCTGCCCACCATTTTCTCAGTATGTTCACAGCTGGAGAGAAACAAAACTGCTGAACATACCCCCTAAAATATTCTAAACCAGTGGTGCTCGACCTACATACAGCCTGTGAGCTGTATCCAGCCCATGGAGCCGTGTCATCCAGCCTGTCGAGTTCCTCACAAGTCTGGAAAGCTGGTGGCAGAGGAGCAGTGGCAGGATCCAACCTGCAGCAATGGCAGAGCAGTGATAGAGTTAACTGGCATGACTCCTTGCTGCCAAATTTCCATACCCCCGGGGAGCTCCATGGGCTGCATAACACTACCCTACATGAGGTTGCTTCACAGCCAAATCCAGCATGCAGGGTTGGGCTAGTGCACTGGATTGCAGTGCCATAGCAAGTAGGAGGGGGAGGGGGGACAGCGGGGTTACCAACCCGGGTGCCAAAACAAAAGGGCACCAACGGGTGCTGCCCAGCTAGGACAGGGCACAGGACAGAGCTGCAAACAGCTTATTTGGACGGGCCTGGGGGGAAGATGGCTTCCACTGCTGCATGTAGTCCCAGGCAAGCATGGTGGGGTATGTGGCCCATGGATCTGTGTGTGGGGCAAGGGCAGGCTACCACTGCAGGCTTTGCCCTGGGCACCAAACTTCCTTGCCACGGCACTGCTGGATTGCACCTATAGAGTAAGCCCATGTGCCATGTACCCACCCTGTGCCATACCTCTGCCCCCTACCACAAGATAGACTGAAAACCACTGTTGTAAACTCTAACACTGGTAGGGATGGCTGGCTGTTAGTGAACCAGTGGCATCTCTCTCCTCCAGGTCATCAGCTAAATTCTAGCTCAGTTTATTAATTAGTACAGTGCATCACTATGTAACATTACAATAGATCCTCAACCAAATTGTGCACCCGTTTGCTAGGTGCTGTACACACAAACTATTGATCCATATCCAAATGTCACCCCAAAATTTTTGGGGGGTTATTTGCTGAAAATCAAAAATATTCCAGATCTGGGAGTTTTCAATGTTCTGAAAACTTTCACATTTTCAAAAAAACTTTTAGGGTTTTTTTTATTTTTTGTCAACATTTTTTCACAGAGAAAAATAATTTCCCACCCAGCATGAGGTATCTTGACAACATTGCCAAAACCATTTTATGGTGGTCTCTGGAAGGTAGCTTTTAGATTGTCATTTCTTGAGACTGATTCTGGCAGGGTCAAGTAACTTTCAGAGAGTTAGTTTGTGGAAGACCTGGGAAACAAGCTGACAAGTCCTGACAAAATTCCTAGTATTTAGTTGTGGGACTAGACCACTGAGTCCCAAAATGTTGTCATGAAGCCACTAGTAGTTCATAAGACCATGGTAAGTAGTCCACAGATCACAGTGATCACTATGTGTGTTTATAGTGTTTTCACTTAAAAGCCTGATGAAAAGGCTATATGGTTATCTGAGAGAGGTTTTGAGGGCTGACTGAGCTCCATTGGTCAAAAAAAGTTTCCAAATTTCTACATCAGTGATTCTCAGTCAGGGTACCAGAGCAGCTTGGGGTGCCAAGAGATCCTCTGAAGGGTTCTGCTAGAAGTGTGAGGAGATAAGCAGATAGAAACAGGCTTCTGTCTAGCCACCCTGCAAGGAGGAAGCACAGAAATAAATAAATTAGTTTTTGAAATGAGGTGCTGCTTCATTCACAAAAGTTATGGAGGGGTTCCTCAATCCAAAGAGGGGTGCCTCGAGGCTAAAAAGGTTGAGAACCAGTGTTCTGCATAGTCTTGTATTAGATGGATGCTGCCACAGCTTGCATTTCTGTACCTTTCTGGTATGCCACAACAGTCCTGACCTCTGCAATAATCCTATGTGAGTGGAAACACTACCAAACAGTATTTGAAGTTAGATTTGCAGAAAACATTTTTCTGAAACTAGATGCTGTGTGAAACTCCTGAACTTGTTTTCAGTGCTTGGGGCAGGACTTATATATATTTTTTCAATCCTGCAAAAAGTCTAAGTTGTTCAGCTTTTAAATGTATGTGGTTTGGCTCTACAGAGCCAGAGTGTGATTCAGAAGCTGACAGCTTCCCACGTGGTACCACACCCAAGATGTTCAGAAGCTGCGATTCTGTCCTTGCCTTGAGACCAGGCCCACGGCACAAAACCACATCTCCCTTGTGCGGGTGTTGGGGAGCTAGTCCACAGGCAGCAAGTCCCAGGGACACCGCCCCTGCAAAGGGAACAGCAGCATTTGCACACAGTGGGAAGGACTCTGTAAAGCACAGCAGTTCATTCATCTCCCTCTGTAGCTTTTAAAATGCCACCTCAAGCTCTTGTTCAGTGTGTGTGTGTGTATGCGTGCGCGTGTGTGTATCTCCACACACTGACCACCTCAGCACTAGTCACACTACTGGTCCTTCGGGGCAGAGTTGCAATTGTGAATGTGAACAAAGCATTGAATGCAAATAGGCCAGATCCTTGCCAGATGCTGAGCACTTCCTGAAAACTCAGCCCCTCCTGTTTGTTGAGTTGTTTCACTGTTTGCCTCTGCTGACATATAATACTGCTCTAAAGGCATGACTGTTAAAGTGATATTGGGGTCCCACTGCTCAGTTTCTGTTAAGGGATTTCTTAACTTTACACCCTCTGCTCCTCTGTGATACCTTTGGTCTTGTCTATAAAAGCCTGGACAGCGTCTGCTTGCTAGATATGCTACTGTGGGCAGATTCAAAGATGCAGGCGCCTGACTTAGCAAAGAAATGACCCTGATGCCTAAATGAAAAGGCCATCCCTCACCCTCCACTCTGTTTAAAGTGTTCTCAGTGTTAACAAGTCAGAGCACCCCAGCACCATCTATCTCCTAATAGTGTATCAGGACAACGTCACCTTTGACCCTTCCCTGCCCAGTGCAAGCCAGAGGAGGGCAGCTTGTCGGAGCCCTGCAGAGGAGAGCATCACACAGCTGCTGCTCTCTGTTTGACCTACTTACCATCAAGCCCTGCAACATGATTTATTCAGTCTAATTAACTTCTCTTTCCCCCCATGGCTGATTTCCTTGAAGACCCAAGACACAAAAGGCTTTCCTGATTTACTGAACTTGCTGCAAGTGGTGTGTTTAAGTGGCCATCATCTCCTCCAACTTCACTGCTTTTTGCAGACAGAAGCTAAATTTGGGGGCAGTGGACCTACTGATGCTCCGCCTGTGATGAATGAGTATTAATAAGGCAGAGCAAACCCCTCCATTAAGAGTCATGATACTAAAGCCCAGCATGTGTGGAGCTCAGAAAGCAGAAAAATTGGGCTCTTACCCCTCAATGAACTTAGGAATTTGTTTTACTTCCAGTGGTGTTGATTATGAAAACAGGGAATTTTCCATCTGATTTGCCTTCCCACTTTTACTGGGTAGTCTCTATTAGTCCATCCTCACAAGGGATGTTTTCAGGCCTGCTCTGTTGTGCATCATCTGAAGAATTTAGGATTCAGCAAATTCATGCCTGCATTCTACCAATGAGAAAACTGAGTCAAAGAGAATATAGGGCCAACATTTTCATCAGCTGTCAGTGTTTTGGTGTATCTGGCTAGAGAGAGAATGGGTCTGATTTTCCAGCAACACTGAGCCCCCTTAACTCTTGCTGTAGTCACTGGGGCTAGGGAAAGACATTCCAAAAGCTTACGCCTGAATTGATTCAATCTTTGCAGGTTAGTCTAACCTGGCTAGGCTGAACTGGTTTGAAACTGGACAGACATTCCCTCTGGACTGAAGAAATTCAGACACATGACTGCAGTCACTCAGGCTAGAAGCCGGGGGGAGCTAGAGCAGCTGTCCCCTCTCTTCTGCAGGGAGCTGAGCTGAGGGGGGGTCCCTCTCATTAGGGAGGTCTGCCTGAACCATCCCAGGCTTTTTCCCACTGGCTACTCAACGGGTGGGAGTGTTGCCAGCTCCCAGCCCCAGGCTAGCACTCTGAGGCAAGGGGATGGGGGAGAGGTGCAGTGCATGCAACTGTTGATGATACGGAGCTTTTCAATCTCCCTCCCTGCTTCTTCATACTGTCTGCAGCAAACTGACAGGCGAGCAAGTCAGCCAGGAGGCTGATGACAGTCTTTATCACTCAATTAGCGAAAAAATAGCATCTCTCCACATTACTCAAACTTCTTAAACAGTTTACCAGCTGACCTGTTGATTAGCTCCAAAAGCTCTAAGTGGTCACTGTTCTGTCTGCCTATACCAGTGAGACTGGAGAGAGGCACACACACAGACACTTCTCAGCATTAGCTAGCATACCACATGCTGGCTACGGTCTGTGCTCTGGCAGAGAGGAGGAAGGGTTCTCTGCTTAAGCAGTGAGTGGTGAGGTGGAGGGAAAAGGGGGTACAGGGAAGCCAGCAGACCCTGCTGTGCCTGCAAGTCTGTGCTGAGCTCCAGCCAGGGAGCAGAAGGGAGGGACCAGCTCTTCTGTGGAGCAGAGAGCCCTGACCAGCCCAGAAAGCATGCCGGGGTGCTGGGGGAGTCTGATTTGACTTAAACCAGCAATAGGGTTTCTGTTAGACTGTTCAGAAGGGACAGAGATTGCATAAACCAGTTTGAGCCAAATCAGTTAAGTCTGATACTACATTCAACCAGGTTTCTCTCAAACCAGTTTCAACCATTTTCAAACTGGTTTATGTTCATTGAACAGCTGTTCTGTTACAGGTTTAAACTAGTTTCTAATCACTTAAACCAGTTTATGTGTAATGTCTGTCCCTAGCCTGGGAGTTGCAGACCCAGCCCTGCCCAAATCACTCCCTCCCTATGAGGGCCTCAGTTCCCCCCACACCAGACTTACCTGTGGGGAACTGCTCTCCAGGCTGCCTAGCAGCCATATGCATGTACGTGCACACACATGCACATGGTGCTCCCTGCCTGACCACCCTCCTCCTGCTCCCCGTAGCCCCTTGCAGGCTGGAAACCTGCTAGCCTGCAAGGACAAACCCACCATTTCCTGTGTTTTCCTCCTTTAAAGGTGAAAATCTGGGTTTTACTATTTTTTTCCATGGCAAATGGAAAACCCGGATCCCTGGTGATTAAGTACCAGCCTTGTGTCCATGTGTTACAAGGGTGAAATCTCCAGCACCCTGCTTGATAATGCTCCCCCCACTGCTAGCACTCACATACCTGCGCAGGTACAATAGAAAGGGCGTAAGGCTTTACAGAAAGTTTGACATGCATACAGCCAAGGAGGCTAGATCCCTGTGGGAAAACCAGAGTGTCTCCCCTCCCAAGAGAGCTTTGAAGAGTGACTTGAGATGCAAATGCTGTTTGCAATGAAACACCTGGGTAGTTGTAAACACTGCAAGTTGTCAGCAACCTCCCTCACAGCAAAGGAAGGGATTTAAGAGGGCAGGTGTAAAAGAGTGTATCACAGGCTGTTAAATTAACAACTCAGCTCAGGCTAGGGAGTCAGGGGGAGGAAAAGTCTCCAGTGTGCTGGGGCCTGGTAAGCAGCACAAGTCGCCTGTCTGATAGCAGAGCTCAGAGTTGCTCTAAGTGCTAAGACTGTTCAGAAGGGAAATGCATAATGCAATCCACCAAATAACTCCCTCGGAAAGTCCTGGACTGCCTGCAGAAATCCTTATCTTACAGGCCACTAGAAAACCATGACTTCGCTCCTAAAGAACTAGTTGTTTTATATAATTCTTAGTGTGTCTAGTATAGAAATAAGCATGGACAGGGCTCTGAGACGCAGAGATGGAAACCATCGTTATCACTATCACCAGGGTGACCCCTCTGCTGGGAAGGCTGTCCTGAGTCCCTTCCTGAGCACCAGAAATAGCAAGCCCAATTCCCGCAGGATCCCCTAGCCCCACCAACTCAGAGAACTCAAAACACAGCCCAACATTTCTTACCATAGCTGCCCACTTGATCAGTGCACCACTTGCCTCCAAGGGTGCTGACAGACATGCAGCTCCCTGCTCCAATTCATGGAGCTTCACAGAAAGTGCCAGGAGTTAGAGAACCCCCCAGGCTCTCCAAAAGACATTCACTGTTGGGTTGGGGGTGGAGGGGAGGAGGGAATCAAACTTCATTTTGGAGCCAATCCCACGGAGGAGTTGCCTGCCTGCAGCTTCTCTCCCCTAGCACCGCCCTCCCCTGCTGTCTGCTGGAAAGGGGGAGCGAGAGGGAGCTGCTCACCTGAGCTGGAGAGGGAGGTAGCTGGGGGAAGGGGGTCAGGAGAACCTCCAGTCTACCTACCTCCCTCTAGCTTATGCTGGGCAAACCCTAGCCCATAGCTCCCTCCACCTCCTGCACTCCCCCTCCCTTCCTGCAGACGGCACCAGGGGTGAGGCTGGGCTGCATCAGCCCAGAACCAGTCACACAAAGGGACTGAAAGAGGTTACCTAAGGTGCTCCACTTTGGAGCATCTTCATCTGATCATTCATTAAATGAGGGTTAATTTGTCACGCAATTAGCCACTTTTAATGTGCTCTGCAGCCACGCACTTCTGTCAGCACCCTAAGCTGCCAGGATAACACTGTGCTTTTTAACACCAAATACATGTTTATTCCCCACCCAGTTTCAGCTCTTCCAAGTATAAAAGATGCCCAGGTCCTAAGCTGAGCTGAGATAAGCAAGGTAGCTTTAGGCTTGCACGGTAGTTACATGCTTCATAGCAGCCCAGCCCTTCAGAAGCAAAATTCCTGACAATGCACTGCTTCTCTTGCAAAGACAGTGGATCCAGACATGATATTGGCTGCTCTGGAGTTATGGGGAAGAGAGAGATCATTTCCAAGAAGTCAAAAGGAGAACTGCTTTAAAGTAGAGCTGAAAGCAGCTCAGAGCAGTCTCCTTCCATTCATCCTAGCTATCTCTGGCATCCTAAGCAGATCTCAGGGTAATTATCTCCATTAGATAATGAGATGAAAGATTAAAGGATGAGGCAAGGGCTCATCCCCCTAGAGGCCAAATCCAGTCAGGCTGAAAGATGCAGTTCAAAGTATCATTACTTCTAGTCTGTTGCATTAGATGCCTGTGCTCCTGCAGCTGCTCACAAAGGTTTGGGGACAGATTATGGATCAGGTGATTCAGTCAAGGTAAAGCCTACAGAGCTACAGAGGTGGGCTAGGACAGCAGAAGGACTCTCCTGTCAGGAGCTGCTTTCATTAGCATCAGTGGCCAGAAAGGGTATTTGATGCAAACAACAGAGCCATAGAGGGATATCAGAGCAGCTGAGTCTCTGCCCACCTGAAAGAAATCGCCTTTGCTAGAGGTAGCCTTGCAGGCAAAACCCATCAGTAGACTTCAGGAGATCTGGATTCAGTTCCTGGATTGGCCACTGACACGCCATGTGACCTGAGGCAAGTTGCTTTATTTCTGTGTATCATTTGCCATCTGTAAAGGGAAGCATTAAGATTTCTCTTTTCTGTCCACTGTCTTTTTAGGTGAATATTTATTTGAGGCAGGAGCAGTCTCTTACAATATGTATGTGCAGCACCTCCCAGGATGAGGCAGTAATTTCAGTTGGGACCTTTGAGTGCTAATGTAGGGCAAACAGTTTCTCATCTTAACGGTAAGATGCTCATGCTCCTCAATTTCTCTCTCCCTTTCATTTAACTGAATATATCACTTTCTGTTTTATTTCATCTTTGTCTCTATATCCAGAATTTTAGATCTAGAGGCCTTGCTGCAGGGGCATGTGTATATCAATCTAGTTTTGCCTCCCTGTATGGTTATTTAAAATGTGGTACAGTCATGGGCAGATCTAGAATTTTGAACTAGGGAGTGCCAATGGTGAGGTGCATCATCACATATAACACAATACATATTTTTCTCCAGTTAAAAATTATCTAGGGGCTCTGCTAGTATGCTAGGGGCCTAGGGCTACATTATTCAGTTTACGATTGAAGCGAAAACAAATATAACTTAATTGAATAAGTTAAAAAAAATCTGCAGGGCTGTGAAATAGGAGCTTCATTACCAGGAGCAGGTAACAGACAGCAGGATTGCAGAACAAAGGAGAGCTTGATTGGTGAAACATGGAGACCATCACAAAGAAGTGAGGGTTGTTACTGCCTGTGAAATGAAGAGTTTAGAAGGGATCGAATAGATTATAATGAGCCATGAAACTATGAAGTCAAGTGACTCCTTCAGCACTGTCTGACTAGAAACGCTTCTGCCACTGCCAGGCAGTTGGTTGCGAACTTTGGTTAGAGCAGGAATCAAAGTGGGGTGCAAGTGCACCAGTGGGTATAGTCAGGTTTCTGTAGAGATAGGTATATCCTGATGCAGCTGAGGAGATCTGCTGTCAGTGCCTGAAGCCCGTGCCATAGGTGTGTGTACAGTGTGCTTCACAGGATGTGTCCGGGGGCTCTTGATCTGCAGCTCTTTCATAAACGGCGCACAGTAAATATCTGAATTCTTGCTGTGCCAGATAACTGCATTAGTCACATGGCGAGAGAGCTAGTACATGCCTGATTGTTCCTAGAAAGTCAACATGAAAACAGAGTAGGCAACACTGCCTAACAGAGATCTATTTTCAAATTCAAGCATACATTTCCCCCTGCTATTCATTATTCAACTCAGCACTGTCTAAACAACAATGTGGGAAAGAGCTTGCAACAGCCAGCACACCAGCCCTGTTCAAAGGGGATGTCTAACATTTCCTCTGTCCACTCCTGCCCAGTCATCCCTCATAGGAAAAAGGACAGTCAACAATGCATACATTATCCAACTTGACAGGTGATCGTATCATTGCCCATCAGATCCCGGCTTCCTCGCTCGCTCACTCGCTCTCTCTCTCCTTCCCCCATGCATTTGGTTACCTGTCCCAATTCCTTTCTAGGTTCAGGACAAGAAACAATTCAAATTCATTGATTCCAATTTCATCTCCAAACTTATGTCAATGCTGTTTTCTCTTAGTAGAAAGGAAATGCAAGAATCATTGCAAAGATAAAAATAACTGGACCTCAGCAGTTCTTTTCAGAGGAATTTTCAATCAAAAGAATCTTTATTTAGGGAGACAGTGATACCTAATAGCTAGAGAAGGACCCAGGGCTCCCAGGTTCAGTTTCTAGCTTGATCCCTGTGTGTTCTTGGACATGTTCTGTCATTTCTCTGTGGTTCTGTTTCCCCATATGATAAATAATACACAGGTTTGTGAGAACCTTAAGCAATATTTGTCAGGGGCTCACCTGAAAGGTGTTACAGGGCTGTAAAGGGTTAGGAGCTTAAATAATATGTGTTTAATTTTTTATATTTCTATTCTGTTAAATATATCACAATTATTTTGGATCCCAAGCCCATTCTTTCATTTATAACATGTAAAGCATGAGCTGTTTTTAAACCAAGGGAAGCAGCATATAGCTATAAAGTGATGGCTTATTCCTCCCGGTCTCAGTTTCCATCTGTAATCATAAGATCCTGCTATTTGCTTAGACACATTTTTGGATTCTGTCCTCACACTTATGGAGCATAAAACACACAATGAGAGGAGGATAGAAAGGTTGGGTACAAACCTGCCCAACCAAACTTAAATAGAGTTCACTCATGTCCAAATCCAAATCCTGGAGACACACAATTACAGAATAATCTCACTTTTCACTTCAAATAAAAAGTATCTTGGCCTGATAGTTGCAGAGAAAAGAAACCACCATGACCCCAGAGAGCACCCTAAAAACTGAAACCAAAGGTGAAATTGAAAGCTATGTACTAGGCCTGCGCGAAGTGGCTCATGCTCGCTTTGGATTCGCATTCAGCTGATTCGGGGGGCAGTGATTCAATTTGGTGATTCAAATCACTGTCCCGATTCGATTCAGTCAAATCTGATTCAGAGATTCGGCTGCTGTCGAATCTCCGAATCAGCCAGGCCAGGCCCATCCTGCACCCGCTCTCCCAGCCCGGCAATGGCTGCTCAACAGCTCCCGGCTGTTGTAAAAAAAATAAGCCCTGACTCAGCAGGTGCTGCCAGGTGGGGGGGCGATCCCCGCTGCCCCCCACTGCCCCACACTGTGTGGGGGACTCTGCATGAGCCCCTAGACCCTCCCCTCACTCCCCCAAACCCCCACGGGTGCCCCACCCAGACCAAGTCCAGCCCTTTAAGAAAAAAAAAATGAAAAAACCCCCCAGACTCACCGCTCCTGCCAGTGGGGGATGATCCCTGCTGCCCCCCGCTGCCCCACGCCACATGGGGGGCTCTGTATGAGCCCCCAAAGCCCCAAGGCCACGGCAGGAATGGTGAGTCCAGGCTTTTCTCTGCTTTTTTTTTTTTTTTA
>NW_017728964.1:7849579-7856760 GCF_001723915.1 Gavialis gangeticus
GGGGGACTCATGCAGAGCCCCATCATGAAGCGTGGGGCAGTGGGGGCATCTGGAATCGCCCCCCCCCCGGCCCAAAGCACCCAGTGAACACTGAGGCTTTTCTATAAAGTACTGGGAGCTGGGGCAGGCGGGGGCAGCCATGGGGGGGCTGGGGGAGTGGGTGAGGGTCGGGGGGCCGCCCGATGGTGCCCTCCCCTGCCCCTAGTACTTACCAGCTTGGAGTCAGCTGCAGCTCCCTGCTGCAGCAACCGGGGACTGGCCAAATCATTAAAGCTTTGAAGCGGTTCAGACCTTTAAATTGGTCCCGATTTGATTCGGAGGTTCAGCCACCAAATCGACCTGAATCTCCTTCAAATCAAATCAGCACCCAAAGCTTCACACAGCCCTACTATGTACCTGTGTCTCATCTGTCACAAGACTTGAAATAAGTGTTGCCAATATTGCAGTCTGTTTTGACTCTGCCTACCTGCCAGCTGGCTTCTGACTACTTCAAGTCAGCCCTGCCTCCCATCAGCCGCCATCCTCTTTGGTAACTAAAGCTGTGCAAGGCACAGTAGGTCCCAACCATATGGAGACTTGGGTGAATTTTGTTTAAGTTTTGGCTTCTTTACACATCTTTTCACTGATCTCACTTTGTGTTTTATACTCTGGACCCATGAAATGTAATCTCCTCATTTCACCACATGCTCCATTACAGGGAAGACTAAAAGCTGGGTGACGTGTATGGAATCTTTCACCTATCCAAACCCGTCCCACAACATTACTGTAGTGATCCCAGGTCACCCATGTGTTTAAAGTCTAAGGTTTTTAGCACAGAATACACCATGCCAGCTGGCAACCTCAGATTAACTGGGCATCAGAAGCTGAACCAGCCTCCAGCCAGCTGGAGATCATCCATCCAGGGCAGGGGTTGGGCATACAAGCAGCAAAAAAAGCTTGTACTGAACTGGAAGTCCCCAGCTGCTCTCCCCTCTACCTCAGCTCCTAAAGAGACGATAAGAGACACAGGTCCCTGAGCCTTGTGGGCACTGCAGGAGGTAGGGCAGAAGTGGTGAATAGAAGGGATGGAGCTGGGCTGAGCATACAGGACAGAGTTATTATCCCTGCTTTACAAATGAGGAACTACAGATCAGAGCCAAAATGAAGCAGAAGTGGAATCAGTGGGACTTCAAGTGCCTAGCTACCTTTTTTGGGCCTGGCCCTAGGTGGCTGCCCCACAGGGACACACAGGTCATCTGTGGCAACAGAAGCAAACTCCTGAGTCCCAGGCTAACATCCTCAGCACTGGACCACCCTTCTTCCTGAAACTACATGGAGTTGCTTGGATAATGGATGTTGCAGAGGTGCCAAGGACTATGATTATATCCCTGCTTGTCTCCACTTGTACTCTCAGAAGTCAGGGAAAATCTTAAGGAGATGATGGCCTCCCCCTCCTTTCCCACTTCTCCTTGCTTAGCTCAGAAATGTGGGCAGAGGTTCTGCACCATTTTGCCCTCCAGAACTTCACAAAATCTGTTACTTAATCCCAGAGCACTCCAGCCCAAAACATTATATTGGGATGAATCACTCGCTGACCTATGCCTTCTGGAGTGTTCAGTTTCTAATTTTATGGGCTGTATCAACTGAGTTATTGAATCCAGATGTCTTCAACATACAACTGCAACGCACAAGAGAGGAGTTGGTGGCAGGGACTGGAGCCAGTAGTTCATTTTTCACAAATAAACAATGTCCTATGACACAGAGGGCCATCTCATCTCCCCCTTGGCTGCCTTGGATTCTCAAGGAGCAGAAGCAGGGTTATCACCACAAGCATTTACAAATTTATTTTGATCCACATCTCTTTCACGCTCCTTTTCTAAACTCCTAGCACCCCAATGGCTGCACATTTATTCATATATATAGGTTGTGATGGCTCCCCGAAGGGTGATGTTTGAAACAGCAGCAGTGGAGGTATGTGCTTAGCTTGGCTTTGGTGCTTCAAATAGGGGTAGCAAACCTTCAGTGGGTACCATAAGAAGGAGGAGCCAGATTCTAGCATTGGCTTCTTCTGTATCATTGACTGCTGGCATGAGCTGCCCATTGGCTTATGACCCCTGACAATGGTTGGGTAGGGGCAAGTTGTTTGGATAGAAATGAAGATTAATGAGTGACAGTAGACATATAGTTGTCCCAGGAAATCAGGATTTAATGCACTGCCTACACCGGTAGTTAGGGTCCAATGAACTTGAAATCATTCTCAGGCTCATACCTGCCAGCCCTCTGTATCAGTGGTGTCAAACTCTGTTGGCCCCCCAGCCATATCCAGACTTTGGGCTGGACCTAGATCCAGTGGCAGTGGCAGTGGCAGTGGCAGAGCAAGCAGCATCAGGGAACAGCCAGGGTTAGGGGGTTAATGCAGCTATTTCTCACCCCCTCCCTCCCTGATGCCAACATGCAGTCACAACAGGGCCCGATGCCCCAGATTTCAGCAGTGAGCCCTGTCCCTGTGCACCATTCCCTCAAATTCCCAGCCCTTCTAGGAGCTCTGCAGGCCACAGCTGCATGGGCTGATCCAGCCTTCAGGCTGTATGTTTGCTACACCTGCCTTATACTATACCAAATCTTTATGCTCAGGTCTTGGGGGCTGTCAGAGCTGCTCAGTTTCCATGTAAGAGGTTCTCCTGACCTGTACTCACCCACCTGCCTGCCACTTCTTGAAGAGTATTTGGAACTGACAGGGATAGGCAGGCCTCAAGCACAGGAACTCCACCAATAGCGACCCCATTATTCCTCGCTTCTGACTCTTCCACATCCTACTTCTTCTCTTTACTGCCCATAAGCACACGTCCCAAACAAGAGAGAAGTCGTGTGCAGACGGATTCCTAGAAGACTCCGTTTTGCATGCTGTAAAAGAACTTGGGATACATTTTTGTGCTGTGCTTGAAATATAAGAAGCACAATATCAACAGTCTTAGGTCACCTAGCTTGGGCTGTTTGTGGGCAAACTCAAGGCCACGCTTACCAGTATAAACATACCCTCAGATACAAGCCCTGCCTACACACTACATAGAAGGATACTGAGTGACAGGATTCCTACACATTTGTCCCCAGACACAGGCAAAATATGGCACCACCTTTGTAGTGCAGATGGCCCTTAATATGTCTATGAGCCATCCTCATGCCTTCAGGAGTCAAAGTTTCTATTGTGATTTGGGGACACAGCTAATGTGCCATATACAAGTCAGTACTAAATCGTGCTTTAAATGCATCAAGAATGACAATTCTGTAATAAAGTCTCCAGTAGGGCTGTATTTATATGGTAAGATAAAGAAATTTCTGCTGTACTGGATGGTTGACTACTTAGAAGAAACTGAAAATCCCAAAGTACCAGCATTTCATGGTTCTTGGGTAAACGTGGGCTAACTCCTTTGGGGATACTGAGCCTGCTCTGATTGTTCAAAAGATCTGAGAGCAGGACAAGGGTTTCTGCTGTTCAGTCTGGCTGACAGTAGGAGATCAAATCACCACCATCACCTCTCACACATTTAAAGTGGATTTGTTAAACTGTATTAACCTCTGTGTAAAGAATCTTATTGCAAATTAAAGTAGCCTGAATTTGATTTAGCTTAATTCACTTTTGAAGTGAAGTCACCTAAGTAAAATTAAGGCCACTTTCACTCCAAATAAAAGAGTCTACACACAGGCTAATTGCAGTTCAATAAATCTACATTATATTCGCATCTTTAAGTAATTCAGATTGGCTTTCCTGAGTAGAAAAGTAGACCAGCCCTTACTTAGAAAAATGCAACCCAAATTCAGATGATGATACCTTCTTTCTTTAATGAAAGTACCCAGGTGCTTGGTTGCTGAGTCTGGTCGTGATTGAATAAAGTGCTGAACAAGCTAGCCTGACTACACAGTCTCCATGCTACATCCCAGGACACTGCCACAAAGGAAACCCTGCATGCTGGATCCTGCGGTGCATGTGCCAAATTCCAAAAAATGAGGCTGCGTAGCTGCCTCAGATTGTTTCTGAGCATGCTTCAATAAGCACCCTAAGACAGAGAGCCTGAGACCAGGGCTGGACACATCACCAGGGCCACTCTAAAAGGGCTATATTGCCTAATTTTGGGGTGTGGGACAGGAGCTGGTGGGCAGGGCAAGCATCCTGATAATGCTCCTGGCAATGGCATAGAGAGGGTATAGACTTGTCCAAAGACACTCGCTGCTCCAGAGAGTCTGCAGTCTAGGTGACAGATAGGAGACAACAGACAGAGAAGACAGATAAATGGGAGTGAGAATGAGATAATGATGGAGAAAACAGAGCTTTGCATTCAAGAAGTCTCAGCTCAGCACTTGCTCAGCCTACAGAGGTGTCACAGACATGGAGCACACCTGGCAGAGGGAAGGGATGAAAGAGGATGTGAGCAAGTGGTTTACTCTGTGTGCTTCCCCCCAAAAAAAATCCTGTGGCAGTAAAGGGACGGGGCGCAAGGACAGGAGCACTCACAAGGACGGAAAGGGTTTATTTTCAAAATGACTTCCTGTCCTCTCCCTTATTGGAGACTCTGGCATGGTGACCTGGGTCTATCAGAGCAGGGGATTTCAAAGAACTGTCTGCAGATTCCATATCTTCCAGAGGGGATTTTTCAGCTCATACGTCACTGACAATTTACTGTAATGATGCCAGAAAACTGACACAGACCCATAATATGTTAAGGACAGATATAGTATCAAGAGTGCTGGAGACTGCATATAGGATGAGAGCATATGCTTAGAACAAAGGACTGGAAGCCAAAAAAGAAAGTTGAGTTCTCCTCATCGCTGTCCTATGTTGGGACTTTAAGCAAATCATTTTACCTCTTGGCTTGAGTCTGCTTCCCTGTAAAACAGCCTCATACAGCCTCATACCTCATGAATAAATTCCAGGAAGGGGAATGTGTGCAACCAGTTTTCACTATGGGCTTTGTATCCAAGTGCTCATATAATTTCTATTCTGAGTAGGTCCTAAAGAAAGTAAGTGAAAGGCTAAGGAAACATACAGAAGTTTTACTAGTTACCCTCTGTATTCTCTATTTCAGTTACATTTGTCTGTGAACTGGACCGCTCTGTACTCATAGCAATGCAACTTAATGGACTTTGTCCTAAGACCTGCAGTCTGCTCCTTGTCCTGCCGCTGACCAGTTGTGTGACCTTGGCCAAGTCATAACTACTGTATGCCTTAGCTTCCCCCTACAGAGGCTCAGAAAATAGCCATCTCTGTTACAGCAAAGTGCTGTGAGCTACCATGTTTGTTCACATACCACGGACCCTTTCCCTCAAAATCAGCCCTCCAACACTGAGGTGTGTGTCTTCAGCAAAGAAGCTGGTTTTTTCTTCACTGGAATCGAAGAATGGAGGAACAGAAGCATGCAGGAACTGTGCTCTAATGGCTGCCAAAATAGCTCCCACTTTTCTCTGGTCCAACAAGCAGAAGGGGCAGAGTCCAGTGTTAACCTTCTTATAGCTGCTAAGGAATCTGCAGTAGCAACTTGGTGAGCTTTGTTGCCTAAAGAAGCAATTGAGTTGGCTCGGGGCAAGCGAGCTGTGTAGTGTCTCAATATGGCTTGTGGTGTGGAAACAACTCTTTCTTAATTATAAGAACTTCAATAAAGACATGTTACCAAAGCCATCTTACTACTGCCCTTGTAAGGGTCTGTGACATAGTCTTGTTGCTGTCCTGCCTCACCAGAACATTTCCACTGCCATGCCCAGACAGTCTTCTGGGATGCCATGCTATCTAGACACTCTCTGTTTCCAGTAGGACTTACTCTATGTCATACAGCCAGTCATGACTTGGGGAAAAAAATTTTTTTCTGCATTCTGCCTTTCAAAAACTAAGGTGTGCACCTTATTAGGGAGGGGGCTGTGATATGTGAGAAAATAAAGTTTATGGAATGAGATCTTAGATAAGTGAATATCCACAGTAAGTTCCATCTACATACAACTGTATTAAATAATATGCATTCAAATGAAAAACATGGTCAAAATAACCTTTAAAAAAAAATTGACCATTTTCGCAGAACATTTTTGGAAAGATTTGAGCCAGCTTTACAGCGGTATCTCCCCTTTGTCCCCTGGCTTTTTTTTTTCTTTTCCCAGTAGCTGAATGGAAAAAAAGGGGAGAAAAGGAGAGGAAAGAAAAGCCAAGCAAAGCACCAAAATGAAAAGCATTGAAACTTACCGTTTTCTAGAAATATGCTAATGAAAATATTCAAAAGAATGAAAGCAACAGTCCTTTTTTTAAACCTATGGATTGAAAATAACCTCTGTACTCTCCATAGTTTATATGCATTTTCTTTTTCCATTTTTCACAAGCTCTCCTGATTTTCAGCCCCATAAGCTTTCACCCCAGTGCAAAGGAAAGAAGGCAAGGCCTCACAGTTCCCCTTCAGCTCTGATGGCCTAAGGCATACCTAGGGCTCTGGCCTAAAGCTCTGCATGAGGTGGGAAGGGTAATTTCGCAAAATCAAGCTCTTCCTATTTGGTGTGCATGCATTACATCATGTCATATGCAGGCCAGCTGACCTGTCACACACTAAGAGCCTATTATGATGTTTGATCTGCATTTCAAGTCTGTCTGTGGCTTCCAGTGCTTGCTAATGCGGTGCACACACACAAGGTTCCAGGATTCTGTTTCGCTTAATGGAGGACCAGAGTACATCTTGAGATCACCTCTGAGCTACTCGACTAAAGTGCAGGAGTGATTTTATTACCCACTCTGGAATATTATTACCCACCCATTGAAAGAGGATTTCCCTCTGGATGCACCCAGACATCTCCCTGTTCCCGTAAAGGGGATGCACATGCCCAGTGGGGTAATAGAATTGGTAACTCAGAGTTAGTCTCAAGCAAGTAAAACAGGATTCTGCTTTAGATGTTTTTTCTTTTCTGTCCTGTATCTTTGGAAATAATAGGATATTATATTTGCATCATGTGGGGTGAGGGAGGGAAAGAGAGAAGGTATTAAAACTAAGAATACAAGACATGTACCTTTGCACTGGAACTGGAGCTCAATTTTTTGAATGCAAGTGACCGAATCACTATTGCACCTCACTTTTTCTATGTTGCTCCTCGTTGCAGTAATTTTCTGCTGTCCTGCAACCTAGGACTGAGCAACGTAATATAAGCATTGCAACTGAGTTAACAATTGTCTTGGGCAG
>NW_017728964.1:7861760-7862324 GCF_001723915.1 Gavialis gangeticus
GAATCACTATTGCACCTCACTTTTTCTATGTTGCTCCTCGTTGCAGTAATTTTCTGCTGTCCTGCAACCTAGGACTGAGCAACGTAATATAAGCATTGCAACTGAGTTAATAATTGTCTTGTGCAGAAGCAGCATGCACTTCAAGAATGTTCTGAGGACATCTTGGAGATTAGTTTTGCACATGGACCTCTTTGTGCAGCTTTTTAGCCTGATGTGAATCAAAACAGCTGACTTATAACACCCCCTGGAAAGCCAGGGTTTACTGTAAGGAAATCTTTGCCAGAACTGAAACTATAGCAACTGCTGCAATAAAACAGCATTTCAGTATAAATCTATTTTTACAATGCATTGCCACATTCATAGCATGACAGATTACACCATCCTCAAATCTTTGCTACAAAGAGATTTAGTCAGATTAGCATCACAGTAGTTAGAAATGGAAAAAGGTCACAGGATCATCAAGTACCTTCCCCCTAAAAGTGTAGAAATATTACCCAGAGAGAAGTTTCATCAGATATTAAACGGATACAATACTTCAAGTTAGCCAAAAGGCTTAGAATGACT
>NW_017728964.1:7867324-7878746 GCF_001723915.1 Gavialis gangeticus
GCAACTGCTGCAATAAAACAGCATTTCAGTATAAATCTATTTTTACAATGCATTGCCACATTCATAGCATGACAGATTACACCATCCTCAAATCTTTGCTACAAAGAGATTTAGTCAGATTAGCATCACAGTAGTTAGAAATGGAAAAAGGTCACAGGATCATCAAGTACCTTCCCCCTAAAAGTGTAGAAATATTACCCAGAGAGAAGTTTCATCAGATATTAAATGGATACAATACTTCATGTTAGCCAAAAGGCTTAGAATGACTTTGGGCCAAATCCAGGTTTCACTGAAGGCAAAAGGACAGTTGCAATGTACTTCAATGGAACAACCATAGCCAAACTCATCACTGGATTTGCCGTGAAGCCTGGAAAAAGGTATTTATGCTACTATGTTAGCAGTAAAAGGCAGTAGAGTTTCCATTTTACTCTTTACCTTAGCTCTATTGAAATCAGTGGGAATTTTGCCATAGACTTCAATACAGCAAAAATTTCACCCAAAGCATTTTTTAGCTCAATTTCTGGAAGGACCTGACTCTTCAAACCTTTTCACTCCAAAGTTTCTGGGCTTATACTACATGGTTTTTTAGCCTCTTTCATGGGAGAAAAAAATCTTTGGATTCTAACCATGATGGAAAACAGAGATGTTCAGTTCTTTCTCCCCTTGCTGGTATTTCTAGCAGGTTGTAATATGGCAATGGAGATCATTTTCATGATATACTGTAAGACAGGAAACCTGCAGAGGTTGTGGAATCTCTGGCTTTGGAAGTTTTTAAGAGCAGGTTAGACAAACACTTGTCGAGAATGGTTTAGAAAGAGACCATCTTGCCTTGACCAAGGGGCCACTCCAGCTCTACTTTTC
The DNA here is from genome assembly GCF_001723915.1 of Gavialis gangeticus. NCBI lineage: Eukaryota > Metazoa > Chordata > Crocodylia > Gavialidae > Gavialis > Gavialis gangeticus. The sequence continues at coordinate 7,868,186 of NW_017728964.1, forward strand.
TATCATTATATAAGATGGGACACTACAGACAAAAATCCTAGGAAGTAAGTAGTATTTTTGGGAGACAGAATCTGACCACAGGGACACTCAAAGATCTGACCCTACATTGGAAGGGGCCTGATGTCAATATGCTGTTAGGTGAGCTCAGGCGTTCTGAGATACTTAATGCCAAGCACAGTAACTCTAAGCAGAGCACCCACCCATTACTGCACAGGTAGTGGCCCCAGCCATCGGTTCAGAAGCCTCTCACACTTTGCTATATCCTTTACAGGACAGAACCAAGAGACAAACTCCATTTAAAAAAGATATTGACTCCAGATCCAACTATTTTTAGAGACTACTGCCATCAATACGTAGGGCTGACAGCACTAACTTGATGAGGGAGATTTGCCATGCTAATCATACCAGATCTCTGCACCCCAGGCCTGAAGCACCTCTACTGTTTCAGCTTGGCCTCCCACCTGTGATCTGTAACTTTGACAATTTAAGTCTCACCTGCTGTCTCTTGCTAATTGATTCTTGGGCCCAACACATCTCTGCTAATGTGTATCACTTCTAATCCACAACCTGCCCCCACATCTTGCTAGCCCTGGGCTCCAACTTGGCCAGTGTACCCTATCCTGACCCACAGGACCCTCTGCTGCTAAAGCTGCACTCTGCTGCTGCCTTTCAGGCTTGCCATACAGTGCTCCCCACTGTTGCAGCTCTGAATCCCACACACAATTCAGGGGACCTTGGGTGAAATTCATCTTAGGACCTAAAGTCAGATCAAGCCTTATACAATAGTTAAGGGACAGATTCTGTTGCACTTACTATGTATATTTATGAGCTTAGGCATCTAAGTGCTGCTCTATTTCATCCTACTTGAGTCCCTGAAAACCTGTTAATACAAAAGGTGGATGGATCCTTTTTCTTCTCACTGCCTTTTTGTGACTAAATCTTAAGGGTCAGATGATGGTGCATTAAAAAATAGATGTATTAATGGTTTTTCAGAGTGAAATAAAACCAGATTTAGGCACCTTAAGTCCACTTAGATGCCCACTAGGTGGAATAGAATCTGGCCCCAAGTCTCCAAAAGAGATCTTAAGTGGAACTTGGGTTTTGCACAGACCTTGTACTGGCCTCCTGCACAGGTGTGTCCCAGCCTTACCAAAGCTATGGACAAGATGAATGCACAGCTATCACCCTTTTTTCTTCCAAATAGTATAGAATGAGTGCAAGGCCTGCATAAAATCATCAAAGTGACCTTCCAAAGGGAGTCAGAGTTCATCAAGACATCTTCCCTCTCTAGAAATTGTATGGAGCTCTAAAGGTTAAAGCAAGGCGCTGCACCCTGTGGGTTGCAGATCACTCTCTGTCTCTGTCTTTGATATTTGAAATGAAAGAACTCCACTGACCTGCTCCTTTTGGACTCTGTTTGTCTGTAAACAAGCACACCTTAGGTGGACTGAAATGAGCAAGCCATGTAGATTCCTCGCTCAATATTTGGAAAAGATGTATCCTGCTTACCCTCTTAAACAAATCCCTGTGTCACTAGCCTGTAAGAACAGAAAAATAGAGCTTCTTTTCCTAAGTATTTACCAAAGTAATTTGTGCATGACTCGATGACAGTACTTACACAAACTATGGAACCTTCTCCATGGATATTTAGGGAGTGAGCCATGGGGAGTAAAGTACATATTAGTACTTAGAGCTATTCTGGAATATGTAGCTCTCCCTGTGAGCTAGATGAACCATTTCCCCCTGCCCCATTTACCAGTGCACCATGAGTGTGAAATGTCATGCAAACAGGATGGAAGCACTTTACACCCACCTTGCATTGGCACAAATGACTGCACAAGGTGCACGACAGTGGAGAACTACTTAGCACATTTTCCCTCAGGCCAATCTGATATGTGGAAATTTGACATGTAAGCAAAAAGGAACCGATCGGTTTCCACAATCTTTTTTTTTAAACTCCTTATCCAACCCTTTCCTCCAAATGTTTTTATATTTTTTTTAAATGAGTTTGAGGTGAAGTGGGGATTTCTTGGTCTAAGTAACTGATATCACTGACTACAATGAGGACACACAACTGCTGATCTACTGCCTCCCCCTTCACTGCTCTACCACAGTGTATCTCAGTCCAGCCCTCCACCAGCCCAAGCTCTCTTGTTCTTTGGTCTCTCTTCAGCTGACACTAACAATCAAACCAAAATTTCAGAAATGGCCTGTGACTATGGTGGCCTCGGTTTGTCATGAGTCACACTCGGGCCTGATATTCAAAGGTGCTAGGAACCCACAGATCTCACTAAGTGCATCTGGAGTGACAGGTGCTCAGAGTCAAAAAATGGAAGCACCCATAATTAGAGACCGCTCTTCAAAAGCTTGACCTTAACCTCTTTGCATCGGTTTCCCACTATGCAGAATGAGGATCAGACTTGCCTGCTTCCCAGGGGGTTACTTGGAAGTTTTCTCAGCCAGTGCTTGCAGAGTGCTTTGAAGATGAAGCTTTATTATGTGCTAAATTGAAAAATGATGTTTCAGCTCATCAGACACTTCTTGGGGAGGAGATTCAGGAGGCTAGAGCTATGTGACCGTAATATGCTATGAAACTGAATAGCTAAACATAACATTCCAGTTTGGGACCATATTACAAGCTGATATAAAACTGGATCTTTCCCATTGACGTCAATGGAACTACACTGCTTTACACCAACTGAAGATTTGGCCATTTCAGAAAAATGGGCCTGTTCCTCTAAGATATGTGTATGACCCCGTTTACCTTAGTCTGAGTACCTCACAACACCCATTGAGACAGGAATGACTATTCCTACTTTACTGATGAGGAACTGAAGCACAGACAGTAAGGGTCAATACTTATTCCACCTGTATGCTTCCAAATATCCATTACGTGGCTGCGTAAGTCTAATTTTTGGCACTTACGCAGAGACTTATTTCCACTTCCACTTGTGTAGCTGAGCTCCCCCTGTGCTTGCCTTCTCAGCATGTTTGAAGGCTGAATAATAGCTTTACAGCTTCTTGAGTAGAATATAATTGCCCAGCTACACACAAAAGTCTCCAAAAGTTGGATTGGAAAAGAACCATAACCAGCAACTGCTTGACACAAGATCATGAGTGGCAGTTTCTACCTTTTAGCCCACTAGCCTATTGGTTATTGCATTTGCACAATGAATGGGAAGCCTAGGCCATGGATGAGAGTTACATTTATAGCATCAAATATACCCTTGTAATGCTACAGAAAGTGAGCATACAGCCCTTCAAGCTGTCTGCAGAGCTACAAAACAGACAAAAGTGCTACAGAAGAGTACTTCTTTCAAAGGGGAACTTTGGTAAGGCAGTGGCAGCAATTCCCTTGGGAGCCGTTTTGTGAGGGCCATGTCAGTCGGCAGAACTGCTGTTCTGTTGAACCCAGGGGCCCCGCACCCGTCCAGCTCCACTGATCAGCAAAGCCAGGAGGAAGGTTCAGGTTAGGGAATATCCACAACCACTGCAAGTCCTGGAGCTTTGGAAGTGGCAGTGGCACTACCAGGAGTGGCAGGGGCAAAGAGAGCTGTTCTGCGCACCCCCACCACCCTCACAGGTGGCAGGTGGCTCTTTGGGAGTTGTTGCTTTTCAGCAGCAGCCAGCTGATCATCAACAGCCTGGTCCCTTCCCTGGCAAAGGAGAGGAAAGTCTGTCAGTCATCAGGATCCGCTGGGAATGGTGGAGGACACAAGGATCCCCTATCTCCCTATCACTCTGCCCAACCCCCCAACCCCTCCAGTCAGGTTTGAACCTACATCTTCTACTTCTCCACAGTATTTCCCACTGCTGTTGATCCATTTTAGCCAACAAATATTAAAGTGCAAAGTGCAGAAGGCCTTAGAGCAGGCAGGAGAAGGGCTCAGGGAGCAGCAGTGGAGTCAAAGATGCAGTTTCCAGCCCTAGCGCAGGTCCTTGTTGCCTGGCCCCTACATAGGCATAGGCAGGGCCATCTGGCTTCACAGGAAGGATCTGGCCCATAAGCCCTGTGTTCCTGCCCTTTGCCTTAAAGGAAAGGCTGGGGCAAGGACCCAGTGCCCCTTGTTTGTTAGGGCAGTGTCCATTTGACAGAGCCAAGGTCCTCCCAATTTGCTTGCTTCCTCCTGGCCCAATATATCTTCCCCTCTTGGCTGCCCAGTGGGCCCCATTTAAGAGGAAAGCCGAAGGGTACCCCAGGCAATGCCTGGTAATTAGAATACACTGGTGATTAAGAGGAGATCCAGATTCAACCCCATACAAGTGAGGGGAGGACCTAGAACTCGGGTTTACTACTTGCTCAGCAGTTACCTTAGCCAGGCGGCTCTTTGGCAAAAAAGGTGGGTGGGACTCCTCCACCCTGTTTCCAGCAAGTTCATGTGTACCCAGGCAATCCTAGTCCATCACAGGTGGACATGGAGTCTTAAAATCAGAGTGAAAACTGCAGTCACAGAGCAACATAAGTGCCACTTCAGTGCATGAGGGTGACATAGGAATTGGCCCCTATATAATTTGCCCAAGGTCACACAGGAAGCATGTGGCAGAGCAGGTCGAACTGTGGTCTCAAAAGGCCAAGACAAGTACTCTAACCCCTAGACCCTCCTTTTTCTCTAACTCACTAAGCTTTTACACGGAGGTAACTTCACTGACTGATTTTCAACAGGGTAGGTGAGAACAAAATAGATCCATTGTTTACCCATGAAATGTAACCTGGCACTAAGGCAGTTAGAGGGGGAAATGCATTAATCAAATTAGAGATTACAAAAGACAGCTTCAATATTGACCTATGCATACTGGGGAGAAAAAAAAGACACACCAGCCCGGAACTCAAAAATGTGATTACAATCAACAGACAATCCTCTCTGGATTGCCTCTTGCTCTCTCTCTCTCGCTCCCTCTGTTTTTTCTGTGGCTCGCAAAATATTATTTGTTGGCTATATCACTTCACCCTATTTGACACAGTCCCCAAGTCCCTTTCATTTGTGCGGCTATCTGTTTCCAGAAATATCACAAACTAATCACAAGATTTGAGCTCAGCTCTGTGACAGGAGGACACCGAACACCTCACAGCTCCTATTCAAGAGACATTTAAGATCAGGACTACTAGGAGGCTTTTCAAGTCTACATTACTATGTAGAGATGCTCAAGGCAGGGGCTGTATTTTTGTTCTGCAGTACAGCACATCAGCCAAGAGGTTGTTCCTGGTCCATGACCCGAGCAGAATATAAATATATACTTATAATCATAATTAAGAGGCTTGAGTATGCTCAGGGAGCTGTGAGAAGCATGCATAAAAACCCGTTGTGACGTGCCTGTCGGTAGTCAGTACTTTCTGTCTCACTTTCTTGTACGCTAAATTCATTCAAAAGTGTAGGAGAAGCCCAGAGCACAAGGAAAGCGCTGAAGTCAGAGTATTCCAGCCCTCAGAACCAGCAGGGGGAAGCTGTCACTTCCTTTTTCAGCCAACAAGTATGTCAAGTAGCTATTTAAACACCAACTTTTGGCAGCAAAAAAGGAGATCACATCTCCCCCCACAGCAGCAAACCCCTGGCCAGTGCTCTTGTACTGTGTGCCACCACACCCCGAGGCACCTTGGGCCACCACTGCTGCTCTGTCCCCTCTGCTGCTGGAGCTGGAGCTAAAACTGGAACTGGAGCCAGTGCAGGGAAGGTGCAAGGTGAGGGGAAGTGGCCAGGAGCAGAGGACAAGGGATGGGGAGTTGAGGAACCCTCCCCAGATCCATTCCAGTGCCAGCCTTAGGAAGTGCCTGGGGCTTGTGCCTCACTTGCCCACCCATCGTTACACTACTGGTTAGAGCAGCCCAGGGCCTAAATTGACTAAATGAGATTTGGAGGGGGGGGACGGCTTCAGGATTCAGGGAGATCTTCCTCAGTGCTAGCAGAGAAGGAAAAGTTGGGCTCACTTGTCCTGTCCCTCATATTTTACCCTTTGGAGCAGCTTAAGTTAATGTTCATGGTCTAAAGTAATGGACACCACCCCCAGAGCTCCAGTCTCTGCCACCACCACTCCCAATTGCACATCTTCTCTAGGCCCTGCGTAGGGAAGCTGTAGGGCAAGTCCATGATGACTGTACTACCCAGGGGCTGGTTCAGCTGGTTTAGTGGCTTGTGGTCAGGCCTAAATGCAGCATAATAGTACCCAGAGTAACCCAGCCTTGGACCCAGGAGTAGGCTGAGTGAGACTGTCTCAGTAAAATGTTGCAGCCTTTCTCCCATAAATGGCAGTGTATTGAAACAAAACCAACCAAACAAACAAGAGGAAAGTGTCGGTTTGATTAATGTCCCTTTTCAAAATATTTCTAGAAAGAAAATGATTTGAAATTCCGAATAGGTCCTGTTTTGACACATTTAAAATGAAAATGACCAAACTTCAGCGTGAAATGACTTGCCACTTAGAAAAGTAAGTTAATGTTTAGAACAAAAGTAGAAATCAAAGCTAAATGAAATGATTGGAGAGAAATATTTGGATGGATCCAAACAGCTTGCCAACATGTTTATCTTTTGCCTTCTTGAAAAAATACAAATTTCCGAAGTGCTGCATATTCTCACTGGATGGGAGAATCATTTCATGCCCATCTCTACCCAGGATCTCACAACAAACACTTCAGTCTATTTGTAGTCTGCAAATCTCATTAGATTTGCATAACCTCCCAGCCCTCCAGCCAAGGAACTGATCTTGTGCCTGAACTAAACATGAAGCCTCAACCCATTACACTCTTTGAACTTTGTAGTCCATAGAAAAACACCAAACAAAGGCCTCTGCTCTGCAGCCAAGCTCATAGGATCTGCTGTTCCCTCAGCTTTCTAAATGCATCCCCTCCAGTCAAACAGCGCACACAGCTCCCCTCAAGGAGGCTTCAGAATTGGAAGGAGAAGTACTTGCAATCTCAAGCCTGCTACTAGCCATGAGACAGCGGCAATAAGTAGGTAGGTAACCTTCTCACAGGCAGTCAGATGTGCTCAAGCTTAGAAGTGAGCAGATTTTCAGGTCAGCGGTAATCAGTGGGTATAAACCTCAGGTTGACCCTCGAACTCTGCTTTGTCCCCATGGTGACTTCCGGGATGCATGAGCAAATGTACTCACCTGGAATGGAGGCCTCATATTGTGCACCAGGTTGATGACACTCTTGGCATGGCTTTTTTGTGGCTAACTCAGCTTTGCTTATTCTAAAGGTTTGTTCAGAAAGCTGAAGGGGAAGAAAAGGGAATCCATCCGGGATGCTAGACATGTAGCTCCCTGGGGAGGTTCACCTTTAGTGGAAACTACAGATGAATTGGAGAATAGTGCCATCTCTGCGTATGCTTGGGCGCAAAGGAGCAGGCTGGGCTGTCAAGGAGGACAGTTGCAGATAACTCTTTCAATGCATTAAAAAATCATGTAAAAAGCAATACAAGCTATTTTTTATCTCATTATTTCACTACAGCTGCTGACCTTAGCTCTGGGAAAATAAGTTTTCTTGATTTCAAAGTGGGGAGCATTCTCCGCCAAAAGCAAATGTCTGTAGATTTATATTACTTGGCAAATCTGATGGTTGGGAGCCAAATCATCTAACGTATAAACAAAATCAGTCCTTTGGGGATAATTTAAAGTTGACCCTGTGGTGCTGAAATTCCAGATATAACATGACGTGCAATTTGTGACATTTTCTTCTATTTCACTGCCACCAGAGTCTGCTGGATGTTCCAGTCAATGTGCATTGTAGAACAGGGAGCAGCCAGAAAAAGAAGCTTGAGTTTTTTTTAGCTCTAGGCTGATGCTTGTGCTAATGAAGGCAAAGGGGTCTGGCAGGGCTGGAGGCAAACTTCTTTATCCACATGGCCAAGAGTTGTTAAGGCAGCCATGGTCTATGCTTTTTCCATTGTACTCTGCCAAAATAACCCTGAATATTCTCCAGGGATGCAGTACAACCCACCCCTCCCTTTATGGCAACTCAGTGATAGGTCCCACTTCTCTCCAGCAAAAGCTATGAGCTGGAATGAATTACTTCTAAGTAACTGGAAATCTGATCTGCTATTGATTGGCTTAAACTCTAATCCTCAGGCCTTACAACACTGGCTTGACTCAGCCCTACTCAATTCCCCAAAAGTAGCCCTTCCATGCAGCATTTTCAAGATTTCTTACTAACAAGGGGACTATCTGACCCATAGCACAGTGATGGAGAGTTTCTTCTACCATAAGCCACTGGGGAATGGGGCTCGTTCTGTGAGCACAATTACCAGCCCAGTGCAGCAGAAAAGAGAGGCAGAGTAGAAGCAGAATGTGATTAGCGGTGCCCTTGGGAAGGCTGGGGCGTCTGACAGTGCAGCATGGATGTGTATATTCATGTGTTTACAGGAGCTAAGTGCTGCTGAAAGGTACCACAGTGATGCAACTGGGGTGTATACAATAGCTATGAAACATAATCATCCTCATGAATGATGATGCATGGTGCAAAGCAGCAAAGCAGATAATGGATTCCAGGGTAAGGAAAATCCCAAGTGCCTTGAGACACAATGACAACTTCTATACCATCAAACTCTGAACAGAAGGCCAGGCAAGAAAAAGAGAGCCTGACTGAGGCATTTTTACACCCAGCTTGATGCTCAGCTACTGCAGTGGGCCCTGGGCAGCCAGCACAGATCAGAGCAGCTTAAAGGCTACTCCCATGTACCCAAAAGGACTACCACATTGACCAAGAGCCCCCTGACATTATCTTACAGATGCATACTGAGCACTGTCAGCTGAGCCCTGTCATACCATCAGGTCTGGATAAGTTGGTCCAGAGTGTTTTAGACCAACACTTCCAGGTATTTTTGTAATAAAAAAATGAAGTGCCACATAGTATCAAACTAATTTATGCAGCCCACCACTCTGATGCAGTCCCACCCTCCCCCCTAAGCCTCTAGAATAATAAGCTGGTATGTGTGGATGCATGTGTAAGCATGCATGCACACATGCATGTGCATTTCACAACAGAATATAAATTAGATAGAGAATAGGTTTTAATTGCAACTGTCAGATGGGTTTCCATCCCAAGCTTCCTATAAAACAGATCAGCAGTTATCTAGCATTTTACAGCTGTCAGCATTGGAGAAGATTCTTGATAATCAGCTCTCAGCCCTTGAAGTGGTAATCACTACATTACCACACATGCAGCATAAAAAGCATAAGCGACTGTGAGATCACCTCTTTGCTAATCTTCCTCTTTTACCCATAAGTCCTTACCATATGGTAAGAGAATGCTTAGGTTTTACAGACTGTTAGCGATGGGAAACTCTGGGGTTGAGCTTGTGACTGAATGGGTCTGCCAAGTAAAATATTGGACTGCAATGATGTCCTAACAATATAGTCTGCACCATAAAATAAACAATTGCAGGGAGCAAAACAAAAGGGTATTTGGAAGACAGAGAATATCTGCAGAGATATTCTGTAAGCCAATGTGGAGTTATCAACAGCACCTTTTATAACACAAGTAGGTGTGAGTTGTCAATCATTCCAGCGCCTCCAGAAATCCAACTCAGAAAGGGATGAGTTAATCAAAATGGGATAAAATGGCTTTAAATTTTTTTTTAATTTTCAGAAAGCTGCAGTAGCTTGTAGTTCAGCATAAGATAACCACACACGCTTTTGTTTAACTCCTTACCTGGGGTCTCCAGTGCAAAATTAGTTCTATACCACTGCAGCTCCACTGATGTCCAGTTCAATCAAGTACATTTGACATTATTTCAAACAAATTTTCTGTAAATAAGTGTCTTTATTTGACTTCTTATAATTCCATATGATAGTATAATATTAAACATATTCAAAAAGAATTCTGAATGCTTAAAACGTTGTGCCTCATGTTTTCTTCTTCTTTAATTACCACAAAGACTTTGTGAATTTTTGCCACAATCAAGTTGTGCCAAGGTCGAACATACTGTGTCTGGTTCTCCTGTGGCCATGACCTTTGAGTTAACTTTCTAGACTTTAATGACAGAATTTAGAAATATAAATCAGAACCCGATCTTGGAGCCAGATTTCCAAAACAGCTCAGCTTCCAATTAGAGACCAGCATCAGGTGTTTGGCCCCTTTTGCTGATCTGGCCTTGAGTGACGGTACTTAGCACTTGAAAATGTGACCCTGAGCTCTTTTGGAAATTTGACACTACAACTGTATGTAGAAGTTGCTTTTTTGCCATTTAAAGCATTTCATTGCTCTGACTTAACAGTCCCTGAGCTTTGTGCTTGGGTCAAGCTGATTGCTGCAGGAGCCTACTCTGTTGCTTGCCTTTTGGTTGCCACGGAGGGTCACCCTTCAGCCTCTTTTGGAGGGTTGGGGTTTGATACAATTTGACTGCTGCAGACCAGAAGAGCCTACACTGTTGCAGTCCATGGCTTATTGGGAAGCCTGCTGGAGCTGCTGGAAGCAAGCACCCTGTTTCCTTGCTGTAGCATCTCAGCCGTGGCTGAAAGCTGCCAGTTCCCCTACCTGTGGTTCTTGAGTTGAGGGCTGACTAATGCATTCTGGTTTGTTTTGTGATTCTTGCCATTTAAGTTCACTTGTAAATAACCTTTCCTATTA
>NW_017728964.1:7878807-7881308 GCF_001723915.1 Gavialis gangeticus
TGAGCTGCTCTGTGGGGAGCAGGGGCTGGCTGGAAAGTAAATTGGAGCTGGCCGGAAGCCCTGCCCCTGATATGTGGGCAGGGGTGGCAACTATTGGGCCGCCACCTGGATTACATCTACATTAGTACTTAGGGCCAATTTTAAGGGCTTTCTAAAGCCAATACTCACAAACTCTCTAGGCTCTAAACTACAATACTCTATTCCCAGAACAAGATCAAACTGAAACTGAAAGCTCTGCTGGACTTTCACATATGAGGTCAACCACATCTTCATTTGTTTCCTGGCCCACCTCTCCCTAAAATGTGTTGGAATTTAGCAGGGAGTACAGACCTCAAAAAAAGGCCAGCATCAGTCCCACAATTCCAGGCTCCTGTCTACTAGCCCTTTTATGTTCCACTTCCCCTCTCTACTGCCAGCAAGGAGAGACAAGCTTGGAAGTGGGGACAAGTAGTGTGTAGACAGATTCCTCGAAGGGCTCCACAAGGGACCCTGCAACACATCTTGGTGCTGTTTTCAAGAAATAAGAAGCATAACGTGGACAGGTTGGTACTAGCCTCTAGGTGTAGTGTAGAGGGGTGATTTATGCAGTTGCATCAAGTGACTCAGACTGTTTGAGATTAACCCTAAAAAGCAGTGTAGATGTGCCCTTAATTAATTTCATCATATCAACATTTTCAAAACACCCCCTAGTTGTCAACTTCTGGAATCACAAAGGGAGACAAAATCATCCTTGAGCAGCTGCTGTCTCTTTCCAATGAATCACACCCTCAAAAAGCCAAGGCTACAATGCAGACCCTAGTTTAATATACATACATTCAGAGCACATAAAGTTGATTTAGTAATAAAGTGCATGCCAGTGCCTTTTCCATACTAGAGTTCCAGGTGTTGAATGGAATATACACTGCTGGTGAAAGAGTGGAAAATCTCCTCCCCCAAAAGTCACAGAAGCTGAATGCCCCCAGAGCCTTGCAGCTGGTCCTTCCAGAACAGGCATGAAGCATGCTGGTGGGTGGTCGAGAAGATGGCTTGTGGAAAGCTTGGCCTTTCACTGGTTCGCCTGTGCTTCTTCAGGAGGTAAATACAAAATCCCCATCGTCTGGGCTGTCACCGCACTGACACTTTTTGTGAGCACTAAAATTAATTTCCAGGGTCTGTTTTAAAAGCCAAGTGACAGCATGTGAGTGGCAGGTGCTGCATTGTTTACATTCACTGAATCTGAAATAATTGCTGTTTGTACATTTTAAGATGCCTGAAGTAAGCAAAAGTGCGACACATGAATCACAGAGTGTAAAAAAATAAGCAAAACTTAAAGAGGCCATAAAGAACACAATTAAAATCTTCCCCTTTCTGAGCTCAGGCAGATGTTTAAAATTATGTCAGCGACCTCCAAGCCATAAACATTTCTCTGGAAAATGTAGATGTGGTTTGTGAGAAAAGGAGATGCATCCAACGTAAAGCAGTATCCCTGCTAAGTGATCCCCCTTTGAGCACTAGGAATGTGGAACATGCTTGACCTCCAAATCAGCAAATAAGCACATTATAAACAGTGTTATTAATGGGCTCAGCTCTCACTAGAATGGGGAACCTCCATGTTTGTTTAACATAATGCAATCTGGTTAGAGTGTAAATTGTTTCATGGCCAGACAATATTAAAGCAGTATGTGGAATTTATTAATATTGCCTCCTACTACTCTTCAGTGACAGTTCAAGTTATAGGACAACATGTTCTGTTCCCGAAAGAAGGGAGATGCAGTACAAGTACCAAAGATGTCTGTAAGACATATTTTAATACACAGATATCTATGTACTTCTGTTACAAGGTAGGTTAAATCTCATTGAAGCCGGTATGTATAGCCACTGTTCTACATGTAAAATATCTGTGAGAGGTCCTGCTTAATGGAAACAGATAGCAGTGCATTAATCCAAGACACGGGCATGTCACTGCACCAAAATCAAAGGGATATACCAATCCACTCAGGAGTTCAATGAACTGGCTAGAAGGGCTATGCCTGTTCTTGTTTTGGACAGCATATAGGTGAAGACACTGCCCAGGTTGAAGCCATAAGTTTCAACTCAAAAGAAGGAGTATGGTTCAGAAGAAGCCTAATGAGCAAGTATTTATGTCAAAATCCTGGCTGAGAGAGACGATGCTGCAAGGAAGGAAATTGCCTTGATTCTTCGAGTGTTCAGGAAAACAGGACTTTGTACTTTCTTACAAATAAACAGAACTCTCTCAAAAAAAAAAAAAACCTGATTCCATCTCCAATTTCTCCTAATTGGAACAACCTGCAAGACGTTGAGTTTTTTATTAGCCATTTTAGTCAAACTGGGCAAGAGTACCAGTCAGCCAAAAAACCTCAAGGCATTCTAGAAGGTCTGCACAACAAAACTGCTGCAATGCAAGTTCTGGGTGATAATTACCATCCAAATGATTGCTGGCACGTAACATAGAGCCAATAATAAAGGAGAAGTGAAATTTCGGCCTAGGGCAAAAGGCAAAC
>NW_017728964.1:7881319-7884614 GCF_001723915.1 Gavialis gangeticus
AAGGAGAAGTGAAATTTCGGCCTAGGGCAAAAGGCAAACACACATGAAAATTTTCAGGGAGTTTTTAATGTCATGCCCCAAACACAGGACATTAGTGCAGAAGGTCTCCCTCAAAAGACCTGCATGCAGTGAACTGCCAGGAACTTAATAGCCCCAAATCTTAAGGCATAACTGGGGTGACTCTACTGACACCAGTGGAATAAATGCAGATTTTGACCTGCTATTAGCTTCCATTGCAGCCAATGACAAAACTCACGTTATCTGTAGTGAGAGAACGGCAGTGCACTAGAGGACAGAATCAGCCCAAATGGAAGCATGCAGGGGCCAAGCCAATCTTCCTGTGCTTCTAGGGCAGGGGTGCTCAACCTCCAGCCCACAGGCCAGATCTGGCCCGTGAAGCCAGGTCATGCAGCCTGTTGGTCTCCCCACAGGTCTGAAAATTTGACAGCGGGGAACCAGTGGTACTGTTAATTGCAGCTCCATTGCTGCCAAATTGCTAGACCCATGGGGAGTCCCACGGGCTGGATGATGTGCCCCTGTGCACTAAACTGCTGGTGTGCAATGGAGCCAGCGCACAACAAGATCCAGCCCATGGGATTGGACTATGCAGTGGGTCAGGCCAGCATGTGACCAAATCAAGCATGTAGGGTCGTCAGCACATAGCCAGATTCAGCATTCAAGGGACAAGCTGGCAAGCAGCTGGATCCAGCGCACAAATAGGACGTGTGGTGTCAGAACAGCATGTGTGGATGGGACAGGATGCTGGATTACACCTGTGGACCAGCCCCAAGTGCTGGATCCTGCTCATGATCTGGCCCTGCACCATTCATCTGGCCTGCAGGGCCAAAAGGTTGAGCACCACTATTGTAGGGGGTCCAAACGCTGATTCTTAAACCACTATGCTTTCCCAAGTGGCTTTGAGTCCATGATTGCAGATCCTTGTAGCAGTTTGAAAATACTAGATCAAGAATTAATACAAATATATATATGTTAAATATAGAAGGAAAATGCATATGGGAAATAAAGGAGAAACTATCATCTAATCTGTCTGCCTGAGCAAGCGAGAAACTAATATTCCAACAGACATAAAAAAACAGAAAAATTATAATGTGCAAACCAACAGTAGCTTTACAGAGAAGATGGGAACTAAGAAGGAAGAATGGTCCAGTGGTTAGAGCATTAACTTGGGACTGTGGTAAAACTACATTCAAGCCCCTGCTTTGCCAGACTTCTCCTGGGTGACTTTGCACAAGCCATGTACTCTCTTTGCTTCAACTGCCCATCTGACAAAGGAGATAACAGGACTTTCTTGCTTCACAAGGAGGTTGTGAGTCTACACATCAAAGCCTGGGTGACATTCAGATACTGTAGCTCAGACAACACCAGTGTCATAGATATGAGAATGATGTGAAGCTCAGGGGCATTTTGGTTTATGTAAATGATTTATTTTACGACACCAGGGCTTGGCCATATCTAATGAGATTCCTTAGGAGGGACAGATTTTTTACACCTTCCATATAGCCAGTTCTTATGATCTTCCTCATCTCATAAGAAAGGAAAACTCTATGCAACAAACTAAACCCCTCCCTTGCAGCAGCAGGCTCACCATAAAAATAAGTTGATGCCTCAGCAGCATCCAAGGAAATGAAAAGCAGATGAAAATACTGGATCTTGCAGCTTCAAAAACAAAGAGGAAGGCATGTGGAAGGTAGCGAGTTGTGCAATCTGTGACGGAGGACAATCCACAACAGAGGGCATGTTCAAGGAGAGCTCAGAAACTGGGATTTATTCACTGAACATAGTGCACAATTCTGAAATGAAGGTCCAAAAGGCCCTTCCTTTCAACAAGAGCCACTGAAATGTCCTCCCTTAGCCTCTTGCTCTGCTGTTGTTTTTAAAGAAGTTATAGGGATGGAAGTACATGCATTGATTTAAAAAAGAACAGGGTTGTGCAAAACTACTAAAAATAATGCAGGGAGCTAAGGAATTGTGGCTCCTGGAACAGAGCACAGATCCTCATTGTTCACCTCTGTCCAGCACAATCAAGGCCTTGTCTGCATCAGTGGTGACTTTTACGGTAAATCCTTAAACAAGTTTTCCTTGGTCACTCCACTGGTGTGTCTGTCTAGCTGTCTCCACCAAGGTTCTTGTTAGAGAGCGTCAAAACATGAAAGAATAACTGTGCAAGTTTCCTGGGATAGTTCTGATTTTTCCTGCTGCCATGTAGGGCAGTTATTACAGTGTAACCTCCCTACGATCCTAAAATACCAGCATGGTGGGGAATCCAGAGAGGGAAGAAAACAGCTACTGCATGTGCTGGCAGATGGGGTGTAGGCAATAGCATAGAGCAGAAGGCTGTTTGACAGACTGCAGGCATCTGTCTGGGAAACCTGTCCATGATTGACTCCTGGTTTGAAGTCTTTTCTGTAGCAGAAGATGGGATGGGATTAGAGGGCATTTTCTGTAATTGTGGCATCTAACAAGCCAGTGAACATGTCAGTCAGCTAAAACAGTGGAAGGAAACTGCCCCTAACAAAAGTGGCATCAGAGGCATTGGAAGGGCAGGATTGGGTACGGTCTTTGATGTCCCCTGGGCCAGCAACAGTGACTGCAGTCCAGACAGGCCCACTGGTAGGAAACTTGAGTGCTCTGATGTTTTTTCAACTTCTAAGCTCAAGGTTCAGCTTGAGTAGATTTCACAGGAAAATTGGAGAGTGATTTGTGCATGTTAAGAAACAGCACAGGCACTAAAATATGTCAAAGCTGTCTACTGTTTTTCTGACTCCTTTCATCATTTAGATTAGCCAAATCCAAGTATCTCAGATCCTCTCACAAAAAGAATTCAAAGCAAGTATTTCTCCCTTGCTTTTTTCCATTAGTGTCCACTTGTCAAATTTTTACTTTCATCCCATTCAAGTTTGAAATTTCCTATAAGAACTTTTACAGGCAAACTCAATATTTTCTCCTTGTCCCTCACTGCCAGAGAGCTAACAAAGATTGAATGGTTATATGCTATTTTGGGAATCTCTCTGACTTTCCAGTGTGCAGACTCAAGATGCAACTTAACACAACTGACATAGCCATATCACTTGATCTATCATTTACTTCTGTATGAACCAAGTAGCAGTAAAATGCAGCCATTCTGGATCTGATAAGATTTTAACCTACTTTACACTCAATCTGCATAGGTAAAACTAACTTCACAAAGGGTCTCTCAGTGGAGACTCGGGCACAATATGTCATTTAAAAACATAGGTACTAACTACCATTGGCGGATCAAAGATTTTGAACGAGG
>NW_017728964.1:7884635-7901636 GCF_001723915.1 Gavialis gangeticus
CAAAGATTTTGAACGAGGGATCCAGATGGTGTGGCACATCAAACCATAAAACAACATATTTTTCTTCAGTTAAAGAGAAACTAGATGCTTTACTAATATGCTAAGAAAGTAGGGCATTGTATTATTCAGTTTAATATTAAAGCAAAAACAAATATAACTATTGAAATGTACACAAGTTTGATGGATTATATATAACGTTAAAAAAAACACAAATTTGGCAAAAAATAATGAAAATAGTCAAAAGATATTGTCATTAGTCCCATAGGCATTATAGTTAAATCTACATCTCTTATTCAGATTCATAAAACAAAATGTAGCCTTCTTGAGCATCTTGGCAGTACTGCCAATACTTCATTGTCAATCATTTTTACACCCAGTAATATTACTACACCTGAAGAAAGGTTTTTAGCTAGAGCTGAAACCAGTTTACAGGGCTGTGGAATAGAAGAGAGGCATTACCAGAAATAGCTAACAGACAGCAAAATTGCAGAAGAAAAAATAGTTTGAATAGTGGAATACCAAGACCCTTAAAAAAGATAAAGGGTTATTAACACCTGTGGAGTGAGAGAGATTAGCAGGAATCAGGGAGTTGATAATGAGCCATGAAGTTAGTTGACTCTCTCAGCACTGCCTGAACAGTAATGCTGCTGCCCCTTCCAGGCAGCTGGTTTTACAGTTTGGGTGGAGCAGAAATCAAAGCTGCACCATTGAATGCCACCCTCGCCCTGCAGATCCACCCTTGGTATCCACACTTAGTGGACACATTTGGAGGTTTTAGCCTTTCAGTCTAAATTAATTTGACAGAGAAGTCCATTAGAAAATGTCCAGTCTCCAAATCAAGGAAAATGTACAAAACACCTTCAAAAGGTGAACCTAGGAACAAAAATTCAGAAGCCAGATGCAAAAATTCAGAAGCCAGATGAACACTAAGAACTAAGGACTAAACACTGACATACGCTTGGTCCAAAAGATACTACCCACAAAAATCCTTTCTAGTCACCAAAAAATTCTATAAAGAAATCCATATTTTTGACAAACAAAAGCTCAGAAGAAAAAATGGGGTGAGAAATTTGTTAGCCAATTCTATAGATATTATTAGGATCATGTACTTTTATGTTAACGTGTGTGTGTGTGTGTGTGTGTGTGTGTGTGTGTGTGTACACACACAGAGGGAGAGGGAGAGATAGGGGTATTAAATTTTAGTATTCATACATTCAGAAGGATAAAGGCTTGCTCCATACTTACACTAAGTTGTGAACAAAAGTCGTATGATGCTTGAGTATTTGAGCCACAACTGAACTTTGTATGACATTAGGCTTGCAAAATGTGTTAAATTTCAAAACATCTTGAAATTTGCTTGGTAAGATTTTTGTGGTGGTCACAGATGAGGCACATGTTCTGCACTTCTGCTTATGAGATAAGAAGTTGCAGGTTGGCTAAATTTTGCATAACGTTTTTGCTATAAACAAGTATAGGATAAATATAGATGTATTAAAAATTATGTGGAGCTGCCTCCATCCTATAACTGCAACTGCTGCTGCACCCTTTTTGGCTTGGCAACCTTTAATTATATGTCCTTTTGACTGATTTCAGTCAGTAAATTAACTGAGTTTGACCACCTTGCTCTTTTGGGTCCTTTTCTAAATATAATTTCTTTTTAGAAACAGCAAGCAAGCCAAAATCCGTATTGCTCAAGGCTGTTCCCCCAACCGTGCCCAACCTTTTCTGCATAAACAAATAAAAATCTTCCTGCTGTTTAGATTATTGTCTTCCACTGCCAGTGGGATCTGAAAGGGCATTGAAAATAGCCTAATGCCCACACACATTTACTTCTATGGATCAAGATCATCCTTAACCTCCTTATATAAGGTACAAAAAGCCTTTCCCTCCACTAGCACACATCCCAGAACAGACCCAGGATCTACTGCAACTGTGACACTCAGCTAAAGCATGGACTGCTCCTTCCAAGTACTTCCAAAACTCCCAGCACCTCAAAGAGGATAATGAGGTGACAGCATCAGAGCCTAGACATTTCTCTTCATTAACCTGGATTTGGGTGCACCAAGAAAGAAAAATCTTTACAGACAATGCAACCTGTGCATGGACACCAGGATACTCAGAGAGGGTTTGCTGCTCCCAAAGGCGATTGTCCTTAAGACACCCACCCATGCAAAATATCTTCACTCCACTCCCAGCATTGGGCTGACCTAATAAATGCAAATAAGCTTCTGCATGTCTTCCCATTCTTGACTGCCTAGTTAACTAGTATAAAAAAGAACCACTGTGATATAAATTCAGCTGTGTTCTGGTCTGTCTCAGGCATGTTCATCTCAGTGGCCAGATAAAGGGTGATCAGTGATTCATGAGACATTCTGCACTCCCCACTTCCTCTGTCAGTGGAAATCCTGCTCCAGGCTGATCAAAGGACCCTGAAGTCATACCCCAGATCTCTCCCATTTACTGCTGTCGATAGAGATGAGGTAGAAAGCAGAAGGAAAACAGGGCAATCATTCTACGCCAGGCAGATGCAGTACTAACTTACTAAATCTGCTCTCAAGCACATGGGTGTAACTCTCATGAACAGGTTCTGCAGGCTGACTATGTAGCTATAAAAAACATTTCAACTCCAGAGCCAGGGGAAGAAAGCCCTTGAAGAGACCGAATAATGGACATCCTTTGCAGAGGTACATTTTTTTGATCACATTACCTCATCTCAACTGCAAAAAAATTCTAGCTCACAGCTGGACCTCCTGGTTTCTTCCTCCTCCAAAATTATATCCTGTTCCCCATTAAACTGATTTAATAGCCTGCTTTATTGGTGATTGTCTCTGGCAGTTCATTCCGCATTTTATACAAAGAAAATCAGCCTGAATTTGCTTATGCAATGCTCCAACTCATTATCTTATTTAAGACACCTGGCTGTAGTACCCTGATTTCTTAGGCAGACGCAGACCTTTGAACATACAGTCAGAGCACTATTGCCTGCTCACTCTGGCCAGTTTTAGCTTCATGGAGGGATGGCCATAGCCCCCCAAGCCTCCCCTAGTGCCACCGCCACTTGCCCCATGCAGTCTGTAGCAGCTGTGCCCACCCCACTCCTGCCTGCAGCGCAGCCCACCCCGCTGCCAGGAAGAGGCTTGCACTCCCAGGAAGACATGACAGGAACTGCTGCCCTTATCAAGGTCCCTGCCCCCTCACCACTCCAGCGGCAGGGGCGGGGGCATGGCCCCCTTAGGCGAGGGGGGTTATTTCCCCCTGTCCCTCAAGCATCTTGTGGAGCGGGCAGGGAGGGACCTTATTCTGCCACTCGCCCTGCACAGGGAGCAATTGGTGGAGGCAGCAGTCAAGGCTGGCAGACCCTAGCTGTGGTCCCCAAGGGGCAGAGGGGGGAATAAACCTCCCTTCTGCCTCAGGGGGCCATGCCGGCCAGAGTCTAGTCACATCCCCCACCCCCACTGCTGCAGCAAAGAGGGGGGAGCACCAGGCAGACCCCGGCCCAGGCCCATGCTGGTGGGGCGGGGAGGAGGGAATTAAACCCTTCCCTGGCCAGTTCTCTTAAGGCTACTGCCAGGGCTGGCCACACCCCTGCTGCTGGAGCAGCGAGCAGACAAATACCTGGTAGGTTCGTGCTGGTGGGACAGGGGAGGGAGGGGGAATAAACCTCTTCCCTGCCCCCTTCGCCTTAGGGGGGCTGGCATCTGGCTATGCCCTCACCCCAGCTCTGGCTCCAGGGCTGCAGAGCATGCTGGGATGCTGAGGGACTGTGGTTTAACTTAAACCAGGAAGGGGTCAGAGACAGAAGTTCCATAAACCGATTTGAGCTCAATCAGTGAAGTCTGATACTACATTCAACCAGGTTAATCTTAAACTGGTTTCAGCCATCTTCAAACTGGTTTATGTGCACTGAACATCTGTTCTGTTACAGGTTTAAACCAGTTTCTGATCACTTAAATTGGTTCATGTGTAACTTCTGTCCCTCGCCCAGTGAACCATCTTACATAGTACTGTGGGAAATTGTGTCTTTAAGAGGCTTCCACAAGTGCCAATTGGAAGTGGTTCTTATGCAGAACAGAGACCCAACAGTTAGACGGTGAATGGAGTAGACATCTATCAGAATCCTTGACACAATGGCAGAATGGGATTTCCTATCCCTTAACCCCTGACATGCCTTGGTATTCACAAAGGAAAGCCAGTGATTCTGCAGCTGTTCTGCTCTTCCTCACTGTTTACAAAGTAGATGCAGTATTAACTTACTAAATCTACTCTCAGGCACATGGGTGCAACTCTCAAGGAACATGATCTTCCACTCAGTTGTCTTGGCCAAGTTCATCCGTGACTTAAGCATCACAGGTTTCACACTAAGCCACTCTGCCCTGCTGTACACGTCCATAAGCAGTGTTATTCCATATTTACTCAGATGTAAGAATACATGCCATATTTTTATGTTACTTATACCAGTTAATTCCTATGGAGTTACTACAGGTTCACTCCAGTGTAAACAAGATCAGAACCAGGATCACTGACTTGAGTGCCAACTCTTTGTATCCAAAGAAAACTTTTTTCCCCAAATCATTGGATTAGCTTGAAAGAATGGGACATGAATACAGATGTATATTTGGAGTTTGTTGTTATTTGCCTTCATGTATTTGGGTCTTTGGGGTGTCGCTGGGATACATTTTCAAGGTTTTCTCCACAACTCTGATGGGTAGAAGCAATTTTTTGTAACAAAAGCTGCAATCCCTTCTAATCACATGCCTAAAGGAGCTGCGGCATTAAGAAAATCATCAAGGATCAAGGGATCTGTGATATAATCATGAGAGCTGGCAATGCTACATTGGCTTTGTGGATGAGTGCAGAAGCAAGACAGAAAATTGGATGTCAGCACAGTAAGCAAAACCTAGAAGTAATCCAGCTCAAAAGTACTTCACTTTCCTCTTTCATTTATAAAGAAAGGCACAGAATGAATAAGGCTTCCAGGTTCCAGTGGACCAGTAAATAATTAGGGGTCTTACAAAAACCACTTCTTTTGGTACAGAAAATGCAGAAAGGCACAGGCCCAAGCTCTCTGCTGATGTAAATGGTTGCAGCCTCATTTGAATCCAATGGCTCTATTGAAACTACTGGACCTGCACCAATTTGCATGAGCAGCCATTTAAGCCTGAAATCATATTTGCAGAGCACACCAGGGCATTCAAATGGGCTTGCTCCTACTTCTAACCAAGCAAAGGATGAGGGAATAAAATGTAACCTCAGCCAAGCTGCCTGCGCTCTGGAGAGAAGGGTTTCAGCTGCACCTGTGCATTTGATGACTCAGCGGTTCTGGCCAAAACCTGAAGGGGAACAAGGTCAGGACAGCTGTTTTGTTTTGTTTTCTCAAAGGTTTTCTCTGTGCAAACATGGCCTCCCACCAAAACAATAATGTTTTTACCAAGTGGACAAAGTTAAATAATTAATCTGGCATTTTGTCCAGTCTGATCTCCTGCTCTGAGTCATGCACTGTGCATCCCAGGGAGAGGGCCGAGCAAGGAGGCATCCTCGTTTGTCTTGGACTGCTGCAAACAGGCCAGACAGCAACAACCACCCCACACACAGCATAAGCTTTCCTCTTACCCTAAAGGGCAGGCAGCAAGTACTGCCTCACCCATCATTGCTTTAATAGGCTCCTGTCCACACCCTCTGCTGGGCAACACTGTTGAGTGCGTAGCAAGCCAGAGGCAACATTGTGAACTACTCTCCCTATGAACCTCAGTATGAGACCACAAGCAGGCCTGAACCGTCTTGCAGGTAACACATTGCTCATAAGCTATATGTTGGAGACTGGGCAAGAACCCATATTTAACCATGTATAAAAATAATCAGAGACATGACACTGAGAAAAGAAAGACAACCAGAGGCCTGCTTAGCTTTGCCAGTATGGTTTGGTCAGCCAGGGTTTCTTTAGAGGTTGATCAAATGGCCACACTTTGTAAGCAGGCATGATCCTCCTGGGATGGAGATGTACTTTCGAGCAGACACACAGGCAGTCATACAGCCATGGTAGGTTCAGAAAAATAGAGGGTGCCCTATGTGCTACAGAAGGATTCAACCCAAGTGAAGGTAATGGCATATCTAGCAGCTTCCTATAATTCTGGATTGTATCAGAAGAGGGCATCATAAGTTTAATCAGGAGTTCTTGCTCACCCAGGGCTCCTTTCCACCCCCACAGCCTAACCTAGAAAAGCTGCCTCCTCTTTATGCTGCTGTATTTCTTCTCCCTTTCCCCACACACCCTCCCATAGCAGATTTACCACAGCTGGGTTCCTGCTCCTAGGAGTGATTTTAGCAATGAGACTGTGATTAGATAAGATCCCAATGTGCCCTACCAGACATGCTGCATTGCATCCCAATGAAATCATAGAGCTAGATCTTCAAGGAGAAGCTGGGCACCACAATGGTAGGCATGGCAGCATTTAAACTGCAGGCACCTGGCTGCAAATTGAATTCACAAAATCCAAGTTTGACCCCAAAGCTCCTAGTATGGTGAGTGGGGAAAATTGTGTGCCTGAGAATAGGATCTACAACAACCAGCATGCCAAATGAATAGTCACCTACAATGGCCAACACAAAAGCTAAAAAGGGACTGCATCTTAAGCCTATCTCCATCTCCTCTCCATAACCAAGGCATCTTGCTTTGGTTGTACTGAGGAACCTTCCTCAAACTAGGATTCACAGAATTAAGCATCTGGCCCCCCTGCCTTTTTTTTTTTTAAATCATGACTGGAGGAGGAGAACCCCATCCCCTTTTATCTGATAGTTCAATAGTTAGAACATGAACCCATGATGTGCAGAACCTGGGTTCAGGTCCCTTTTCTGTCTTGTGGATCTGTATATAACTATCCCTTTGCTTAAAGTTGTGTGAGTGTAAGCCTTTGCATAACTGGTGCCTTTGGCTTTACATGAGACTTAAGTGATGCGTAACACCTTGTTCAGACCCTGTGGACCCAGGTGAACTCACTCCTTATTAGTACAGATGGAGAGGAGATTATGCTAGAGGAGCTGCTGGCTGTGATTCTGACATCACTTTGAAACAAATGGAGATAAATCCACAATGCACTGTGGAGCAGAGTCCCTTGGTGGAGTGTTTAGATTGCTCTGCAGCCAAAGCAAATACATTTCCGCAGCAGGTTATAGAAGGCTGTTAATCCAGCCGTGCAACCAGTTCCTTTGAGCTGAAAAATGGTCTTCCTTTTTTGTATTCAAGCCTGTCAGCTACCATGCCCCTGGTAAAGTTCACTGATTTCCAAGTCTTCACTTAAGGAGCTACATTATAAATAAGAGGGAGGGTGATTTTTTTTTTAATTTTCCAAAAATATTGAATCACTGCAACTCTGACTCATCTTTTTCATCAGTTTCCCTTCTGCTTGTTTTTCCTTTTTCATATCTTCTCAAACACATTGGCGCAGCTCCTTGTGTGGTGCACATGGGCACAGTTCCATTACTTTCTAAGTGTCATAGCTCACTGTTGAGGTTGCTAGGACCCCAGAGACCAGTTGAAGATTTCCCACAGCTCCTGGACAAAGCCATCACTAGTCTGAGGACTTGCGCAGAAACCGGGCCCATGTTCTCCCAGAAGGTTTGGAAAAATCCAACAAATCCTGCAAGGAACTTCGGCTAAATTGAAAGTTTGGGTGAGCAACTGCAACTGGGTTCATTGTTTGGACTGCAGATTTTATAAACTGCAGTTTTGTGTAGCTACCTATAGGAAAAAGCAAGATGTCTTTCCAAACCGCCAAGCTGAGGCTCAGGGGAACTAGCTTCAGTTCCCTCATCTATCACAAATGCCCCATGGGAGCATAGGCAAATCATGTTTTTTCTCTGGGCCTCAACTCCCCAGTGGTAAAACACCAGATAATGCTGCTTTCTTGGTCTGTGTCATCTAGACTGGAAGCTCTTTGGGACAGCAGCTGACTTACTGTAGTTTGCACACCACCTAATATGAGGAGGGCTCTAGTTGCTACTAACCCAGACAGCTCTTTGCCTTCACTTCTGACAGAGGAGCCTGACCATTTTCTGTCTGGGTTTCTAACAGCAGAAGCCAGAGTGGCTGCAGTCCTATGTGTTTGCTCAGTTCTGTAAGTCAGCCCTGTGAAGCCCAGGAACTGGGGAAATCTTCCTTCAGGCCTCTGTAGCTCATTTCCAGCCCTCATACCTGCAGCCTGTAACAGTCTGAGTAGTGACTAGACTTGGCTCCCTTTTATTAACAGCTCTGCTTGGCATAGACTGGAGTCCTAGAGCCTGCATGCAATTTCTGCCTGGAATAGCTCACTGCTCAATCCCAAGAGCAGTGCCTTCGAAGAGTCGTCTCCCAAGAGCTGATCGAGTGAACGTGGTAAGGATTGGTTTTGTAACTGAAAAGCACATTCAAAAATCACATCTCCTCTGCTTTCTATTCAATGTTAACTGCAGAATTTAGGGATTGTCATACTGAAGCAGTAGAAAGCACAGCTCCATTCGCTGCTCACAGCACTTCCCTCTGACAGACATAACATCAAAGCAGGCAGCACCTTAGCTTTGTGTCCCATTACATTGTGTTCCCAGCTCCTCCCGCATCGCCACAAGCAGTAAGCTGCTATTGAAAGCAATGGGACTGCTCAAGTTAGCAAGCCCGGCATGCTGCGGTGAGTTTGCAGGATCACTCTTCTAGTCCATGACTTCCCCCAGTAGAAATTTCTTCTTAGAGCTCAGTTAGCACACCAGGCTCTCTTTTATCTAATACCTCTATGTCAGTGACCCTGGAGTCACCGAGGATGGTGGGTATCAATGTCTTCCCTTGTAAACATGTGTAGGAAGTCGCCATTCATCACTCCCATTCCCCCTTTTATTCTTGTGCATGTCTTCTGACAGCCCATTTTCTGTTGTTCTGCCTTCATCCTGTCTGCATCTCACTGCCAATGATAGCAAGAAAACATTGCGGGGTGAAATACCGCTGGAGATGCAGCTGAAGATAATTCATGTATTCTGTGGTTTATGTCTTTCTGTAGCTGCCTGTAAGAGGAATGGTGCCTTGAAGAGGGAATCAGACATGCTTTGCTCTGTCACATTAAGAGATGCTTCAAGGAGTTGATTCCCTGGCCCTTCTGGCACTGCCACAAGCCAATGCAGAACAAAGGAGGCATTTCTCTTGGCTGACTCCTATCAGGGCACCATCCTCTCGAGAGGCAGGGCCGTGGCCACACCCAGCCTATCCACAACAGTGAAGAGAAGGCAGGCTGCATCCTTCATAATGGTACCAGAACTGAGTCCCAAGGCTAAGTTCTATCCCAGTTCACTTCTACGTCCTCTCTGCTCTTCTCCTCTGTGGACTGCAGCTTAAAACCATAAGTTGTCAGTGTAGAATCACAGACGTGTACAGAGGCAGAGCCAAGATGATACAGCAAGAGCTCTCAGCTTCCTGCCTTTTTTTCCATCCATTTCATAGATTCATAGATTGTAAGGCCAGAAGGGAACTTGGAAGATCACCAGGTCCAGCCCCCTGCACCAAGCAGGAAAGATAACTGGGAGTCAGGTGAATCCCAGCAAGGTAACTGTCTAGTCTCCTCTTGAAGATTTCCGGGTATCTGGAAGGGTGTTTTGTCAATGCTGTTTCTCTGAGTTGTGCTCACCAAGGACATTTGGCCATATGATGATCATAAACCAGGTCTGAATACTTCCGCTGACATCAGTGGAGATCCTGCAGCCAATGGAGGGCAGTGGGTGGTGCAGAGTGTGCTGCAACGGCTGCACTATGGCAAGCAAGTTGTAACATAAATAGCAATGCATGAGCTGCTTTGATAACAGCCTGTCTGGAGAACCATTAATTTATCTCAGTCTCTTCATCTTCAAATGCTTGGTGCTACTAGCAAGTCAAGTTTGTCCTGTAGCCCCGCCCCAGTCCTAGTGCTGTCAACATTCAGTAACAAATTGTTATTATTTGTGTTACCATAAACTCCAAACATAACCCAACCTCTATTGTGCAAGATTCTATACAAACAGATTAAATGAACAGTCCCTACCCCAAAGAAGTCACAGAAAAAATAATGTTCTTTCATCACTGTTAGCAATTTGCATGTAGCACAGGTGCCAATTACAGCAAACCCTGCAACTACAAAAAAATAGTTTGAGTAGTTGGGCACCCTATATATTCGTATAAGCAGTCTCTGTGCCATATGTTGCTGTAATACTAGCCTCTTTTGGTGTGAGCCAAATTTCCATCAACAAACTAAGACTTAAGACTAAGTACAGACAGGCAAAAAGCCCAACACTGAATTGATTCAATTTTCACCGGTTAGTTTAAGCTGCTGGAAATGCAGCCACATGCCTGCTGTGGCCCAGGCCAGAAGCCAGGGGGCACTAGAGCATGCCTTCCTGCTGGGGTGGAGAAGACAGCGTGAGCCAAGGCTAGCCCACCTTCCCTGCAAAGCATCCTGGGATGCTGGGGGAGTGTGAGTTAACTTAAATCTGGAGGGGATCTGGGACAGAAGTTCAATATACTGTTTTAATCTAAATCACTAAAACCTGATACTACACCCATCCAGGTTTACGTTAAACCAGTTTTGGCCATTTTGAAAGCAGTTTATGTGCACTGAATTTCTGTCGTGTTACAGATTTGAACTGGTTTCCGATCACTTGTACCGGTTTATGTGTAATTTCTATCCCAAGCCTAAAGGTTGACTAACATGCATGGAAAATCCTTATTGGTGCACTCATGCACCAGTGCCATCATAATAGATTAAATATTTTCACAAAGCAGATTGTGAATCTTGGGTGCTCACTGCCACATGCTTTCACTGATATTAATTGGTTGGCAAGATTCCAGAAGAGTTTCCATGTTTGTACAGAAAAATACCGGGATTCACATTAGGGATAAAAATGCATGAGGGTTTGAATTTGCCCAGCTTCAAGTCATACACTGACCTCTACTTGAAACTTCCTCTCTGTGTAAGTGACTTCGTAGTTGTTAGGTTTCTTTCCTCTTCCTTTGAAGTTTCTGGTTCCTGTGAAAGAGAGATGGATGAGAAGGACCAGTATTCTCCTTGATGTGATCCTAGGGTAAGACAAGCTCATGGAAAAAGTGTAAAGAACTTTTTTGCTCCCTTTGATAGTTGATGCAAACAAACTGCAACTACTGCCCTGCAACAAACAATATTTACCAATTATTATTTATTTGTGAATTTTTTCACTAACATCACAGCCATGCTTAGGAGTCCCAGTCTTTGATGTCTGAAATTGCTTATCCGCTTGAGAATGCCTGGAAAAGAACTGTATACAGTGTCACCATCTAGGCTAATAGAGTCTTTCTGTGATTCCTATCCATTATTTTGACGGCAACATGGCTAAATTAAGCCTTCCACTCTTTCAGTTTTAGTGGTCAAATATCTACCAAGTGCTCAGCCATGATTCCTTAGCTTGTGTTTCAGGCAACCAGGATTCCCAAGTTGTCTCATATTCACATATTAGCCAGACTCAGGCTTCTGAGATCAGACAAGATCAGGCACATTCAATTTGGCATAGACCTTTAAGATGTGTGTTGGCCTCTACTGCCAAAGTGTAGATTTAAAGTTAAACCTGAAGCTTCTTAAAAGAGAAAAAATAAAAACGAAGGAATGTAAAGCCCACTAAAAGTAACCCTGTTATGGTTCATTGTCAAAGAGACCTGCCTATAATTTAAATGCTAATCCAGTGAAAAATGTCCTCAACAATCGTGAGTGATACATTTTAGAATTCAAAGAGCCAGATGGTTTTCAGCTGGTGTAATGTAATATAATTTACTGAAAGGAATGGAATTTCATTTTTTATTTCAGTATAGCTATATCACTTTACACCAGTTGAGAACCTGGCCCATAATTCTTACTTTCAGTGCACTTAGTGCTTGCATGGTGTAGGCCTGACACCCCTGGAGTATGAGGCCATGGGTTTATCAAGATAGCAATAACTGCACTGGACATCCAGTGTCCTGATGCCTCAACCTACTCACACCACTCCTAGGAGTGAATGTGGAATTCAGTTTCTATGGATAATTCAATGCTTGACTGTTCTGACTAGCCTGCCAAGAAGGTAGCTAACAAATGCTAATTGTGGTGATGCTGAAAGCTCCGTACTGCACCTCACTAAACCTGTTTTACATAGGCTACCAAACAGATACCTGGTAGCGGTGCCAAAATTTGGGGCCTTTTGGGCACTGCTGAAATGAAACACTGTCCTGCAAAAGAACATGAACATGAGTAACTTACTGAGGCAAATAGTCCTATTCAACTCGCATCTAAGGGGTAGGCCAGAGTCTATTTCTCCAAGCCCCAGAAAACATTATAAAATCAAAATAGCTAAGAGGACTTGAGAAAATTCTTTTACAGCAAGTAAGTAACGAAGAAAATCAGATCAAATAGACAAATGGCCATAGTGATGCTTTCCTGTGCCCTGGAAGGTTAACACAACAGTGCCAGGTAGGGAAAGCCAAAAATGTGAGGCACTTGAATAGTTTGAAGTTGGCTGTGCTGCCAGATGAGAGTAAGGAGCACTGCCTGAGCAGGGTGTGGAAAGATTGTTCTACAGATTATTAATTTTATTGTACTGGTTCCTAAAGGGACCAGCCAAGATCAGGGCCTAGTTGTGCTAGGTGCTGTTACAAACACTTAATAAGAGTCAATCCCTGCCTGAAAGAGTTCACGCTCTATATTGATACATAAAGAGGTGGAAGGGAAAACAAGATACAGACAGCTGATGTGACTTGCCCACATACACATGGCTGGTCAGTAGCAGAGCTGGGAATTAGCATCAACAGGTATCCTCCAAGCTGCACTCTCTTCCCTGCAGCTGGCCTAAGTCCTCAGTTTCAAGACATTCACTTGCAGTCTTTAAGGAACAGGAACAAAGGCAACTTAACTGAAATTGTTCAATACTGCTGAGAAGACGTTTAAATGGGAAAACATCCCAAACCCCATGGTTTTCAAGAGAGTGAACACTCAGTGGCTGCCTGTTTATGAAAAGAATGACAGGACTCTCCAGCAATCACTGTATATGTTTGTACAAAAGAGGAAAAGAAGAGATTAGCCTAAGTTGTAGACTGAATTTCTTCAGAGGGATGAACAAGAATTGAGAAGTAGCAACATACACCAGAAACATTTATGACAAGGTTAAAGGATCCTCATATTAACAAGGCAGTAGGTCAAGAGAACGTACATTTGATCCTCCTTAAGGAAAGGCAGACACAGAAAGAGGAGATGCTTTGGCAAGTTCAGCAGAACCCCCAGGAGACCTGAATGCAGGCCACATATCTCAGTAATTCAACGAGGATCAGCAGAAAAGTTTAGAGAAGAAGCACTTTGACACATGCTGCAGGGCAGGGAGGGAGACGTTGCACGGATTAGGCAACCTGACGGGAAGAACATGGCCTGAGCAGAGGGAGCCCCATTTCAAGAAGGAAAAGCCATGCCAAGTAACAGACTGTATCTATCCAAATATTTTAGGCGAACAAAAGAAAAACCCCGCCGGGATTTTCAGCGTCCACTGTTAATATAGAAACTATCACATATTATGTCTGAAGAGGTAATAAATGAAGGACAGCCAAAAGCACGAGCTTTTCAAACCGAAAGCCAGATCCAAAATACATTAGGTTCAGTTTCTGGCCCATAGCAGTGAATGCAGGCACTAGGACCTGGCCTCAGCAGGAGCTAAAAATAGGATTCATTTGCCTCTAGGTCACTGTTGAAGTCTAGGCCCAAATTAATGGTGTCTGATACTTAGTGACCCCAAACCATTCTCTAGCGCACAGGTGCCCCCTGCAACAGACCTACCATGGAAATGTAACACTTCTGTTATTAGAAGCCTAGGGCACAAAACATGTGAGTGGTATTCAGGTGCTCAGTCACCATGGTTTCCATAAACTCCTCAGATTTGGGTTTGAATTCAAGCCCACACAAACAACAATGTTCAGTCAATAGTCGGGGCTGTTGAATTAGTTTAGAGGCAAAGGTGATCAAGATATGGCCCGTGGGCCAGACCTGGCCTGTGAAGCCTTATCATCCAGCCTGCAGGGCTCTCCATGGGTCTGGAAATTTGGCACTATAGTAAGCAGTGGCCATGTTAAATGCTGGCACCACTCATCTTATTACTAAATGTCCAGACCTGTGGGGAGCCTTATGGGTGGGATCCAGAGTGCAAAGCTGTATCATCTGGTCCATGAGGCCAGAGATGTGGCAGCAGGAGGAGCAACAGCTGCCGTAGCACCAGGAACCACATCAATTAACAATGCTGGAACCAAACTACAGCCCACAGACAAAATGACGTGGCTCTGTGCACTGGATCCTGCTCCCAGGCCAGCCCCGTGTCACTCACCTGGCCTGTGGGGCCAGATGAGTTGGATACCACTGAATTCACACTGAACTGGGCCCAGATTCCCTCCGAGGAGTCACACCTTTCTGTTGAACCTGGGCCAAAATCTGGCAAAAACACAGCAGAGTCTAAATGTGTAACAAAAGTTGTTTCAGTCTTGATGGAGGACTCCATCTCTAGTAAGGAAATGGAGCTAGGAGGGGGAGCAGGTCAAAGAGAGAGAGAGGCTGCAGGCAGGATCCTCAGGCTCGATCAGCTCCGAAGTGGAACTCAATCTGCCCCCCGCCCCGCAACGACCCAACAGGCTGTTGGGTCAGGAGGGGCATCTAACTCACGGCACTTCATGTAAAGCTCTGTGCGATAGAGCAGGCCTGCACAGCTGTCGGTGCCCTTTCTGAAGGATCTTGGTAATGCAGAGGAGGAGGAGAGGACAAGAAATAATGGGCACAAGCTGATTGAGGATCGCTTCAGGTTAGACATACGAAAAAACTTCTTTACAAGTCAAGTGCTGAGGGTTTGGAAGCGGTATGGTCATCCACCCTGGCGATCTTCAAAAAGCGTCTGGACGCCCACCTTGGTAGGAACATCTGATCTCAGCAGTCTTTCCTGCCCATGTGCAAGGCGGGCTGGACCCAATGATCTGTAAGTTCCCTTCCAGCCCCTAACAACGATGAAACTATGAAAAGAAAATAAACAGAATGCTACACCACCCACTAGCTATGCTAAACTTCTTCAAAGGGTAACCAGGCTCCAGCTTAGTGTTATGATATATTGTACTTCAGGACTTAGAGTTGCATTCCTGAAATAAGACCCTCTAGAATGCCAAAGATATACAAATACTAGGGCTATTCTAAGATCAAGAACAAGATATTAATATATCTCAGAAGCATACAACTTGAAGGAGCAGGGGGCAACCTGAATGAAAACAAACACAAACAGAGTGCTCTTCTATTTTGAGGTACAAGTGTGAAAGAATAATGATGTCTGGAATATTCTAATTCTCCTGGACAAGGACCAGTTTTAAGTAGGAATTCAGGACACTTCTCGGAAGACAGAGTACCTACTGCTCCTGCTACCACAAAACCCTTACCAGCACTATCAGTGAAGAGCTCAGTTCAGATCAAAGGGAACGTTTGCCCAAATTGTTGCACAAATTTCAGTTTTTAAGTTAGGAAAGCCTCACAGAGTCCAGGCCGGACCCTCAGGTTATGCGTTTCAAACTAGTGCCATTGATTTCAATGGAACTGTGCGTTACGGCCTTCTGATTTTTGCCCTTTACTTCCCCAAGTGATTGGTGGAATTCTTTCAAGGCTGCCTGGGGTGACCATTATCTCAACTATTTTGTTGGGATCAGGTGCATTCAGTCCGGTCTGCCCGTAGAATTTCCTACCTCATGATATAGTGTGACTCCTTCTGGAGGAAAAAAAGGCTTTTCCCATTTCATTAGTCAATCTTCCTCCTTTAAGGCATCTTGGCCACATGAAGTAATTACACTCATTGTTTTAGCCACAAGGAAAACTAACATATAGCTTGGGACCATGCACTATGTAAGGACCTTACATATGGTTCCTACCTAGATAAAATCTTAGTCAATGGCAATTATAATCAATGGTCATTCTACTTGGGACTTGGCTGTGGGACTGAGTCCTTGTCACGTTTCTGACAGTTTCAGCACTCTTTTAAGAGGGCTCGCTGGAGCCATGATTAAAAGAGATCTAGCCAAATGAAATTCCTTTTATGCACACACAGGATCTTCTTTCTGATTCTATTTTCTGATTCTGTTGCCGTTGGAAAAGGAAAACCAAAGGGGAAATCATTGTGTCGCTTAGTGGAGAGACAACAGGACTGGGGCTTTGGAGATAGTGTTCTGCTCCTGGTTCTGTTACTGATTTGCTGAACAACCAAGGGCAATTCACTCCATTACTTGGTACTGCAGTTTCCCCACCTGAAAAAGAGAAAATAGCACTAACTTCCCCTGTAAAGTGCTTCAAGACATATGTATGAAAAGCGCTATGTAACCCCTAAGATTGTTATTATGATAGCTAGTGCTTGCAATATACACAGTTGTGTGTGCTAGAATCCTTTGGGTAGTTTCATAATGTAGTGCTTGGGGTCAGAAGGGACCTAAACAGATCATCAGGTCCTACCCCCTGCCCCGGGCAGGAATGAGCGCGGGGTCATAACACCCCAGCCAAATATCTTTCCAGCCTCCTCTTGAAGACCGCCAAGGTAGGAGAGAGCACCACCTCCCTTGGGAGCCCATTTCAGAGCCTGGCAGCCCTAACTGTACAGCAATGTCTCCTGATGTCCAGCCTGAACCTTCTCTCTAACAATTTGTGGGCATTATTCCTAGTAACCCCGGGTGGTGCCTGAGGGAACAGAGCCTCCCCCAATTTCTGCTGGTCCCCACTGGTAAGTTTGTAACTGACCACTAGGTCCCCCCTCAGCCTTCTCTTGTGGAGGCTGAATAGGTTCAGGCCCTTTAGCTTCTCCTCGTAGGGTCTGCCCCACTGCCCCTTGACCATGCAAGTGGCCCTCCTCTGGACCCTCTCAATGTTGTCCACATCCCTCCTGAAGTGCGGTGCCCAGAACAGGATGCAGTACTCCAACTGCGGCCTGACCAGCACCGCATAGAGGGGGAGGATCACATCCTTG
>NW_017728964.1:7906636-7908574 GCF_001723915.1 Gavialis gangeticus
TGACATCCACCCCGACACCCTCATCCACGGGCTTTGTGACCGGATCATAAAAGGAAAGCAGGATCTGCCCTCGATTAACCCATGTTGGTTGCCCCTGAACATTACCTCCCCTGCTGGGCCCTTGCAGATGTGCTCCTTGATAATTTTCTCAAAGGTCTTCCCAAGGACCAAGGTGAGACTAATGGGCCTATAGTTACCCGGGTTCTCCTTTCTCCCCTTCTTGTAAATGGGGACCACATTGGCCCTTTTCCAATCCTCTGGTACCTGGGCAGTGCCCCATGAGCACTCATGGAGCCGTGCCAGGGGCCCTGCTATGATCTCCGCCAATTCCCTCAGCACTCTCAGGTGAACAGCATCTGGACCTACTGATTTAAACACATCCAGCTCCTCCAACAAAATTTCCTAACTAGGTCATTCCTGACCTTAGGCATAGCGGTGCCTCCCCTGGGTCCGTCAGTAATCCTAGTGGGGGAAATGTCCTGGTCCCTGTTCAGGAATATGGAGGCAAAAATCTTTAGGTTCCACCGAGACTTGAACTCGGATCGCTGGATTCAGAGTCCAGAGTGCTAACCATTACACCATGGAACCCCTGAGTAAACACAGCCAACTCAGGTTGCCCCACAGGCATTTATCCATTTGCATAACTGTGAAGCCCCATCCTAAGCTACATTGAAGCCTATAAAAGCTGTAGCAATTCAGCCCCTATCAGGATTTGTCCATGTGTCATAACATTCTCTCAGTGACAGCCAATCCAACAACTCAATTGAGGGTTGTTTTCCCCCTAAAAGCAATATGAAGAGATATGAGAACCTAAGAGCCTGCAAACTAAGCTTTCATTGAAAAGAATAGATGGTACATACCTGATGTATAGCCCTTTTCTGCCCACAGTTACACTTGTGCAGCCCCTTCATGACCATAAGGATCTTGATTTGAAGGCAAAATATTCAAAGACCAGTTTTTTGCCCGTGGGAATCCTGGGACTCCAAGAAGAGAGAAAAATTACAATATCTCTTCTAGAGAAGTTAATAACCACTACAGCCAGCTGGGCCTCTGCTAAGGCAGTGTTTCCAAACGTAAGAGCAGTGTGTGTGAGTGCATGCATGTGTACGAAGAGGTCAGAATGTTTCTAAGTGATCATGTTTCCTCTAGGGTCAGGTCTAGTTTCTGTGCCAGCCAGAGAAAACTCCTACCTCCCAGCCTGCTAAAGCAAGTCTGCGTGAAGTTTCCAGTTCTATTGGAAAGGAAAAACACTGCAGATCCTCCTCTCATTTATACCACTGAAAATCTGAGGTCTTGATTTACCAAATAGTAACTGAGACCTCAAACCTAACCTTTTGTGTTCAGAGCAGATTGTACACAGAAGCCATCATATAAGAACCAAGCGTTTACATAGAAAGCTTTTTAATTGCACTTTACATTCAGGTTGCATTTATAAGTAATTGTAAAATGGTGAATACATGATTAGTAGACATTCTTAATAAATGGTTTAATTAACTGTTACTTATTCTTACTGAATTCAAAAGGTCAACAGGTTGTTTATAACTGTAGCATGCAAACCTCTATAAATGCATGCCACTCACAGCTACCGCATGTTTTAACATCTATTCATGCTTTAGGAAGGATGCAAGTCCCCTGACTGTTAGTTCAGACCCTTTATAAATAGAATCCTAATAACAAATCTAATAAAAACATTAAAATCTTAATAAAGAAGCTTTGCTTTGCGAAAAGTAGATCACCATATATAATATGGAAGGGAAAAGTGTGTACGTGAATGTGCATGGGTAGCAAGAAACATAAATTAATCAGCCTGTAGCAGGTTTGATGTTCTAACACTTGGCCTGACACCTCCTTCTGTTCAGCCCAGCCCTGCTCTTCACTCTGGCATCCTAGGGGCCTCCCTGGTCTTACCTGCAACATCTAGGACTTACATATTAATTT
>NW_017728964.1:7913574-7919052 GCF_001723915.1 Gavialis gangeticus
TTGCATTTATAAGTAATTGTAAAATGGTGAATACATGATTAGTAGACATTCTTAATAAATGGTTTAATTAACTGTTACTTATTCTTACTGAATTCAAAAGGTCAACAGGTTGTTTATAACTGTAGCATGCAAACCTCTATAAATGCATGCCACTCACAGCTACCGCATGTTTTAACATCTATTCATGCTTTAGGAAGGATGCAAGTCCCCTGACTGTTAGTTCAGACCCTTTATAAATAGAATCCTAATAACAAATCTAATAAAAACATTAAAATCTTAATAAAGAAGCTTTGCTTTGCGAAAAGTAGATCACCATATATAATATGGAAGGGAAAAGTGTGTACGTGAATGTGCATGGGTAGCAAGAAACATAAATTAATCAGCCTGTAGCAGGTTTGATGTTCTAACACTTGGCCTGACACCTCCTTCTGTTCAGCCCAGCCCTGCTCTTCACTCTGGCATCCTAGGGGCCTCCCTGGTCTTACCTGCCACATCTAGGACTTACATATTGATTTGGGAGTCTGCCCTTTGTTCAGCTAGAGCAACATCTCAGATGCCTTTCTCCACTCTGCTCATCACTGAGCTAACTCAAATCTATCCCATTTAAGATAAATTATGAGCCCCTACATGACACCTTGCTGGGGTCATTTGACCCCAGTACTCTTTCCTGCCATGGCAGGGGGTCGGACTTGATGATCTGCTCAGGCCCCTTCTGACCCTAACTATGAAACTACTTGCCCATCTCCCAGATTGTACTAGTTTGCTAGCCTTTCTGGCTCTTCAGTTTTCCCTAGCTCACCTCCAAGATCTCCAACACAAATAATTCCTCAGGCCTTAATGGGTTCCAGTTAGTCCTCAGACCTTGTTAAATCCCCTCATCTAACAAGGGCTGCTAACCCTTCAGTCTGTCTCCTGGGACTCTGTATCTCTCAGCCCTTGTACAGCAACACAATATGCACTCTACCAGAGTGCCCTCAACAGCCTCCCTTCACCCCTATCTAGGCATCCCATGCCTCATGCCACTGCTCCTAAAGCCTAGAGCATACCTTACCCAAACAAAGAAAAATTGCTCAGCTTTTCTACCCTTTATAACACAACCTAAGAAGAAAGGAATAGACAGACCCTATCACCACCCTAGTCCTCTGACAGATGTCAATACAGCTGCTTTAAAGGGAAGTGGAATAATATTCCATAATGTGTAATTACAGGATAACACCCTGAAGCATGTGATAGTGCATCTAATATGCATCTAATATGCACTATCATTTTCATTTGCTCTAACAGAATTGTGGGAGTTTTTTTCTTTATAAATATCTAAATCATGTTTACCCCATTGGAAAAACATATGCCCTCCACGATATCTCAATGCAGTGAGTTGCAAGCAAGTTTTTTTTTTTTCAAATTAAAAATGAGGAGGGGTCATAGTCTGATACCTTGACCTATGGAAAGTAGGGTCATATTTCGCAGGCACTTCCACTGGTTCAGTGGGACTACCCAAGGATTAAGCTGCTACTGAACATGAATATAGATGTCAGCATTTGGCCTGAAATAAAGAAATGCTCCTTAATAGCAAAATGCCATTATTCATGTACAGCTTAATCTCTGATCATAAATATGCCAGCCATGGATCCTTAAATCTGACATTTAACATCCAGAAGTCATTTATCACTCAGCACTTCTCCTTGTTTTAAATACCCAAGTCACAATGCAAACAACTTATTGGTACATTTTTCCATACTTTTGTCTATTTTGGACTGCCCTTCTCCTCCTAGCCATTCAACAGCATCAGTTAGCTTCCTTATTGATTCCAATCTCTTCTGCTCCCATCAGTGCCACCATTGTTTACCCACAAAATCTTTGGTGACTGCTCCACGCAGGCATGTCCATGCTTGTTTCCCATCAATTCCTGTGCAACTTCAGTGGTGCCATCTAATTCATATCTTTTATGTATTCTCTGATAGCAGAGGCCCTACTGAGTTACCCAGGGTGTTGTAGCATTTTAAACAGCTCTACCCAGAGCCGGTCAGCTGAAAAGCATTTGCTTCTACAAAGGGAGATGACATCAGCTGGGACAGGATAACCATGACAACCCTCCCTAGAGCAGCAAGGCTGCAACGTGTTGTTTGAATTAATAAGCAAAGTTAATTCTCAACAAGTTTTGGGCAGGGCCCCTAGTTTTAATTGGCATAAATTGGGGGGGGGCATGGGGGGTGCGTGTGTGTGTGTTCCCAGGCACTTCAGCTCCTGCAATGATTTTTATGATTTTTATGAGTTCCAGAAAAACGAATTTTGTGTGTGTGCGTGCGCACGTGCAAACTGGACTTTTGATTTCAAATATGAAGTCAAGTTCATGTATAACTGTGAATCGGCCAGTTCCTAAAGCCCGTACTCAATTCTCACTCAGCCAAACTCCCACTGAGACAAACCCATGGGAAGTTTGCCTCCAAGATTCACTGTCGGATCTGACTCATGATAGAACCCAGTGATTCAGGCTCATGTGTAATCACCTGCTATGAGAGTCTGGCTGAGGAAACAATGATGGTTTTAACCCTAACTTTCTGAATCTTAGGCACATGCACAGCAAAATCATCCTCGTAATGGGCCTTATGGACTGGGGGCCCCACATCTGACTCACAAAAAAAATGGTCTATGTATATACAGTAAGTATGCTGTTATGCAGAATTAGTAAGATACGTGGATCCATGAGGCTAATTCTCCCCGCTCTTCAGTTTGAACTGTGGTTGCACCCTGGGAAGCCCCATGCTGTTATTTTCTACACAGTCGCTTCCCATTATATAAACTATTAAACTGAATGAGGCAGGAAGATTAGTCTTCTGGATCCAGACTGTCTTACTCTCTGATTCTTCATATTGGCATATTTATAAAACACGTGTGTCTCATTTTGGTATGATTTAAAGTTTGCACAGTACAGAGTGGTTCATTAAAACAGCTGCTCACAATCTGTTAGGATAAATAGTTTCCACTCTTTTATGATAGCCCTGACGAGGGGCCAACCCAGCACCCTAGATCTAAGTGTCTTGAGTTTGGAAACATTCACAGCTTAGACTCACATGCACCTTGTGCTGCATGAGCCTATTTCACATGATTCATTTCCAGTTCTTGGCTTCAGTCATTCTTCTTTGCACCAGTATGGATCACAGGATTCGCCCATGCAGGAAACCCCCCAAAAAGATGACTGTAAAGGGAATTATGTAGTTTCCAGGACCCTACCTTGGGATTTTCTGTAGTGCTTGCTGAAGATGGCTGAAGAGCAACTCTCATGCTGAAGAAGCGTAGAATCATGAAGAGTAGGGCTGGTAGAGACTTCCAGAGGTCAGGTAGTCCAAGCCCCTGCCTGAGGCAGAATCATCCCTATCCAAACCATCCTACACAAACCATAAAATAAACTTGACGTAAGACTACACTAATACAGCACAGACCTAGCACCCTAACCTGCCACAGGTAAAACAGGGGACCCATGGCAGCCAGTGTCCTGCGTCTATAAAATGTCTCTGTCTCACACACATACACAAACATCTCCTGGAAACATGGACCCATTAGCCCTTCCATGTGTTTGCAATGATTTAACTTGCTATGCTGGATAATCAATTATCCAGGGTGTGTCATTTTCCCTCAGAGTCCTTATGCAGCTCTTACTTATTCACACAGTTGAGATGTACAGGGCCAAAGTCTGTAGCTGGCAGAAGAGACCACGATGGGCTCCACACCCAGGGGAGAAAACAAGTTTTTGCTACATTTGAAGTAATCCTAGATCTGGAAGATGGAAGGTGGGGGATCCCACCACCCATGCACCTTTACAAAATAAACGTATAGTCATCCCAGGAGCTCAACTAGTCCGAAGCTGATCTGTGGCTTAAAATTAAAGAGTTCCATCCCACAGGTCTTGGGGAGGGGATTCTCGTGCAAGGCCCATTGACTCAGGCTTTTGAAACATTCCTATAATAAACCTCATGGCATAGAAAACCCAGGAGCCAAATGTAATGACTATAATAGGGATTCTTCAGGGGCTGCTAGGTACCAATTGACCCTGTGGCTCTCTCTGGATCCTACGTAGATCAATAAAGAGTTTTTTACCCAGTAGGTCTTTTGCTTTGGGTCTAATAGCCTCAACTGTGGCTTCTATGGGTAAAGGTCAGGATTTGACTAGGTAGATTTCTTTCTGTGAGTTCTCTTGTGTATATACTGAGGGTTAGCCCCAGTATTTTCAGTGTGTGCTCATACACAGTGCTGTTTCCAACATTACTTTGTACCCGTACATTATGCTGGTCCTATCTATTACCCCACTGTTGTCAGTTCATAGATACACAGGACCAGAACTTTGAAGTCAATACAATGCCTCCTACTTGCCACACTGACTATTCCTGATCATATTACAGCATAACCCAAGGAATATAGGCACTCATAAATCACATCCACATCCTTCTGTGAACATAATAAGGAGCAGAAAAAGCTACAGAAATTGGGACAAACTCAAGACACCCTAAAACCAAGTCAGTCCAGGGCTGCATTTTCAGGCCTTTGTCACCATACAGGCCAGAATCAGCCTGAAAGCTGCTTAGAGCACAAAGCAGCTTGAAGGACAGGCTGAAGTCATGGCTGCACACTGCTGCCTGACTTGCAGGCTGGCTGTATGAAAGGGTTTGGTCTCTAATAAGCACTGGCTGGTAACTACTGAAAAAGATGCCTCTCACTGCAATAAGTATTGTATATTAGAAAACTACAATAGATCATAACTGAAACTACATTTGAGGTATAACAGGCATGCAGGATGTTGCACTGGCTGCATAGCAACATACGTAATAACTGCTTTAAATTTAAAACCACTAGCCTGAATGTAATACAGTGTACAATGAGCATCTGTCTAGCTATAAATAAAATCTTGTCACACATCTCAAGGTAAGTATGACCAGCTTTTTCTTCACCAGTTTTGATTTGCTGGAATGACCCTTAAGATTTCTGGGCCCTAAAAGAATCAAACATGAATCCCCTCCCCTCTGGCTGGTCCCTGGGAATACTATACACAATGCATGCCTGACTTGGAAAGATTAATCATGCCCAGGAAACCAATCTTCCTGGCATCAGAGGAACCCCATTCTGTCTTTAGTTATATGAATGTTTATCTGGAGTAACTCCACTAAAGTAAGTGGGGTCACAATAGATGTATACAACTGTGACTGAGAACAGAATTTGAACCATCTCTGATCATCAATCCTATTACTCAGCTGTCTCCCTGTGCTAATTTAGAGAATAGGATGGCTTCTCATCTCTGTTTGTACCTCATGGAGATCTAATAATAATTGATCAAGATAATAGTTGATAAGACTTAATAGTTGCTAAAAGTATTA
The DNA here is from genome assembly GCF_001723915.1 of Gavialis gangeticus. Classification (NCBI taxonomy): domain Eukaryota; kingdom Metazoa; phylum Chordata; order Crocodylia; family Gavialidae; genus Gavialis; species Gavialis gangeticus. The sequence continues at coordinate 7,918,941 of NW_017728964.1, forward strand.
AAAATATAAAGATGCAGACGGGAGCCTAGTTGGGCTTTCAAAAAAAAACAACCAACCTACTCATTTTACTACAATGGCTAGGGACAGACATTACACATAAACTGGTTTAAGT
>NW_017728964.1:7919196-7922694 GCF_001723915.1 Gavialis gangeticus
GTCTGTCCCAGACCCCTTCCTGGTTTAAATTAAACCAGAGTTCTCCAGCATCTCAGGTGCTTTGCAACCCTGGGCAGGGCTCTCTGCTCCCCAGCAGGGCTGGCCCCACCCCTCTACTCCCTGGCTGGAGCTCTGGCCAAGACTTGCAGGCACAGCAGGTCTGCCTGTCTTCCTTCTGCCCCATCCTCTCTCTCACCACTCGCTGCTCAAGCAGGGATCCCTCCCTTCTTCCTGCCACACCATGGACCGTAGCCAGCATGTGGTATTCTGGCTAATGCTGAGAGGTGTCTATGTAAGGCAGACAGGACAGTGTTAGCTGAGGGCTTTTTGGAGCTAATCAACAGCTACCTAGTAATGTCCCTCCATTCCTTCATTGGAAAAAGTTGTTTTAAAAGAGGTAGAACTACTGAGAATGGCTTTTGTTTTGCTAACGGGCTGATAAATGCCATGTAAATCCCTGCTCGGCTGGCAGGGCAGGGAAACTCCTCCCTAATCAAAGTGTCCTGCTGGGGCCTGGCCATGTCCCCGCCCTCAGCTCAGCACTGTAGGAGGGAAGGGAGGGCTGTTCTAGCACCCACCAGCTTCTAGCCTGAGCCACTGCAGGCATGTGCTGGCATTTCCTTAGTCCAGAGAGAATGTCTTTACTGTTACAAGCTGGTTCAGCATAGCCAGGTTAGACTAACCTGCAAAGATTGAATCAATTTAGGCTCAGGCTTTTTGAATGTCTGTCTCTAGCCAGTGGGAGGTAGGTATCTTAGTGCTTTTGAAAATCCTGTTAAGCACCTGTCTTTAAGAGTCTAACTACCTTCACAAGCATTAGCTTTAGGTGCAGTCAGATATTTAGATGCCTCACTTCCATCAACATCTATGGGAGTTAATTACCTAATATCTTCTGAAGAGCTAGACCTTAGCACCTACAGGCCACCATTCCAGGATAAAAGCTCCTCATTCTAGGCATTGGACACACATACAAATACCACATGATGTCTGTTCCAAAGCTCTTAAAACCCAAGTGTAAGATGTGGCTACAATGAACAGACAGGGGAAACACAAGGCAACAGTAAGATAAATGGGATCAGAGGACTACACTGCAATTAGTTCACCATCACCATTGAAAGCTTGTTATTTTTTCTAATAAATCTCTGAAAACTTAATTCTCTCAAACAAAGCTTGGTTTCTCTCAGAAGACTGTTTCTTTCTTAGAAAGGCAACCGCATAACTGAAATCTGACCTTCTTCATTCCCCAAAGGAAAGGATAAGAGTCCACTACATGCAATGCATTGTGTGGATGGCTGACTCAGCCAGCTTCCCAACACCTTCATCCAGGAAAGTGGCAGGACTTCAAAACTGCAGGCAGTTCTAATAATGTTCTCTGGAGGGACTTCAGGGCAGAGGCCTTCATTTAAAAACAAAACAGAGCATAGTCTATGAAGTCTTTTGAATGAGATTTGTGTTGAGGGGTTCTTCTCTCAGCTGCATTCAGCAGGCATTACTCTAGCAGTAAGAAAGGGAAGCTGAGTAGTTGTACAAAGGAATGGGAAAAGATAAATAAGGGAAAGATTTTCTTAACTACTTGGATACCTGAGGGTAGAACCTGAAGCTCTTGCTGTTTTAACTTACGGGGACTGATTTTATTATCTATTACATTCTGGGTCTGCTGGGGATTTGGAGGCTGAATTTCTCTCGGGTTCCACATGACAGTCAGTACCTGACGCTTATTATACAGGAATGTCCATATTCCTGGAGCAGGGAGTTTCTACTCCATTCCAACATCGTTCATAGATGCCAGTGCTACCAAGAGTCATTTGGATACTAACTTGCCCACACTGAAATTAACTAGTGAATTATGGTAATCTTTCAAAGAGTTTTGTAGAGAAGGAGTTTCAGTGAAGAAATCAAGTCTCTTTCTCATTCCCGTTGTTCTTTCTGTGATCTTTTCAGCAAGTATGGGGCACTTCCCTTGGCATTATTTACCTTCATAACACAGCAATAAACTACCGTTTCCTACTTTATTATTTTTCAGGGCAGTTGAGAAACATGACAGAAAATCTTTCCTGATTTGTTTAAGTCCATATTCTCTCTCTCTCTCTCTCTCTCTCTCTCTCTCTCTCTCTCACACACACACACACACACACACACACACACACACACACACACACATGCATGGAGCTTCGATTTGAGCTTCAAGTTAACAAAGAATTCAAAGTCCAATTTAGCTTAAATTACTTTCCTTGACTTGGAGCCAAAACTAGCAAGTACTGCCTGTTTTCCTCCTGAAACAATCAATCAGCTCAGGTTTACTCTATCACCCAAATTTTACTAGCAGCTTGACAAATATGGCACAAGTTTGGCATTTATAAAACCTGTCAGATGTCAGGTTTGATTTCTGATGTTTTCATACAGCTGTGTTATCAGTTTGAGATGCACCTTGTAGTTTTTATGTATAATCATAAAATTTAAGGTCAGAAGGGTCCGTTACTGCTGGTCTGACATTTTGTATAATCCAGGTAAAGGAATTTCACCAAGGCATTCCTGTGTCAAGCCAATATCTTGGGGCTGAGCTGAACCATGTCTTTTAACAGCAACTGTTTACTTTCTGTGCCATGTACCTTTCGATTTCTAGACACATCCTCTCTGAAGACGGTAGTTCTGGTGAAGCTAAGTAACACCGAGTACAATGAGATGCAAGACACTTGCTGTGCGCTCATACTTGTTGCTCGCCCTCCATAGCATTCAGCTGTGTTGCTAAATGCTGCTAGAAGAAGGTAACATGAAGATTTTAGTGTAACTGAGGCTAGGTATAGACATCCAAAAAGCCTGAGGCAAAATCAATCCAAGTTACAGTTTTCTATAGATGTTGTACTCCAGATCAGTAGTGAACAGAACACACCCTGTGGTGGCAGGGACAGGGGTGATAGAGACCAGTTTTGTGTGCCCAGCTTCTGTTCTGTTACAGATATAAACCAGTTTCCAACCACTTATACTGGTAAAAGTGTAATGTCCATTAGGGCTGTGCAAAGCTTTGAATGCAGATTCGATTCAGAGGAGATACAGCCCAATTCGGTGGCGAAATCTCCGAATCCAGATCAAATCAGGAGACCAGTTAAAAGGTCTGAATTGATTTGAAGTTCTCCAAATCGATTTGAAGAAGATTCAGAGAACTTTGGAGATTCGGGCGGTCCCCACTTGCTGCAGCAGGGAGCTGGACCCAGACTTATAGTTTCATAGTTTCATAGATTTAGGGTCGGAAGGGACCTAGTAGATCTTCTAGCCCGACCCCGCGCCAGGGCGGAAGAACAACAAAACCCCAGAACAAGAAACGGGACTCAAATGAGTCCAGCCAGGTAGGCATCCAGCCTCTTCTTAAAGACCCCTAGGGTAGGGGCCAGCACCACTTCCCTTGGAAGTTGGTTCCAGCTCCTAGCCGCCCTAACTGTGAAGTAGTTTTTGCGGATGTCCAATCTATACCTCCTCTCCATCAACTTGTGCCCATTACTC
>NW_017728964.1:7922987-7955638 GCF_001723915.1 Gavialis gangeticus
CGCCCCGCTCTCCCAGCCTCGCCCCCATGGCTGCCCCGCCCACCCCAACTCCCAGCTCTTAAAAAAAAGCCCCCACTCACCAGCTGCTGCCAGGTTGGGGGGGCCATCTCCACTTCCCCCAACTGTCCCATGCTGCATTGGGGGGGCCCTGCCTGCTCTCCCAGCCCCCCATGGCTGCCCTGCCCGCCCCAGCTCCCGACACTTAAAAAACAAAACAAAAGCCCTGCACTCACCAGCTGCTGCAGTGGCCTTGGGGCTTCAGGGGCTCATGGCAGAGCCCCCCACACAGTGTGGATGAGTGGGGGACAGCAGGGATCACCCCCCACCTGGCAGCAGCCGGTGATTTGGGGCTTTATTTTTTTTAAAGAGCTGGGAGCTGGCCCAGGCGGGGCAGCCAGGGGGAGGCTGGGACAGTGGGGAGGGGAGGTCAGAGGGCTCATGGCAGAGCCCCCCATGCAGCGTGGGGCAGTGGGGCAGCAGGGATTGCCCCCCACCTGGCAGCACCCAGTGAGTTGGGGCTTTTTTTCCCCAAGTGCCGGGAGCTGGGGTGGGCGGGGCAACCATTGACGGGGCTTGGTGAACAGGCGGGGGGCGGGGCTGATTCGGGGATTTGGCTGATTCAGCGGCCGTCAAATCTCCAAATCAGATTTGGCCGAATTGATTCGGGACAGTGATTCAAATCACCAAATCGAATCACTGTCCCCCAAATTGGCTGAATCTGAATCCGAAGTGAATACTAGCCACCTTGCATAGGCCTAATGTCCATACCTGGCCTGAATTGGAGGGCAAGGTACCAGAGGCTTTTTCTCACTCCAACCTTTTTCCCCATTATAGAGGGTTCACTTGCTATATAATTATGATACAGATTTTTCAGCTATAGTTTTTCATCCCATTTGGTATGATCATGCCTGTTTTTCACTTTAGGAGCATGCCTCTCTTTCTGCCTTTTTTCAGCATACACCTCAAGACATTACCAATACATAAAGACTGTGGCATGAAGCTACACAGAATTCCTGGTGCATTAATAACTCTGTTGCTTTCATACACCTCCTTTCTGAGCCTAAAGGTCATAAACTGAAGTGCCTCACAAGGAGCTGGGCTAATTTCTAGTAGAAGAAGGAGGCTATGTTTTATATTGCAGAGAAGCTGTTAAATATTGGACATTTAAAAACCAAAAACCAAATAAAAGCAAATAGGCCCATCAAAACAAAAACACTGCCCTAAAGAGGAATGCACTGCATTGGGGAGCTTGTATAACTCTGTAGTTGGTCCAATCAAAGATATCACCCAGAAAAATCCTTGTCTTTGCCTATTTCCTGGACCAGCACAAGTACAATATTTCTCCAGCACTACTAAATCACTGTTCATGGGCCTTTTTTCAAAACTGAAGACATTCAAGACAAGTTTGTGGAGGTTTTTTCAAACTGGTGGGAGGTGGTTTCATAATATAATCAAATCTTTTGCTCATAGAAAATTAAAAACAAAGAAGCAAAATTGTTTTCAAAATTCCCACTAAAAGGAGAGTTTAATCGATTCCAATATTTACTAATCATTTTTAATCCAACTGAGATTGGACTCCTAAAGTGCTTGGTGATATACACACAAAGAAAATGAGAGACAGTCCCTGCTGAGATACTTAGCTAATTAGCCTGCTCATGGCACCATGTTTTAAGTGGCTACACTGCTTCATATTCCAAGGTAGCCCACAGTGACCTCCTGAGTAGAAAGAAGTATGGCCAGTCATGTGGTGCTGCGGGTGGGCTAATTAATTCTACCTGTTAGCAGAACTAATTAGCATGCCTGTATTCACATGGTGCTGTGCTGAAACAAGTTTGTTATGCTGTAAGACAGAGCTAGGAACAGTAGTGTATGCATATTGCTATGCTACCCTTGGTTCAGAAGGTAACTTGCAGCTACCAGCAGTATAGCTGTAGCTACAAGAAGCAGTATAGCTGTTTTCCTACTTGCCAGGCAGCATCATGCTGCATCTTCTCAGAAGCCCCAGCAGGACACTGCCCAGTACCAATCTGGATCTAATTTTTCCAATTTGTGATACAAGTGACATTTCAAGGGTCCCTTTGCACACCAGGGAACAGTCCCAAAATTTCAGAATGTCCCAGAAAATTCAAAACAGTTTGTCACTACACCACAAGGCAATTCTACCCCTCAATTTTACAGAGTTTGAGGCCAGAAGGGATTGTTAATTCATCTAGTGGGATGCCCTGAATATCACAAGCCATGAAGTTGCACCCCAATATCTCTATCTGAAACCCAAAGATTTTAGTTAGACCTAAACATTTCACTTGTCAGGAGACTAAACTGTGTGAGAAGGGACAAAATGCCAGCAATACCCAAGGCCCCTGCAATGGCAGAGAGTCAATTAGGTGAGATATGCTCAAATAGTCCCAGCATGCAAAGCATACCCCATACTATGGAGGAAGGTAAGAAAAGATCCCTGCCAATGTGACCTGAATGAAAATTCACAGGCAAGCTTGGCTTCTGAGACAGAATAAGTACAGGAAATAATAGAAGTGCACATATGAAGCTGCTCCTGCCTCTGAACCACATTCCAGACAGAAAGCAGGTCATTTCATATTTTTAATTTTAAACAAATTGAAAAAAGTTAAAGTCCATCTGCACAGACAAAAAGTAATTTACTACCACAGTTTCGGGAGCTACCCCAGAGGCCCAGTTTGGTGTTATAAGAACACATTTTATCTCGTGTGTGCAGGGAAGGGGTGGTTAGGAAGAGAGAGACGGAAGTAAATGCTAGCAATGAATCATGTACTGTATAGTACAGAGATAATCACCAGAGATAGCACTCTTGGCAATTATTAATCTCCAGCTTGAGTCACATGCTTTCCCATATTGCTTTGGGTGTTTTAATCTAAAAGGTGCATGCATTACCCAAACATGAAAACATAGTGCAGAGGACCTAGATAATATACTTGTAGTCAATTTGTGTGAAACTTGTGGCTTTGGAAAGGGTCAGCACCCAGCCGAGGAACCACTTCAGTCCCAGTCATGCCCTAATGAGAAGACCTTAAAATATGTTAAGCAGTGTGTATGCATTGCACTCACTCTGCCAAAAGGTGACTTTCACCTTTCAAGAGGAGAATCCACAATGTAGACATCCTGCGCAGGTTGTAGTGTCTCTGGTATGACACTACATACCATAGATAACGGACACCATAAAATGTATCACTTGTTGACTTGCACTGGAAGCTCTGTGGCAGCAGCAGATAAGACTAGATGACCATAACAGTCACCTCTGCCCTTAAAATTCCTGAATCCGTGCAAATGCTTCAGCATGTATTTCAAGTTAAGCATGTGAAGTGCTCTGCTGAAATTGAGCCTTTACAAACAGGTCTCATTTATCTGAGCACCAGTCCAATCTCCTTTGTTACAGTCCAATCTCCAGTCCAATCTCCTTTGTTACAGTAAAGCCCCTAACTCGTTAGCTTTTCCTTTTGTAGCTTTGTGGCTTTCTGAACTAGTTTTGACCCAAACAATTTGACATTCTCTATTGTTCTGAGCAGAAATTCACTGTTACTATAGGAGCTGAAGTTGATAGATTTCTTCATCTAGTTATGCATCACCTTAAGCTGTTTAGCAAGGTCATTTCCAAAGTTTGTAAAATATAAGCAACTTTCAAAGCTTAGGTTATGTTGCAAATTATATCTCCACAAAAATAAAGGAGGTCAAAAAAGAACTTGAAATAAATTGCAGGCCATCTCTGATTCTTTGCTGAACTTGTGTATCTTTAGACTTTTAAAAATATACAATTTTGCTGTTAAAAAGGGAACATTCCTTCCTTAGGCCAAAAGTGTTCAAAGTCCAGGAAAACATCTTTTTATTTCTTTTTATTATTATCATTACATTTCTTATCCCAGCAATTAGGGTGACCTAAACTTGGACAAGTGTTACTGACATGAGCGATATTTCACCACGGTTATTTTTATATTGTTAGAGGTTAACAATAACGTCAGGGTTACTTCCTTTGCTGTATGCTTCAACTGCACAGCACTGAATTTAGCAGAGTCCAAGCAGGAAGAGAGTAAGATTATCAAAGTCAAAGCAAGGAAATAAATTGATGTTATGTCATGAAATACAGAAAGAAATTTCAGCTGAAGGGTTTTCATAGATTAAAGCACTGAGTTTAGAATTATATTATGCTAGCCATGATCTGTTCTCCTGCCAGACAGAAATAACAACTGAAAATGTGCTCAGACAAACATTAAAGCATTTGCAACCATATGTAAAGAGGGCTAAATTATTTTCACTTTCATCAATGCAGTCCCATTGACTGAAGTGGGACTTTGCTGGAATAACTGATAGAAATTTGGACAATAGAAAGATGTTGTTTGCTTACATCCCTATTCAGCACAGCACATGCTTAAATTGAAGCTGATGATTAAGTTCTCCTTCACTGCGACTTCATAAAAGCTTAGTCTCATTAACTTAAATGGGATGTAAGCATGGGCTTAAGTGCTTGGCTAGATCAAGAATCTAAACTAACTTGCTCAGGTGAGGGACTCTATCCCCTCGTGTGTTGCTGAATGCTATTGCAAAAATGTCATGTAAAAGTAACGTTCCCCATTTAGTTCTGCCTTTGTCAGGACATTTATGCAGGTTAATGGAGTAATATAACTAAGTAACCATCAAGAAGCAGAAGGAATGGGTTTTACATACATTGTGGTATTAAAAAAATCATATAATACACCCTTTCTAATGTGATAAATAGAGAAAACAGTCAGAGCTTGGTTAGCACCTTAAGACCTTACTCAATGTTGACATTTTGAGCAAAATCCAAAGTAGTCTCTCCTTGTTTGTCCAAGTTTCATGCAAAAAAGCTGATCCACATACAGCCCCCCTTCCCCACCCCACGCACAGACACACACACTGTGCATAATGATGATTTGGTTTCACCGGTTGAAGTGCAACCAGGAAACCAGTGAATCCGTGTGACGCACAGCAGTGGTTCTCTTTCCAACTAGAATGTCTAGAAAAATAAGCCTTTTAAAAGGAACTGCTTTTCTTCTGGAAATCATCAGGTCGACAAACAAAACCCACAACATTCAGAGCACCTTGAGTTAACTCCTGGCAGCCTGGTCCCTAGAGATGGCCTTCTCGGGTGGCTTTGTTCTAGGGTTGCTTTGCAGCGCTGACAGGCTGTTCACAATAGTTGGTTATTGTAGGGTTGTTCATGAGGCTTCGCTGCTGGCATTGTCTTTGGTTTGACTGGCATCTTTTTGACTGGTGCCAAAGTACAAAGAGAAAAAGAAAAAGAGAGAGAAAGAATTATATGACTCCCAGAAATAGATAAAAGAAGTGAAAGTAAGTTAGATTTGGCACGTTTCCCACCCTTGACAGCATCCCAGAGGCATGACTAGGAATGTTGATGCCCTGGACAGTGGGGGGAAGGGGGCACACACCAGAAAGCAGGGAGAAGGTGGGGGGGTTGCTGAAGAAGGGAAAAGACATAGGCTGCCATGTGCTGGGAAGTGCTCCCCTGCCGCTGCTGCTGCCACTGTCACTGCGTGGGCCCCACACACACACCACAGCTGCCACGGTGTGGGCTCCTTCTGCCACTGGCGCAAGCTTCCTGTGGGCCACTATTGTGGCACCCCTCTAAATTGGTGCCCGGGGTTTTTGCTCCACTCGTTACCCCTACTTACACTATTGAACTATCCCATTCAGCCCCCGGTAACTTCAGTGTAAGGCAAAAGGTTGGTTCACTGTTTGTTTTTCAATCTTAGGTGACTAACACCGAAGCAGGATAAAAATGGTAAAAACAGGCAATACAAACCAATCAAGATCAACCACAGCCTGGGACATAGGGCTGAGAGCTTAGTTACCTCCAGAAAGATACCTTTTATAGCAGTCTTAAATGTCCTCAGTCCTCAGAGTTTGAGGAACTGCTCAGCATCATGATAAAAATACACTTGACTTTCTCCCAGGTCTTCTGTTTCTGCACTGACAGAAATGAGATCCAGAAGATCAGATCAGTGCTGAGGGGCGCTGAGCATCTTAAGAGGTAATTAACATTTCATGCATTATTGGAGTTATTCTCACTCTTCTGCTGATGAATTTGGTTCTGCAGGAACCTGAGAGAGAAAGCTGGTGGGAGGACCCTACCACAGACATCCCTCCATCAACCTTCTGCAGGTGGTGAGGTGCCATTTGTCCTCTCCCTTTCATAAGAAAGGCTTCAGGAGCCATTGCAAGCAGAGAGGATCCCAAAGCCATCTCCTTCAAGGCCATGTGCCTCTCCATTGGATCTCTTCCGTGGTCTCCCACAAGGCAGTGTGTCATCATCCTTACTTTATACGTACACCAGTGATTAAGCAGTTCACCCAGATAAGAGAAGATCCATTTATGCAGAAGACCTCTGTGTGGCAGTTTGAGACAAGGACATTTGGTGCATGAAACAATCCTGACACTGACTGTAAGTTGGGTTGCTGGCTCCTTGAGGAGCTCCTCAGTCAATCCTCCCCAACTAAAACACTGTCTTTCAAACAAAGAAAACAAAATCCTGCTGTCCTGTCCTGGACACTGGGGAGGAAAACGTTTCTGCTCTGACTTCAGCACAGCTGCCTGGCCCATCCCACAGCCCACAGCTTGCTTCCTCTTCTGCTCTCACCTTGGGGTTTTATGCCCCAGTGGGACACTCTCTGATTCTTCAAACAACTTGCAGCTCAGTTTTCTTAACAGGGCTGACTGTTGCCTCTTAAAGGAAGAGACCATCTTTTTACAATGCCATTAACAACTCTATGCCATGAAGAAATGACTACAAGCCAACCTGTCAAAAACTCAAGTGTGTGCCTTTCACCTGAGAGATGTGAAGCAAAGATACAGCATCATATGGAATGGCATAAGGCTGGACCACTGCTTAAACTCAGTTTAACTCTCAGCCTGTCCTTGACATGCAAGATATATCAAGGAAAGCAGTTCAAAGTAAGCTCATGATTTAACATCATCTGGAAACCAGCAAACTCCAAATAGGGAGTGAATTCATCTATAGTCTGGTCAATGACTCTGCTAGTCAGCAGCATTTTGAGTGTGGAAGAAGTCTGTATGTGCAAACAGGATCCACCCAGTGCTGATGAGTGGTCTAAAAATGTCACTGGCTGCCTCAAACTGACCACTGTCAACAGCCTATTTCTACAGGCAGCTATCATGCTCCAGATATTAGAAGCACGGCTGGTTGTATAGAATCGATGCAGAAGACCACAGAGCCATGGTATCCACTCTCCTTTGTACACACGTTGACAGGCAACCTAGATCATGTTAGCGTTGTAGGACCATCACTGACAATCTCAGCTCATCTCTGAAGACTCTACAGTTCAAACACTTAAATGCATGACTACAGCAGCAGCTGCTAATGTGGAACTGCAAGTGGTAGAAATTCTCCCACTAGGGTCAGAAGAATCAGAGGCAATTTGGCAATGCCTGAACTACCTTCATACTGCTGTTGGCTGCTGCCAAGTAAATCACAAAAAAAATTAGGTTATCTTGACCAGGCCCAAGATACAAACTGTCTGCGGGGAAGAAATGATACCTCACCTGCTTCGTTGTCATCTGTTGGAGGACCCATGCACAGACAACCATTTAAGCACTGTTACTGACCATGTAAGGGTATCTGCCCATAAACAGTCATCATTTGTCTGACTATGTTGATATGGTGGGCACAAAATGAATGAATGACATCCATGAGAAGTTTTGCATTGCAAGAACTGCACTAGTGGATCCATTTGCAATGCATGCCAGTGACAACTTCTGCTCACCTTACTAGCCCCAGAAACTGTGGCCTGTATTCTTGAACCGCATTATCTGGTACCTTCCCTAGTCCTATATACCTCTACCTTACATCGCTCTTTACAGATCTGAGGCAGCTTATCTCCAAGCTGCTCGAGCAACTCCTTATTTCGGTGTCTCCTTGACATATCCTTTCCCTTCATACTGTGACCTTTCTACAAAGATGAAGCAAACTAAAGCAATTGATTTCTCCACCCCCACCCTCCCACCACCTCTGAAGAAAGAATCTAACATGAGATCAAAGTGCATAGTATTCTAGACCACAAAATAATAAATGTCAATGAGAACAATGTGCTGCTGATGGAGCTGGGGGGTTCATAATGTACAACAGTTTGGAGGAAGGGGGAAGGGAGTGAAGCCCGGAAGCTATTCACTGATGCTGACGAGAGAAGGCAGTGGGCAGGGGCTAGGAATAGACATGTTTTGAGAGAGAGTTGATTTAAAAAGAGCTTATGATTTATTTAAAACCACAAGAACAACAATGGGGCCAAACTCAGCAATCTGTTACTCAGGAAAATTTCCCTCTGACTTTAATAGGCATTCTGCCTTCCTAAAGAGAGCACACCCATTATTATGATATCATTATCCTTTTTAAAATCAGAGTTCTCATTCTCAGATAATTTCTTCTGCTGTTAAGTCCCATATCCTGGGCTTCTGCCTTGGACAAGACCCGCTGGACTCTATTTTCAGCCCTGCCACATATTCTTATGTCTCTTTGCTTTGGTTTCCCCCTCTGTGAAACTGCTTCAATAATATTTGCCTACCTCACAGGGGTGTGCAGAAAACTGATTAATGTTTTGTAAGAAACGGATCCATTCAAGCCAAATGGCCCATCAAGCCAGTGGCCTTCAGGCATGCCACTTTCTACCACTTACAGCACAAGAAGAGTGATGTAGCTAGCATCACAACTGGCCACTTTGAGTCCCCAGCCTGAATGACAACATACCCACTTCACTTATACCTGGGTTGGCTGGGGGCAACTCTGGCACAAGTCTAGAACAGGGCTTGCACTCATGTGTCTACAGTCATAGCGAGACACCTTACCTGTTCTGTCATCTCATCCTGACATCCTGCATCATTGCTACCTTTCATGCATGTCCCCACCAATGCCAGCAGCTAGCCGCTCCATTTTGATGCTGCTTTCCTTGACTCACACACTTCTTCAGTATTTGCCTTTGATTAGACTCAGTGAAACCCCTGGTTATTCCAAATGAGTAGCAAACAGATTTACAGTAGCTGGAGAAGGGACTGAATTAAAACATTTATGTAAACCCCCACCCCCATCTTCTAAGGGGCAGGAGAAGCACGCTGCAATGCACAGCTAAAAATAACTCAGTTAACTAAGACGATAACACTTTAGTCTCCTCCTCCGGCAAATGGTGCCCTCTCAGCTGTATGTGCTTAGCTCCACATGAATTTCTCATATCTTGCAGGGGGGAGGGGAGAAATTATTATTCTAAAGTTACCAATGAAAGCAAAGGGCTGACAAGTTAACAAGCTTCATCTAATACAGCTACCTTGTGGTAAAGAAACAAAATACACCTTAATCTCTCTTGAATTCCAGACCTTAATTGTCCCAGAGGACGCTCTCTCGTGCTCACCTCTGCATTGCAACTTGTCCCACAATCACTCCAGGCACGCAGGGAATGGGACAAATGAGTAGAGCCCTTGACATGACAACCATAGGCTAAAGGGTGATAATTAGATCAAATTATCAGTGTGCACATTCCTCACAGTTACAGAGACAGCTGAGGCATTTGGAGAAGGGGGAAACTTCTGAGGTCACTCAAATATCCATCCCATCTGGCTAGAGTGAATGCTGTCTGATGCCCAGGCTCATTGCTTTTGCAGATCCAAGCCAGGGAACTAAAAACTGAAAAACAGCTAGTGTGGTGCATATCCAACAGAAAACACTTTTTGTGATCTGAGAAAGAGCCCAGCCTGGGTCCCAACTGCCATTACTGTGACAGAAGTTTGGTAGCACAAATATGCAAATAAACCCTGAATTTGGGTCTGACCTTAGGATTTGGATAGCATTCAAACAATCTCCTTCCATTCCCATGTGGAAAGAACAAAGGCTTTACTACAGCAACTCTGTTAACTGATACTGTTACTTATGCTGTTCTCGCTCTGTGATCAGTGTTTGGTTCCTGGCATGGACCAAAGCATCTGGTCCTGGCTAGATCAGATGAGATAACCAGGCCAAAATGGAACCAGGCTCAACCCAACCCTTCTCTGAGGTTTGAAAATGTCTAACAAGCATTTTTGCCTTGTTTTATTTAAACATTTTTGCTCATCTCTGCATTTCTTTGACATTGGCCAGTACCTGAAGTGTAACAGCACAATAGAAGCTGTTCTCATCATATTTCCACCTAAGCCAAACCACAGAGTAATGGAAGTTTCATCCAAGATGAGTTCAGCTTTATGAAATTTCCAGATCTCTTTCCAGACCCAAAGCATTTGATGAGCTTGGATAAACTCTGCATAACCCTCTGAACTTTCTAGTCCGTAAGTAAGATAAATAAAGGGTACCCAAAAGTATCAGGCATTCAACAGGAGTTGATATAACATCTTCCTGTGCCTTTGAAAATAGCGGCCTGCACCCTAGAAGTTTTATTCAGTACTAAAGTGACAAAGGTGATGGATCCTTCTAGTATCTTTCCAGAAACGGTGACCCAAATTCTGCCAGTATGCACCAGTATAAACCTGGAGAAAATCTAGTGAAGTTAATGGTGCTATACTACTGTAAGACAGAGGAGAATTAGACCTACTGGGTTTAAACAAAATGAAAAGATTACTATGAGAGAAAAATATTAACCTCTTATGACAAAGGCTGTAAAACTAGCTCATGGCTTTTGAGTTCACATTGTAACTCTGCTTAGAGAAACAGGAGGTTGCTGGTTTGGGTGAAGTCATGAATCTATGAATGACTATGCCTTTCAATCCCACTAAAGCAAAGTTTGCTATAATAAAGCAAGGAGCAAGGACAGTACGTGATGCAGTGACAACATAGGGAGAAGTAAAAAAGACAAGCAAATATTGCAGCTTCCAGTGACATATTGCAAGTGGCCAATTAAACAACAAAGCCAAACTGTATTAATTTGACCCAGATTTGAATGCTTTCCTAAATAGTTTCAAATTGCTACACTCTTAAAGAAAAGAAAGTCATGTCTGCTGGTTTAATCTTTGCTCCAAGGTGCAGATCAACAGCTGGCGTCGCTCAGCATGTGCATTGAATTCCACTCTATTCCAGCCCTATCCCACTTCAGCTATGCAACTTCCACCACCAAAATCTGATTGCCATACACCATATTTCCTTGCATACAACATGTACCTTTCCTAAAAATGAGCTGCTGGAAAGTGAGGTGTGAAAAATATAGTAAGAGAAGTTTCTGCCACTAACAGTTCAAAAGCAAAAGTAACTCTGCATGTGATCCACAGGAAGCAAAACTATGAGCAGGCTTGGCTCCTTAGCTACTCTACTCACTCACTCACTACAAGGAAAGATCTCTTTTTCTTCACTCTCTTTCAAAAACAAGGTGCATGACTTATTTCAAGGCACATTGTATGCAAGAAATTACAGCATTTCTGAGCATCCTAGGAATGGGGTGTTTAGTGGAGAATGATACCAAAGTGAAAAGAAAAAAACAAAACAAATGCTGGGAAATGACTGGCTTGTACAAACATGTGATATGGGAACACTGATCTACCATACAGAACTGCTGGAATTCACGGTTGTTTATACATGGTTATGTCTCAGTTATTGAAGGAGTAATTAAATACTACAGCAATTGGATGAGAGAATTATTCCTTTCCATAGTATTATAAGCATAAATTACTTTACAGAAGTATACAGAGACATGATCTTTAATCTGGGAAAGAGAAAGAGATAAATACAGCATACTGTCCCATCAAATGGAAACAGCAAAGGTCAGGAAAGAAAGCGTAGGACAATGGGGCCTACATTTAAAAGTGATATGATTTGTTTGGTTATGCTAGGAGTTCAATATTCTTAATATGTGCTCAGTTTATTTAATACAATCGGAGAGGATAGCAGGTGTAGATGACAGGACCAAAGGGCAAGAGTAGAAGCCATTTTCCTTATTTATTACAGTGCCAAGAGACACCAGCTGGAAATTGGGCCCAGGTTGTGCTAGGTGCTGTATGTACACAGAAATGAGGAGCAGCCAATGTGCTAACAGACTATATAGATGAGATAAAGCATGGCACCTGAAACATTAGGCAAAATGACTTGCCCAAGGCCACAAGTTACATCAGTGGCAGGGAAGAGAACAGTTCTCCTAGCATGGCAGCTTGTCCATTGGACTTATGCTTGGTTGATTAGAAAGACTGCAATGATCATCATTGTGCAATTCTTATCCCCTCAGTCAACTGAGGATTGCATAAAAGAGAATGAAAGAGCTAATTCATATATTCAAGGAGCTCAATCCCTGCTGACGCCGGTGGGAGTCTTTGCATTAACTTCATGGACAGTGGATCAGTCTCTAAGTGCATCATTTTAGATTACTAACAGGCCACTGTGCACTGTCTCTGGCTGACACAACTACATGTTGGTGGATCTGTCAGACAAGGTTCAAGAGGGCAAGGCTTTGCCAGGTTAGAAAATGTTTTGAAAACTGATAGCTGTGATGACTCTCAAGACCTACATTTAAAGTATGATATTTTAGCTATGTTCAGCAAGAGCAAAACCTACAGCAAAGCACTCAGTACACCATCTGCATTGCATGCTAGGAACTATAAGCTTGCTCTCAAAAGGGCAGTGTTGGATAGGGGGAGGAGAATGGACATGCCCCAGGAGACATGGGCTTAGCGTGCCTGAAGAGCTTAGCTGTACATTCCCAATTTAGGCTCTAATCCTACTAGTGGGCAGGATTAACCTGGTGGCTGTGCAGCCTTACCCTTGAAGCAGGCTCCAGCTCCTCAGCATTTCATGCCCTGCTTGGCATCATTTCCCTTGTGCTGCTACTCACAAAATGCTCCTTACTTCCATTGTGCAGGACTAATCCCACTGTCTAATTCCTGTGAATCCTGTGAGACAAGCACCACTTGTTGCACAGGGATTTTTACAGGTTGTTGGGCTACACTGGTTTTAGGTTTGGAATTGAGACATATGGAAAGAGAAACTATGGTATCATTAACCCCCGTACCTATTTTTGAACTACTGTCCTCCTGTTTTGCATCTGATGCCAGGGCCTCTACAAGGCCTTTACACAGCATAGGTCTCAGAGAATCAAACTGGTGCTGTACTCACTTTTAATTCATCTTTATATGCAAGATGAATGTAGAGAACCTCTTCCGTGCAAAATTACATGGAAGGGGAAAATGTAAAGCAACATATCTGTGTCTTTCAAAGTCCCAGATAACCAAAGAATTCTGCTTTGAGAAACAGGAGGTCAGCAGACAAGACTCCAAAGTGCTTGGAAGCCAAAGACCATGGGACTTCAGCTCTGCATTCAATTGTACTTCCCTATCTGCTTACTTTATATGTTTATTTAACATCTACATGAATCAAGGCAAAAATATTTCATAAAAACAGAGAACTTGGCTTCATATATTCAAATATATAAAGAAGATAATAAACCCAGCACAAAAATTGGCTGGTTCAGAGAACTGGCAATGGAATACGAGCAATCAGCCTATTGGCCTGGAGCAAGAGTGACTGAAAGTTATTACGGTTTGGCGAAGCTTTGGGGATCTTCCTAAAATGAGTTCATGTTTATGAATATGGGATTAGTAGCATGATGCATGATCCTTATTAGAGTTCATTACGCTCCTACCAACAAGAACAGCAGAAGAACTGTCCACGTGCATAAAGGATCGAATGCTCAGGTGGACCAAAGCAAAGGAGCTATTATAATCTGCACTGAATGCGAATATGCCCTTTAGCCCCTAGTACAGATAAACATGTGCAAGAAAGATAGTAGATCAATTTGCTAGGAACCACAGTATAACTAGCTAGGACTTTCAAATGAGCTTAAGGGAGTTAGGCACCATGTAGCAGAGCTGTGTATTCCCCTGCTTCTTCACTTCCAGCTGCCTGTTTGTCAGCTAGTCAGTAAACCAGAACAATAACTGAACACTGTAGTTGAAATTGTAACTGTGACAATGTCAAGAAAAGCCATACACGGAGCACATTCAGCACACTGATGAAAGGTGACACTTGGTCCTACACCAACTAAGCTACAGCACTAATAGCATCCTTGCAAATTCCATTTTCATCGGGAAGTTGTGAACACATCAGTGTCCCCGAGCACAACAGTGATGAATTTTACTAGACTCTGACGAGAATATACAGAAACCTGAGCTCAGGTACACCTGTCTAAATTGTCAAAAAAGACTAAGAGATGAATTGCTTACGATGTAGAAGTACTTTCATGAGGAGATAATACTTAACAGTTAATTCAGTGAAGAAAGCCATGGCTGAAAGCTGAATTCCAGCAAATTCAACTAGAAATGAAAGTACAGGTTTCCAACAGTAAGAATGATTAATGACTGGAACAAACTACCAAGAGAAGTGCTGAGCTCTCCATCTCTTTAAGTCTTTAAATCAAGACAGGATGCCTTTTTGGAAGATATGCTGTAGACAGATTAAAATTATTGGGCTTAATATGGGAGTAACTGGATGAAATACTATGGCCTGAGCCATAAAGGAGGGCAGGGTAGAAGACTGAATAATCCCTTCTGGCCTTAAAAAAAACCTAAGAAACTTCAAAACCTCCATATTTGAAATGAAGGACTAATCAGCAGCACGTAATACATTTGTCACATTTAGTTCACTTTTTACTTAGAGACTATGCATCAGTAGACAGCCAAATCTTTGGCTATACTCCTTATTCACGATGATTCTGATTTGTTCAGGGTCCTTTTTGCTATGCAAGAATTCATTGTGAATAGCAGAGTTAGATGAGTCCTTCAGATAACCTTCATTATATCAATCTGAATTAGAAAATCATTATATTGTATCCATCCACTGGTCTTTGTTAACGATCTTACTTTGGTTGAAAAGGAAGTTGACTTTCAAACAACTGCTTGGGACACTGTCTGAGAAGACAGGATATAAAGAACTCCTAAAATGATCTCAATGGTAAGCACTGGTTTTGAGGGGGGAGTTTTTTTTGTCTAGTTTCCATAATGGAGGTTGAAATGAATATAGTTTTCTGCTTATGTCTTTGTTTGTGCTTCTGCAATGACGTCAATGTGTTTATGGAAATAGACAACTGTCAGTTGCTGCTGCAGAGCCCAAGCTATTGATATATTGTGGAAACGCTACTGATTTTGTAGTAATTTATTTGTTTGTTTTTCCAAAAATCCTTAACATTAGAATAAGGGGCCTTAAAAAAAAATCACCAATTCTCAGCTAACATGAACCATTTAGTTTTAGTAAAATTAATGAAGCCCCGCTGATTTACACCGGGTAGGAATCCCGTCTAAATGCTTAAGACATGACATACTAACTTAAACCAAAGGACCACATTCACCTTCCTTGTGTGAATTTTTAGTTAACTCCAAGCACAGTGCTAGAGTTATGCCAAGGCTGAATTAAGCCAGAAGTGATAGAGCAGAATTTGACCCTTCAAATTTAGAGACCATTCTCTAGCAGTTAAGTCAGATTTTTACTTGAAGTAGTGCTGGGTTTGTTCATTTATCCTGAGGAGTCTTGACTGGCTGCATGTCAAAATAGAAAAACTCCAATATCCCATTTCTCAGTGAAGGCAAAAAGCTGAAGCGCAGGTATAAAATCGCACACAGGTTCTGGGCTCCTGTACAAACCTAGCCCCACTTACTTTCACAATTAAATGGAAGTGGAATGACTTTAAAAATCTGGCGGCAGTTGTGGGCGCTGTGCACGTTTGCATATCTGTTTCATAAAGATCTAAAGTTCTTTTCTTTCATTTGGGCAAAACCCACATTTTCCTTCACACTAAGGAGCATTTGTACAACCTCATCTGCACAGCTGTTAAGGAACACTTGCGTTCACATTTTTTTTTATTACCCCAAATCCTGTCAAAAGAATTAAATAAATGAACTGTGTCCGCACCTTCTATGGCAACAAGGTTTCCATGGAAAAGCCAAGGATTTAACAACCAGGCTCTAGAATCACTTCTTAACAACACACAGCACTGGCAGCTCCCGCTCGGGCAGCCTGAGTAAAAGTATGATCATCACCCTCTCACTTGCTTTCTCTTTCTGGTGTTAAGACGTTTATTTTCCCTGGCCTACCCCAATTCAAGTAAAATCCATCGCTCCTGATATTTCTCACACACAAGCACTCACTCCTGCAGCTGTTAAAGGCCAGCAGGAAAACTATATCAAGTGCTGTTTCAGATGGTGAGTGGAAGAAATCAAATAGTTTTCATTGCTTGAGCCTCTCCATATGCAAAGATTTACTGCTCCTAAATACTGGCATAAGCAGCCCGCAGCCTGGCAGGTGCTTCCTGCTGAGGGCAGCACATTTTTACTATGATCTTGTTCCTTTATTAGGTTTAAAACTATGTTTAAAATCCGGCTGACGTGACCAGATTATTGATTCCACACCGAGGCGTGGGTATACAGTTTGTGTTTTGACATTGATTGTGCCTTTTAAGTGTATGTGTGCATATATAAAATTATATCAAATGAAGTGATTTGAAAGTTGCTGGAAAGACATCAAGGCTCTTTTTTCACTGTAGTTTTAAAACACAGAAAAAAACCTGAGCAAAGGGAAGACACCCATGAAAAGATTCTCACAGCAAACCAAGAATACATCCAGCCTATCGGGCTAGTTAGTTTACAGCCTGCTGGTTTCTACAGCCAACAGCACATAGGAGAGTGATCTGAGTAGGATCATATCTGCCTGCCTTTGACAACCCAACCTGAGTGACGGGTACCTTTCTGAAGCGGGGTTGACTGTAGGCAGCTTTCAGCATAAGTTCTGAACAGGGCATAAATTCATGCCCGCAGAACTACAGCAAGACATTTTAACCACTTTGCCACCCTGCCCTATTGAAATTATGCATAAATTTCCTCTTCAGTCAAATATACAGGGTCAGATCTGCTGACCAAAGCAGGAGGCTGTGAATGCAGAGGATCCCATGTTCCCAACACACGTGGAAACACTCATTTCTGCTTTGGGGGTTTCATCCCAACACATAGGTGCACTTCAAGGTTGGAGCAAGTTGAAAGTGGAGAGGTGCCATTTTGACATTCACTATGGACACTCAGCCTGATCATAGTCCATTTTTGTGGGTTCTGCACAGAGGCCAGGAGGTGGAGCAGGGCTGAAGTAACTTCTGAGCTTCTCTTCTGAAATCTTAGGGGTCTGGGACAGAAGTTTCATAAGCCGGTTTGACCCAAATCAGTTAAGTCTGATATTACATTCAACCAGGTTTATCTTACACCAGTTTCAGCCATTTTGAAACTAGTTTATGTGCACTGCACTTCTGTTTTGTTACAGGTTTAAAGCAGTTTCTGATTACTTAAACTGGTTTGTGTGTAACTTCTGTCCTTAGCCTGGGTGTACTCCTCTATTCTTGCATCCCCTCCTCCACAAAGCTCCCTTCAAACTGCGTGGGAGTTTTGGAATGCAAGATCAGGCATCAAGTCTCCTGACAGTCTGCAGCAACTGCTCTGTGTAAGGTGAGCACAGTTAAATTGAATAGTTCTGCCTTGTCTGTCCACCATCCTGGTGAATGAGAAAAACAATCTATGCAAAAACCTACCAGCAAGTTACCCTGCACCAGTGGTACTTCCGGACAGCGGAGGTCAGGAACAGATGAAAGAAGACCGTCCCCATTTCAGCAGGCATCTCCTGCTAGCATTCAATAATTGACCTTAAACAAGCACCTCTCATCATAGGATCTCAGCACATATTGTCAAAACGTAATTCCTTTAGTATCACGTTATTCCTTTGCAATCAATAAAAAGTTATATTCTCATTGTGCAGAAGAAAAGACTTAACCATAGAGAAGGAAGTGACTTTCATAGGGTCACACAGGGTCTCTGTGGCAGTGCCAGAAATATAATCTGAAATTTCTTGACTCCCTTCACATTATAATCACATTCTCGCTCCCTAAGCACCAACGTCCTCCCCATGGCAAACTAACAGGTTATGATTAGGGACCTACTGAATTCATGGCGGAAGTGAGGTGCACTGTGGCTCCTTTAATCTTGCAGGTTCCTCCCCACTCCCCGGGGCTGATTGGTGGGGGGCCCCACTTGCAGCTTCCTACTGATCTGCAGGGAGGCAACAAGTGTGGTTTTAAATATTTTACTGTTTTTGCCTCCCACCGCTGACTGGCTGACGAGCCCTGGACAGCCCTACTGTTTGCTGCTGACTGGCCTGACTGGCAGGGAGGCAAAAATGGCCCCATGTTTAAAACCACAGTTTTAGCTACCCTGCTGATCAGGAGGAAGCAGCAGGGTTCTCTGCTAATCAGCAATGAGGAGGGGGACAAGGGGCAAGGTGCACACAGGGGAACATGCAAGATTAAAGTAGCTGCCACGCACTCTACTTCCACCATGAATTCAGTAGATTCCTAGTTATCACTATCATTTAGAAGACAAAGCTGGCACTTTGCAAAACCTGAGAGCAGGCCAAGGGCTGGAAGCAATCTTTCTGATGTGTATTTGAAACTTTCCATGAGCAAATGATTAGATTAGTCTGTAACTACCAGATCAATTTAGGATTAGAATGCAGCAAGACACATTCAGCCAGCAATAACAATATTGCCGAGCAATTATATAATGTTTTGGATGGAACAAACACAATCTAATTCATCACAGCCCTAGCCCTGTTGAATCCAGTTGAATCTTCTTCTACAATAATATCCAATCCAGCTAAAGCAGAAGTCAACAAACTAGGGCCTACTGACTAGATTTACCCTGCAGAGCCATTTTATTCAGCCCACAGAGCCAGGGGGCTTCAGTGGCATTTCTGTGGCAGAGGATTTTGCCTGGGCAACAGGGGAAAACAGTAGCGGCTGTGCTGAGTAGGGGAGTGGTGGCTCCTAGCTCTGGCTCCTGTTGTGGCTCTGGTGGTGCAGGCCAGGCTGGAAGCAGAATGCCCTCAGAGCAGCCCTGCTGCACAGTGCTGCTGTTCTTGACCTAAGGCAGGGATAGGCACAGCTGTCAGAAGGGCTGATCAGAGAGAAGAATGAAATTAAAAATATTTTAAAAAAAAACCCTTAAAATACTAAGTGCACAAAGCAAATTGTTATATAAACCTCCCTCTGAAACCTCTAGGCACAAGAGGGTCCTCATCTTGGTTCCAGGCCTTAACAGCTACTGTAAGGCAAAAAACGAAGTAGTGTTTAATATATTGTTATTGGTAGTAGCAGTAGTAGTATCATTATTAGGGCTGCGTGAAGCTTCAGTCCCTGATTCAATTCCATGGAGATTCAGCCCGATTCGGTGGCCAAATCTAAGAATCTGAATCAAATCAGAGGGCTCTTTAATCTCTCCAAATCGAATTGGAACCCTCTGAATCGATTTGGGGAGATGCGAAGAGATTCAGCGATTCAGACATAGACACAGCATTAAATGTTTTTTCTACATACCTCTAGGTAGCAGGGGCTCGTGAATGCTGTGATGCTGGGGCACACGGAGTGTCCCACAGGAGTGCAGGGGGCTCCCCAGCAGACCCAGAAGTAGACCAGAAGCACGTGGGGGCATGTGGGGGCTAGCAGGGGTCTGAGTTGGCCCAGACCAACCCAGAACTCATGTAAGGCTGTACCAACCCCAGGAATGGGGGAATACCAGCATAAGCACTGCCCCGCACAGCATTCCTCCACCGAAACTGAAGACCAGGAGCTAAGGACCAGGACCACTCCGGCTGTCCGCACAGAATCCTGACGGCTGTTCTGCCATAGGAGGTCAGGTACCTTTAGGGGCTGCACCAGGGTTCATGACACCCCTGGCCCCACATTACCCAAAGGGTTTGGCCCAAGGCAGACCAGCCCACTTAGACTGGGCTCATATAAACAGTAAGCCCTGAGGAGCTTCGACTGCCTGAGGAAAGGCGGCCGAGATACCCTGCTGGGCCAAGGAAAGGCCTGAAGCAGGTACAGATACAGTTATTTAATTATATTTGTTTATTCATTTCTTGATGTGGTCTGTACACTGCTGGCTGCAAAACTGCAGCAAAGACCATAGGGTTCCGCTGAGGCGCACTGATCCTGGGAAATGCAGTTTCCTTCCATTGCAGGCTCTCCTGCCTGAATGAGTCCAGATGCCCAGTACAGCCAGGTTTCTATACCAAGCACCAACAAGAACACCTGAGTTGAAAGTGGTGGGGTGTAGGGGAAATGGAGCCCCACAGAAGACTTGTACATGTCATGACCCACACCAGTCTCAGCCAACTCTCTTCAACCAAATACTACCTCCTGATAACTTTTCAGTTACACCAGGTCATGGCAGGTGAGATATGAAAACAGAGAGTGAAACACCCACTGAGCATGCAGTACACAGGCCCCACTCCACCGTAGCCGCTAGCCCTGAGTCCCTCTACAGCCATATTTCTACTTCTTATTGTAGTTTCACATATGCCATCTAGAATGAGACGTGGCACCTTATAATTCCATTATAAAGAACCCTCCAGGAACCCCATAATCACATGTTATATGGCACCGTGGGAGAAGATCCTCTTGCCATTTTGTTTACATCTGAGCTGCACTAAAAGAAGGCAGAGAGGGAAATGATTAGGTTCTTATTTTATTTTTGTTTTTTTGTTTACTTAACTGCTCCTTTGGCATTTCATATATTTAATCATATATCTTTATAAGTAAATATACACCACCACATGGATTTCCTTTGGGGGTGTATGGAAGGAGGAAGGGGACTATTTTCTTTCATCATATCAGTTTTCCGTGTGACACACAATTCAGTGTAAGAAAAAAAACAGCCCTAATGAGAACAGCTTTGCAGTTGTTGTACCCAGTGTCAGTTACTTGGCTCCTTCAAATAATTCAAAACTCTCTCCACAAGGTCAATGCTTAAAGGGCAACTGGAATAAAGACACTTCCTTTGTTGCTCATAGTTCGCCCTCCACCATCAGTAACAAAGCCTCCTCTTGAAGAAATTGCCCTGCAGTTTCTGCACAAACCCTACTGTTACCTGAATATGGTATGGAACGCACTCCAATGTCACTTGCTTGGATTTTATACTGGTGTAACTACACCGATTCTGCATTTACACTACTACACTAAGGGAAATCAGAGTCCAGCCCCTGGCTGTATAGCTGAATCAACAGCACGGACTGAGTCAAGATAAAGCCTTGTTTTCCAAACTGGGTCAGTGTCTGGAAGTGATTGAAAGCTCAGGATGTGAGACCATTAACAGAAGCTTTGAGATCAATAAAAAGGTCTTTGCCCTGACTCCTTTATCCCCTGCAGCACTTAGCTTCAGTGAGACAAAAATCAGTGAGAGCTGACCCAAGAAAAGTTCAGTTTGTGTTTGATTCTGGTAGGCACCCAAATTCAGGGCACTGATCCACTAGGGTTTATCCAGACTCTGGAAACAGGCAGATGCAATATTTCTGATGTCTCTAGCTTATAACTAAAACCTAGAGACATCGGACAAAAAATAGCAGGAAAAGAGCCTCTCTGGTTGAATCAGGACAATTTTGGAAGCCAGGAAGTAAGTGGCTCAGTGTCTAAACCAAAAAAAAAGCAAAAAACAGTCAAATTTTCCTCAAATCCCAGCAGATGTCCTGTTTGGATTCCACAGAAAATAAAATTGAAAACACCATCTACCAACTCCTCAGCTTTTTACCTGCCTTTCATTTAACCACTGACCTGAACCCCTTCTGAATCCCTCCAGTTTATACTGGAGTAACTCTGTCAATCTCAAATAGGCTAGTTTGGCTGATGTAAAATTGGAGGTGCACAATATCAAATAAAGCCCAAACGGGCTTTATTTCATTCACAGTCAGGTAGCCAAACACTGCTCCAAGACAGAAATATAACCACATCAGAGATCATAGGAATTGTCCATGGAAAACCAGGATCTAGCCCAAAGCTTCTGAGAATAACTTCCCTGTTCTTTAAGGGTGCAGACAGGACAGCAGCTCCCCATTGCAGCTCGTAACACTTAGCGGGGAGCGCTATGAGTTGTAATGATCCCTTGGACCCAACAGAAGTTCTCTGGACATGAGGATTCCAGCTGCTTGCTGCGAGCCTGCTCCCAGCCCAGACACTGTTTTCAAAATGGGATGGGGAAAGGGAGCATAGGGAGCTTGTATTTGGAGTTCCCCAGCTGGCACTGGAGGATGAGATGGGTCCAAAACATCTGCCCCACCCTCCAAAGCTGACTGAAAAAACCCCAAACCAAACTCCCTCTGCTCCCTTTCCCCCCTCCCATTCTGAAGGCAGTGACAGTCTGGGAGCTCCGCAGACACAAGTTACAGAACATGCTCTGTTTTGGAGCATGTTCATCTGAACCCTCGTGCAATGAGGGTTCAGATTTTTGCAGGATCAGGCCCTTTTAAAGTGGTCTGCAGATACGCACTTCTGTTTGGTCATGGCTGTGGACTGCTTTCTGGGGCCAAATCAGGTGAAAATTGTCACTTCTGTCTGTGCCCTAATTGTAGGAATCCCTATGGAAAATGGAGGAGTGCAGGATTCAAGAAGGAAGAGTTTGGAGGTGTCACAAGGAACTCAATCTGTGTGCAGGTGGCTGGAATGATTGCTTCAACTGTCATACCCCTGTAGAGAGTTCTCTTCATTAAAAGACAGATTAATTTTTAAATATTGAGTATTAAGAGCCTGGTACCAAGCACAAGTTTCATGATTCATTAAAGCTGTTAAAAGAGAGAGGGACAGGCTGTCAGACCACAATTTAGTAAACCATTTAAGCATGCGTCTAAGGACTTCCCTAAGTCCTACCAAGTCTCAACAAGATGATGAAGTCCCATTGACTTCCCTAGGAATAAGCAACCACATGTTCAAAATGCTTAAATGAGATGCTGAACAGAGATGCATTTAAGCAAACACTTTTTATTGCTTTGCTGAATTCAGGGACTCAAAGAACAGCAGACCTCAGTTAGGGAGAGCTAAAGACTGATTCAATTTTACCTTAGCAGTATATGCTCTTTGGTATTGACCTGGCTTAGTCGTACTACATTCTTTGGCTTTGCCAATTTAACAGGCCCGTGCAAGGAAGCAGAACTGGACATCTCTCTTGTATTCTGCTCTGGCAGCAGGGTCAGAGCTCTTTCTGACTGTTTGCTTTTTGATGCCTTTTCTCAGGCTGAGCTCCTCTTTTCACGTTTTTGACCGACAATCCCCTGTTTTAATTTGGCTGTGGTCTCATCACAATTGTTTCCTTATATATCCTCGCCTTTTATTTGCCTATCAGGGAGCTGTCTGTCAGATTTAGGATTCACCACAAAGCTGCTCCTGAGGCTTTGAGAGTCCCCATTGATTCAGAATGGGATCCCAGGCTGGGAAGGCCGCAATCATATACTCATTCTTTACCCAGCTTTAATTTACTTCTGACACCAGGAGTCTTAAGAGTCTCATCTTACCTTCATTGTGGACTCTGACCACTGCTACAGCCCTCCACTGCTTGCCTTGCACTAATAGAAAAATATGACATCATGAGAGGTAGTTTCCATGGAGATAGACAGTGGTCACTACTGGTTCCCATGGCACTGGTTAAGATACGCACTGGTGTTAAGGGAGCAAAGAATACACACCCGCCAGGCTATTTGTGAACTATCTAATCATCTTACAAGTTAAACAGTTTGCCTTTATTCCCTGTATTTCAAGTCTGACAGACACAGATAAGCCAGCAAAACCAGTGGGACTGGAGGATTCCTTCACCTAGTGCTTTGCTATGACAGCACTTGACTATAGAAAAAAGGGCTAAATATTTGTGCCCTGACTAAACCTGTTGAAGACTTAATGAATTAATTGGGGTCACTCAGATGTGACTAAGGACAGACTTTGATTCTGAAAGATTCCTATTCCCAGGCCAAGTAGGCCAAGAATGTAAGAACCCTGGCAAAAAATCCCTGTCTCGTGGTAGCACAAGCCAGGCTTCTACCATCGCCAATGTTACCATAGATTAGAGCTAAATCTTTTGGACCATTCAGAAGCAGGAATGAAACCAGCATGCAATAGCCTGTTCAGAAAATGGTTTGTGAGGGATCATATAACACCGAAGTCACTTGTAAAACAGTCTCTCTCCTTATTTCATACTATAGAAGCTGAAATCAAAAGAGATACAGGAGTTGGAGCTCTGCCACTAAGGAAGAGAGGTTGCTGATGGCAGGACCACATCTCTGCTGATGAGGCTGCACCTCTGGAACGTGTTTCTGCCAGGCCATCACTTCTCTACTATGTTTAATTCCCAGAAAGTTGGAGCTCTCCTTTGTATACACAGATGTGTAAGGAAATGGAAGAAGGTGGGTGCTGGCTTTGGCAGAATGGGGCTATAAGGCAGGAGTGAACTGTGACAGTGTGGGTGGTTAGATGTGGATGCTAGTGGTTCAGGATAACTACTGATTATTTGCATTGCAATGGCAATCCGTGAGCCAGATTGAAGATATCTCATTGCATGCATAAAGGGCATTTAGCCAGCCATGAGCCACAACAGTCCTGAAGAGTGATTCAAAGTACCCCTGTGCCCGCACTGACAAAACTCATTCTGTGCCTCCATTTTGGAGTATTAAGTGCCTCCCTCCAGGCTCACACGTGCTCAGAACCAACTCAGAGCTGCCAGTTGCACAGCCCACTCTCCCCTAAGCTCCTTGCTAATTTATAATGCCCATTTGAGATGCACATACACTGTCTATAGCCCCAACACTTAAGCAAGCAAAAACCCCACATCCGCAGGAAATTCAGCCCAAAACCAGCGTGAGTGGTGTCCACCTTAGCTCAACAGTCAAGGGGTTAAGGCATTCACTGAGGGTATGGGAGAGCTGGAGTCTAGGCCCTCATTGCCCACAGTTCCCCCTTCCCAGGAAAGAGCCCTGACCACTAAGCTATAAAATAAGAGCACTCTCTATCCCTTTAGTTGAAGTTGGGCCACTTGCCAGGCAAGAGTGCAGGAATCTCACAAGCAAAAGGAAGCCTGCTTCTGTAGCCTAGTGGTTTATAGAGCAAAGTCACAGGCTCCACTCCCCGCTTCCCAGCACTGTTTATGCATTTAACATTAGGCTGTCTTTGATTAAAAAGCAGAAATAAGCCCAACAACAGCCAAGGCAATGCCCTAATCATTAAGCTACAGTCAGATTCCCTCTTACTGGGCAAAAAGTGGACACCCCCAGGCATTGTGAATTGCCTCTGTTTAGAAACCCATTACACAGCCCCATCAGAGGTGGGACTGGGTGTTGGAACTCACAGGTGAACAGAGATGCCTACTGGATAGACTGAGGGGTAGGAGTTCCCACTGCCTCCCTCCAAACACCTCCAAGCTTTCTAGGTCACCCACTGGAGGTGCTCCCCCTTCCCTGGGGGCAGTGACTAGTGTAAGGGACAAAAGCAAAAGTGGTCCATGCCAAAGGTTAGGGCCAAGGTCTGGAAACCAGGCAGCAAGCTCACAAACAGTCAAAGGCCAAAGGCAGGGAACCAGAGGACAAGCTGGAAGCCCAGACCCACAGACAGAAACCAGGAAGCAAATCAAAGGTCTGGAGGGCACCTTCAAACAAAAGCCAAAGATTTTCATATTGACTAGCCTAAAAACCAACATTTTACTACCCTAAATACCTGGGTTGCTGTTTCCAGTAGCCAATCTCTCACAGCAACTAATTGCATAAATTACCCTAGGCACAGATGCAAAGGCTAGCTCATTCTGCTAAGGTTTCATTAGCCCCCACCTTGGACATATTCTGGCTCAAGCCAGCTGTCTGCTAGCCTTGATATCCATTTAACAGTGCCCCCCTCTCAAGGGCACCCTCCAGGTACTCTTCTTTTCACACACACAAGTCCATTTTCACTAATTCTGGTTCAACTCACAGCCAGCTTTGTCCCCAAGTAAGAACTGAGGCTGGACGTTTGTAACAAAGGGCAACTTTGGACTCTGAACTTTTAACTTGCAAAGTCTCCAGGTCCAAATGAGCACATGAACAGACAGGCATGCCATAGAAAGTCCCATTTCTGTGGCACAGCCCTCTGAAACAGTGCTACGTGGAGGCTAGTCATCTGCAAAGGTCTACAGTGTGTCTGATCAAGCCAAATGGCTAGGGTTGGGTTTGGAACCAGAAAGCAAACTAAAGGTCAGAAGCCAAAGGTAGGGAACCGGGACATAAAACAACAGCTGGAAAGGAACTTAGCATAGCAACCACAGACTTCAGCATTGGCCAGTCTGAGCATTGCTGCCAGATGCTGCTTTGAAATAGCTGTGTTGCTATTCTCAGTAGCCAGTATCTCAGAACAACCAGGCCTGCAGTCACCCAATGCACAGCTGTGAAGGTTAGCTTATATACCCCACGTGCCATTAGTTCCAGCTGGGGCAGAGTCTAGTCTTGTCTGCTGTCCCTGAGGTCCTGATACCTGCACCTAAAGCTGAAACTTTCCTAGGGGTCTCCAAAATCTCCTTATTGACTCTACAGGAATGCTAGATACTTAACTGGGTCATTCTGAATTCCCCTTCTGAGACCGGACAATAATTCAAAGCATTCAGAGATGCTTTGAATCCTGGCCAGAGCAAGTAAGCAATAAGGATACATAAATAAATATAGATAGTTACCTTAATGGCAAAGAAGGCCAAATGTATTCCTGTTAGGAAGCTCCCCAAAGCCCTGGAGATCCCACTATATAGAGGCAGCTGGCACAGTAAAATAAACAGAAATAAGAAAGAAGTTGGCCCTGCAGAATCTAGCACCAAGAAGTTCTTTTACTAAAAGTAGGTGTCTTCAATTAAGTTAAAAGGGAATGTGGCATCCTATTTGGTTACCAATTCACGTTCAGAGTGCTTGTAACTGGAAGCTGTTACTGCCCAGTTCCCATTGTCTGGCATATAAGGAATGAGTTTGGGTTAACAACGTTTCCTAAAGGAGATATTTACATCATAACAACAGCACAGCTGGCACTAACTGGTGATAGAGCAGAGAGGTGATTTGCAAAGAATGTAAATAATATGGGGCAGGGACTGTCCAGTCAGTACAGTGGCATTGTCCTGGCCCTTATGGTGACCTCTAAGTAATGCTGGCATTAGTAAGACATAATCTGAGCAATTATTACCATCTCCTAGAATAGTCATGGGCTATGGTGCCAGGTGCTGTACAAACACAGAACAGGATACTTACCATCTCCGTATATGACAAGAAACAGCCAGAAGATACAGCCAGCCAGGTGCATGTTCATGAAGTTGTGCTTATCTCCTTATTTCTGAGTGGAAAAAAATATATAGATCAACTTCAGCTTTCAGCAGATTCTGCCATTGTGTCATATCCACTGGTGTTGGGCCTGGCCTCTGGAGGTCAGACGCTCAGAGCCTTGGGCAAGTGACTGTCACGTTCATTTCCAGAAGTTTATGAGCATCTGCAGCTGTCATTGACCTCAGGCACTTAACCTCTCTGTAAAATTGGGGTAATAATACTCAGTTCCCAGGGGAGTCAGGAAGAATCAGTAATCACTTTGCAAAAACCCTTTGAAGATTTATGTGCTGCAAAAGTGCTAGGTGTTCCGACTGCCTGGCATTTCTCCTGATCAGCGCAGGACTGTTCCCTATAGTATATCTGATGGTCACTTGATATAACACTTTAGCTGGAGAGGGTGTACCAATCAATGGTAATTGGCCCTTGCTAACTGACAGTAAGATGAACATCAAAACTTGATCTTCCTGGGCAAGAGTGTGGTGAACAAGGCCCTGCCTACCACTGATCTAAGTATGATGATTATCTTGGTTGGTTATAAACCACCAGCCTGATCCAAACCTACAGAGGTCGATAGATTTCAGTGGGAGCTGGGCCTATGCTAGTCATTTTAGTTACTCACACTAGTGCAATTCCCCTACCACTGGGTTTGCTAGTGTAGACAAAGCCTTGGCTGTTGCTGAAATTTTAAGCATCGTGTCATCTACATCTCTTCTGACAAAGATCTGCACCAGTAGTATCATTAATGCAGTATATTGCGGGGGGAAGCCAGTGTAGACCCAGCTTTAGATGAGAGCTTAAACCAGGAATGTAATTTGTCTATGGCTTCACAGTCTTCCTCCTTTAATCTGATCCCTTCCTTCCTTGGACTTTTGGCCTCACACCACCCCCCCACCACTCCCCCAGCTCTCCCACAAATGGTGGAAATAAGCCCGGTTGGCTCAGCCTAGCATAATTGAGTGATGATTGCAAGAAGATTAAAAGAATTAATCTCCATAATATATGGAAAGGATTGGGAGTGTTTAAGCTCCTTTTCCCCTTACCAACAGTCTCAAATTTCTGTCAGGGGAGGGGGGAAAATAGAAATTCCTGTGGATCATTTGTAGAGCCAAGGCAGTTAGATGAGATTTTTCAGTCTTTTTTTTTTCCAGTAGTAAATTATGATACAAAGGAAATGCAATCTTCGTGGAGCATGTAACTCACAAAGAGCTGCAACACTATCTCTAAAACTATTTGCCTGCTTCCCACTAAAATAAACATATTAGGCATGTGTACATATATTTCTCAGGCAGCTAAAAAAATCAAAGGAGGTCTCTTACAGTTTTGAGCAGTATCTTGTTCAGACTGTTATAAACACTGTTCACATTCATATCTGAGCGCTGCATGAAAGTGTGCACAGGCTGATAAACATTTGTTATCGGGTCTAATGGTCTTCTTTTAACTGCTGCAGAAATTTGCATCCCTTCAGCTTTGCAGTAACACACTGCAGCTTTCCTCAAGAAGGAAGAAGAGGCCCCAAGGGTCACTCTGACATGTTAGTACTTAACAGCCCTTCACACTATACAAACTCATAGTATTCAAGAAAGCTACCCCCCCCCGGTCCCTTCGCCCAAGAGCTCTGGCTGGGTTAAAGAAGAGAGAGCTGAAAACTGTGCATAGGGGAAAATTTTGATGCAAAAATCAAACCCATCCAAACAAGTCAATAGCAGAACTAAGAATAGGTTTCTTGATTCCTTGTTCTTAAATATACCAAATTAAAGTTTCTAAATGGGGGAGCAGAGAGTAAGAGGGCAGAAAGCAAATGTATTAAAGCAGGAACACGGGTTTTTTTTCCTGTAAGCTCTCAAGAAAATGGTCATGATGCAATACCTCTAGTGCTTCCTGCCTTCAAGTAATTAAAAGACATTGCATCTCCCCATCTTACTTTGACTGTGCAGTGTACCAAGCCGCAGTGTCTAGAATGGAATAATCAATACACAAAGCATGCACTGGGGTTCTCCATGCCTGGCACTGGCTTAGCCCAAAACACCTGCCTCAAGATGGTGTCTCCACCACCCTTGAGAAGACCCTGCTACTCCCAGATTCTTACCCTGTGGTGGGAACAGCCGGGAGACCTACAAAACAATGAATCCACCAACCACACTGGATCCTCAGTCATTTCTTGTGTACTGATCACTCAGAAAAAGGAATCTGACAGAGGTCTGCTTCATTCAGTGCCCGATTTCCAGCTGACCAACACTGAGTAACACGAACCTATAGTATAGACAACACAACCAGACACAACCAGCTTTTGTAAGAACCTCACAGACCTACAGTTTCCCACTGCCTGCCCTGCCTTTACCCAAATGTCACTGGGATGTGTGCAAACTCCTTTAAACCTGGACTCCTCCATGCTCAGGAAACACAGATGGGACATTTCTGCTGTGCGTGAGGTTTTAGTAGCCGAGGAGCGGAGAAAGATCAGCCTGACTTGCTGCTCTTTGTTCATCTCACCACCCTCAGTAAGACACTAATGTCAGCAAGAGCTACAGTACTACTTACGTTGGCCTTGCTTTAAAACCCTCCAAGGGTTTTGAAATGTTGGGCAAACCACAAATTAAAGCAATAAACAAAAATTCATAGTGAAGCCATCACTCCCAATTAGATTGTCTCCATTCGCCTCCGTTTCATTTTTATTCAAAACAGCCCCGGGGAAAAAAGACAACTCGACACACAAAAGCAAACAACACTGGTTCAACTCCATCTCATGCTTCTCTCTGATCTCTCCCCTACAAGCAGGCAGGGCTTGAAAATGCACTTTTCTGCCATATCTAATACACAGTAAAAGGCATCTTTGAAAATTAAATGAAGGAAGCAACTTTAGGGATCCTCTTTCAAGCCTGGGTGCTCTCAAGCTAAGTAGCTGCAATTACTTCTTTCAAACTAGGAAGGAAGGAACAGATAATAACGTAGACCCAAGTGTCACTTGAAGGGGTTTGTCTCACAAGAGACAATGTGATGGTTTCCAATTGCAGCAGTATCCACAATTTCTCCTTTAAGGATTTGACCCCTCCCTGCTTTGCCTCTTCTTAGAACAACGATTCTCAACCAGCACCCTGGGGTGCTGCTGGATCTTTTGAAGGGTGCCATGAGGTGTGAAGCAATAAGTGGGGTGTTAAGACATAAGCAGATAAACTAAACAGAGACAGGCACAGGTTTAGGCTTGTCCTTGACTGGACAATCTCCTATCCTCAATGCCAAGTCCCTCTGCCAGGAAGTAAGCACTGTAATCTATAAATTAGCCTTTGAAACCAGGTGCCACTCAATTCACAAAAGTAATGGAGAGGTGCCTTAAGGCCAGTGAGAAGAGCCTTGAGCCCAAAAAGATTCAGGACCACTGCCACAGAAGCATACAATGCTGTCAAAATGAATGGGTCTCCAAGGATCCTAAGCTGTTTCATGCCTGTGCTCTGCCTCTCTATTGTCCCCAGTAGTATTGCTCCAGCAGAGCCCTGTTCTTCACAGGCTCTCCAGTACTAAGTTATTACACCGATTTTTGCTCAAATGTAAAGCAGCCTGATGGGAAAGCAGAGAAGGCATTGCTGACAGGGTTGGCTTTAATTTACCTTCTCAAGTTCTAAGTGTTTGCAGAGCATGCAATGCTGCAAGGAAGAGCCATCCACCCTGCTCTCTAGTACAGTGGTTTTCAACCCTTTTTTCATCTGCAGACCCCTTTGGAAATTTTGATGGAGGTGCAGACCCCTTTGAATTCTAAGTGTGGATATTCACATTTGATCATAGTCATCTTTCGCAGACCCTTTAGTCTGCGGATCTCCAGGGGACCACAGGCCACAGGTTGAAAACCACTGCCCTAGTACATCCAGCCTTCCCTATTCATTTACACTCTTTTGGATCCTCACTGTAAGGATTTGTGTGAAGTCAGATAAAACCGGAGGAGGTTAGTGCAATTGAGGTAACACTCCCTTGCTCCATGCCCTCCAGTTAGAGTCCACGGGGTTTCCTGACAGGCCTCATCTCCTTTCTCCACAGTCCCACAAAATCTCCCAACTCTTCCCTAACTTTACATTTGGCAACTAACAGGAGGGACTCACAGGTCTCCACTATGCTTCACACACAAAGTTTTCTAAAGTCCTGATACAAGATCTTTCTCCAAGGTTCATATAGCACACATTTGAAAAGGGAACACAAGAGTTTTGAAAGCCCCTTTCACAGCAGTGTGATCTTAACTGGGGCAACCTATGCCTTCAAAAACTTCTGTAGCCAGTGATACTTGAACCACACTGAAAGATAATGAGCTACTGCTCTTACCAATACTAACTCAAATGCGTGCTTGTGGGTTGGGGTGACTATTATAATCTGATCCAAAGAGCTTGTTTTCCACAATCTGCCTTTCCAAGCCTCTGAAACACAAAGAATGCATTAAAATTTGAGACAGCAATTTTCAAAAATTGAATCTTATTTACTCTACATAAAGTGCATTGCAGAAATGGAATTAACGGTCTTTGTATAAGATGCAGAACCTTTCTGCTAAGCAGTGGGAGTGAAGTTCATAAGCTTTGGCTGAAAATATTTTATTCCACTTGCCACGTAAACCATAGAATCATAGAAAATTAGGGTTGGAAGGGAGCTGAGGAGGTCATCTAGTCCAACCCCCTGCTCAAGGCAGAACCATTCCCAACTAGATCATCCCACCCAAGGCTTTGTCTAGCCAGGTCTTAAAAACCTCCAAGGATGGAGATTCCACCACCTCTCTGGGTAACCTGGCCCAGTGCTTTACTACCTGCCTAGTGAGAAAGTTTTTCCTAATATCTAATTTAAACATCCCTTGTTGCATCTTGAAACCATTGTTCCTTGTTCTATCATCTGCCACCACTGAGAACAGTCCGGCTCCATCCTCTCTGAAACCACCCTTTGGCTAGTTGAAGGCTATTAATAAATACCCTGTCAGTCTTCTCTTCTTCAGACTAAATAGGCCCAGTTCCCTCGGCGTCTCCTCATAAATCATGTTCCCCAGTCCCCTAACTATTTTCATTGCCCACTGCTGGACTCTCTCCAACTTGGCCACATCTTTTCTGTAGTGGGGGGCCAAAACTGAACGTGGTACTCCAGATGCGACCTCACCAGTGCTGAATAGAGGAGAATAATCATTTCCCTCAATCCACTGGCAACACTGCTACTAATGCAGCCCAGCATGCTGTTAGACTTCTTCACAACAAGCGCATACTGCTAGTTTATATTAAGCTTATTGTCCACTGCAACCCCCAGGTCCTTTTCTGTAGAGACGCTGCTTAGCCAGTCAGTCCCCAGCCTGTACTGGTGCATGGGAGTGTTCTGTCCCAAGTGCAGGACTTTGCATTTGTCTTTATTAAACTTCATGACATTTCTTTTTGTCCAATCTTCCAATTTTTCTAAATCACTCTGAATCCTAGCCCTGCCTTCCAGAATATCTACTACTCCCCCCCCCCCCCCCCCCCCCCGTGTGTCTCCCCAACCTTACGTGGGGGGGGACCCCCCCCCC
>NW_017728964.1:7955879-7987968 GCF_001723915.1 Gavialis gangeticus
TTTGTCCAACCCATACTTCCTTAGCTTGCTTGCAAGAATGTTGTGGAAAATCATATCATATCAAAAGTCTTGCTAAAGTCAAGGTATATCATGTCCACTGCTCCTCTACAGAGTTAGTCATCTCATCATAGAAGGCAATCAGGCTGGTCAAGCATGACTTGACCCTGGTGAATCCATGCTGATTGTTCCTAATCACCTTCTTCTCCAAGTGTTTAGAAACGGATTCCTTGAGGACCTGCTCTGTGATTTTTCCAGAGTCTGAGGTGAGGCTGACTGGTCTGTAGATACCGAGATTCTCCTTCTTCCCTTAAAGATGGGCACTATATTTGACCATTTCCAATTGTCCAGGACCTCTCCCAATCACCACCATTTTTCAAAGATAAGGCCCAGCAGTGCTGTAGTCACATTGGCAAACTCCCTCAGCACCCTCGGGTGCATCCCATCTAGCCCCATGGACTTGTACACATCCTGCTTTTCAAAATAGTCTCTAACTTGTTCTTTTGCTGCTGTCAGCTGCTTGCCTCCTCCCCAAACTGTACTGCCAGGTGCAGTTACCTGGGAGCTGACCTTGTCTGTGAAGACTGAAGTAAAAAAGGCATTGAGTATTTCAGCCTTTTCTGCATCATCTGTCACTAAGTTACCTCCCCCATTTAGTAAGGGACCTACTCTTTCCCTGATTGTCCTCTTGTTGCTGACATACTTGTAGAAAATCTTCCAGTTACCCTTCACGTCCCTTGCTAGCCGCAACTCCAATTGCACTTTGACCTTCCTGATTTCATCCCTGCATTCCCGAGCAATGCTCTTATACTCATCCCTAGTCATTTGTCCAAGCTACAGAAATCCTCATCAAGTACTGAATCTCCTAAGTCCCATCCTCTTTCCCTGTCTGTTTCACAATGAACTTATGTCAAAGATACCATTTTCCTCAGAATACAGCTAACATTGAACTCTACATAATGCCACTTTCATCCTTGCAAATCTGGTCTGGATCTAATTTCCTACTGATGTAGCAGGTTTCAGCCAAGGCCAAAGGCTGTGAAATGAAATTGAAAGTTACATATACGGTAGAGCCTAAGCTCCACAGATCTTTGTGGGACCACAGTACTTTTGTTGCCTTTAAGGGCCAATCTAAAGACCATGAGTGTTAGCATATGTTTCTAAGTGATATGATGTAGAACAGGGGTGGGCAATTATTTGGGGTAGAGGGCCACTTACTGAGTTTCAGCAAGCCATCGAGGGCTGCATGACAGGCAGCCCAGAGCAGATTAATATTAATTTTCTAATTTTTTTAGGGGCCCCGTGGGCCAGAGTGGCCTGGCAGGCCGCATCTGGCCCCTGGGCCACATTTTGCCCATCCCTGATGTAGAAAGATCACTCAGATATAGATGATGGGTGATAACGGAAGGTCATAAGATTGTATAGTAGTGATTCTTTGGATAACAGGAGGTAGAGAGGGAAAGGAAGAAGCCTGATCTATGTCCCTTACTCAGTTCATATTAATGTGGCTTTAGAACAGGCCATATGCCAAATTCTGCCTTCAGTGGCCATGTCTACACAAGACACTGGCTGTGAAGTTGTTACCGCACAGCAATTTAGTGCTTGCATAACCAAGTACTAAATGACTGCACAGTAGCATCCCAGCACATCTTCTGGGTGATACTGACTGTCCAGTAGCTCGTTAATACTGCGCAGCTGCGTTGCATCATGGTTCTTGCCCCACAATGCCACTGAGCAGTACTAACATGCTACTGCTCAGTACTAATGTGCTACAGTGCAGTAAGCATCTCATGTAGACATGGCCAGGGATATGGAGACAATAGCACCAATCTCGGTTGATACAATGCCAGTCCATTTGTTTAAAGCTTGACTTCAGTGTAGTTGTGTCCATGTAACTGAAGGTAGGCCATGGCACCAACACATCTAAGGAAACATAATGGTGAATGGAGGGATAGGGGAAAAAAGGGGTGCACACCTGGACAGCTCTGGTGCATAAATGTCTGCAGACCTGGTCTCTAGAGTAAGACCTAATTCTTCCTGATGGAGTGAACCAGCACAAGATTTACAAGCCGTTTAATATCTGCCTATGCTGTCAGCAGAACTTGAGCTGGTGCTGACATTAGGGTCAACGCAGGGCAAAGCAGAGGAAGCTTTCACAACCCTTATTCAGCAGCTGCCAGTAGCTGGATCTCACCCTGGTACAGACTAAGATAACTCAGAAAGCTATTCTAATTTGCACAGTTGTTGCCACCGCCCACATTGGGTTTGCAGCAACAGAGAATCAATGGATCACAGGATCAACATGGACACGTCTCTTCCCACAACTGATCTGCCCCCCACTCCAGAGCAGCCCCTGCCTGCTTCTGCAAGGGTGGTGAAGAGCTGGGGGCTTCATATCTGTCTTTCTGTGCACCCATTAATCCATAAAGTAATAGTCCTCTGGGTTTAAGTAGGATTTATGTCCTGTCTACGCACAATTGCACCTGTTTAAAACCAACATATTTATCTCAGTGCAAAATCCTGTGGTGCACTCTTCTGTCAGCATAAGCATGGTTTCCCCCCTCCCCACCTGTCTCACACCTATTGTCTTCTACCCCTCTGATCCTTACTGCCACGCATTTGCATGTTCACAGAGCTGCATTTTGCATTTTGACTTCTATTCTACCCAGAACTGCACCCAACTGACCAGCAGGCTCTCTATATGCCTGAAGAATGGTGTTTGTGCCCAAAAGCTTGCAAAGAACAATTTTTCCAACTATTTAGTTGGTCTAATAAAAGACATCACATCTACCCAAAGAACCTTGTCTGCTTATAGTGGAGTAGCTTTTCCCTACATAAGGCTTCACCTACACCATAACTGTTTTAGTTTAAACTTTTAGCAATTCAGTGTGGGTCTTATTTCAGTGTGGGACTGTTTTGTTTCAGAAATGAACTTCAGTTATATAGAAATATGCAGATGTAGACTTGTGGCCAAAATGAGAGGTGTGAGTTACAACTGATTTAGTGATTGCAGTTGCAGTTACCATAGACACATCCCATGACTTGTACAATTTATACTGATAGGAGGCAGGTTTAAACTGACATAGCTGTCTGCACACAAAGCTGCAGCAGTTTAAGTCTGTTTTAAATCATATCTTTGGCTAAACTTATGCTAACTTGATGCAATTTGATGTATAGACAATGTCTTAAGCAGTAACGAGATTTCACACCAGCCCTCTGCACTGGGTTGAATTTCGCTCTAAGAAGAGTCAATGAATATGGGATTTCCTTTGCTGGGGATTTGTGGAAGGGGAGTTAAACCAACTGATGCCTTTCTGGGGTCTTTTTCTGTAGGTTTTTATTTCTAGTGATTGCTTCTTGGTAGAACACATGAGAAGGGCTGTGCTCATGAAAGCTGACAGCACTGAAACAGAAGTCCTGTCAGTAGCCACAGAACAAGTGCCACATGAACAGGAACAACCCTACAAGAAACAACAACACTTGACAAATATAACGGGTTGCAAAAGACATCCTTTTGTAAGGCAAGTGTTGCGAGCTGTGCCTGGTGGTTAGGGCTCTGGGCAGAATGTGGGCTACTGGTGACATTAATGAGCCTAAGTCAGGACTCATAAGTTCCTTTCTTCAGTCTTGCTCTGACTCACTGTGTGCCATTGAGCCAAACACTTGAACTGCTCTGTGCCTTAGCTTAACAGTCTACAAAATGGCCAAGGGGTGTTCTGAGAGTTAGCAAATTTTGGAGAGTATTTGAAGAGGCTTGTTGGGGGTGGGAGGGTGGAAGTACAACAGAACGGCAAATGTTGTTATTATTTTTATTATTATCATTATTATTCAGTCAAATGCACAAAACTCCAATTACTATAATTTCACAGTGTTCCTCTGGCATTTTTCCTAAACAATGAGCCAGTGGCTCAATTCAGAAGGAGCACTCCTTGGGAAGGTGGAATATGGATGGCATTGTGTTTGAAGAGGCAGGAAAGAGACCCTGAATAAGCTTTTTATGGGGCCCCTTGCTCTACTTGACTAATGTTAGCTTGTAATTAGCAACAGATACCACTTCTGTCACTCATGATGTTATCATCAGTCGTCTTGTGTTTCAAAGTGAGGAGAGGCATGTAAATTATGGGCAATTTGGTTTCTGAAATAGGCTTTATGTGTTGTTTTGTGGGGGAGGGCAGGAGGGGGTTTACAGGGAGACTGGGGTGCCTGTGGTCTGTTGGAAAGATACCAGCTGGGAAGGCAGTGAGATGACTAGCAGAAAAGCAATCTGCATTATACTGCTGAGCCTATATATTCTCAGAGAAGGAGAAAATGAGTATGGAGGCAACCACCCTTCTTGATTCCATACAAATAATTGCCTTCCATGGATTTATTAATAATGCAGAATCATAGCAATTGAAGATGGGGAAGGCGCAATTAAATCATAAAGTCCAATCCAGCCTGAACAAATATTTTCTATTCAACATTTTCAGCGCTTTGTCCATCCTGGCTTTAACTATCCCAAGTTGGACTGTTTAAAAATGTTTCATCTAAATGCTTTTAAATAGAAAATGCTATTAAAGAATTGGGAAAAAATCAGAAAGCACCTGCTTTTCTTAGAAATGTTTGATTTTTCATCAGAAAACTTAAAAACCCAAAAGCCAGACTTTTTTTTGGTTCTTGGCCAAAAAATGTTTCTGGGTCTGGTCAAAGCTGATTTTGTCTTTGGCTTAAACGTGTGGGGCTTTCAACCAAAAGTTACAATTTCAGACCAAAAAAAAGACATTTTCCAGCCTGTTTTAGATCCAAGCAACAAGGTTTCCATCACTTCCTTGAGAGGCCGTTTCAGGCCCTATTGGATCTCATTTGCAGTGTTTGATCCAGAAGTGTAAGTGGCTAACACTGGTTCTGGACGGTCCCCCATGTCCCCTCCTCTCCATACCCTCCACCTTCCCTGCAATGACCCCAGATCCAGCCTCCGCAGCAGGGAAGTCAGAGTCACAGTAGTAGCACATGGGACTGCAGCAGCAGCCAGACACCTGCTCCTGCGAGAGATGTCACTTCCTTTGTTTGCTGCTGACATGCATGTCAAGCAACCAAAAAAATCTCCCCCACAGCAGAAAACCTGTTTAGAGCCACATCAGCCAGAATGCCGTTCACTAAAGCCTCGCTCACGTAGTCCATGCCGCTGCTCCTCTGCCCTCCCCGCTGCGTGAGCGGAAACCACAGCAAAAAAAGTGTAAGGGGTGGGGGATACAGGGCCCAGGAGGGTGTCGCTCCCCCCTAGCTCCCTCCCAAGGCTCACCCCCTGTCTTTGATTCCATGCCACTACACCATGAATTACAAGATGCCCTTTTTCCACCTTTCATTGGCCCCCACAGCACTGTGGCCAGAGCTCCTCTTTGATGGGGCTCCCCACAAAGTAAGCCAGAAGAAACTCCCAGGTCATGTTTTCTCCTTTCCTCGGCTGAAAGAATTCAAGCATCACTCCGCCGCTGCAATGATTCAAACCATTGCTGGTAAACATGCGACCATAAAGGTTATCTGCCTTCAAACGGGATGGGTTTATGTTTAGAAAAGAGTTAAAATTTGTTCCGTTTATGGTTGCAACCACATCCTCAAGGCTGTTAACCTGAAGCTGAACTTCCCTTGCTCCTTTACTAGAGCTAGCAGTCAGCTGCTACCCTGTGTCCTCATCAGCTATCGGCCCAGAGATTGCTTGATAGCATAGCTTGTTTTCCTTTTCAAGAGAGACAGCTACTAAATCTAAGCTCTCTTCCACTTCTTAGCACTCTTGGGCTTCTCCCCAGCTGCAACACGTTTCCATCGTCCCAACTTCTACTTAAATAAACGTTATGACACATACTGATTGCTTTAACCAACAGTACTGCTCCATGTCCTCCGTGAAGCATGGTTTTTTCAGGGCACATTCTTTTCCTGTTGCTATGTCTATTTCAGCACCATCCACCCGCGACCAGGTGTAGTTTTGAGTAATCTTCAATGACTCTGTTTTTACCCATCTTGAAATAAAATGAAGGGGCCAGGGCCAGAAGCGGAGGTAAATTGTCAAAGTGCTGATGACTTCAGTTGAGGTACAACAATTTACATAAGTTGAGGATCTGGCTCCTGATTTTCAGAGGGGGGAGTTCTCAGCATTTTCTGAAGAAAAAAACACCAACATGATTCAATGTGGGACCCAAAAAAGAAAGAACACAAGAGAGAGGGGGGAAAAAAGATGATGGGTGCATTTCCCATTATAGTAAAGGATAGTTAGTAAGTTTTTATCCTGCCTCTGGGATCTGGATTTGGTTTCCTATAATTTGCATCTAAATTGTAGAATCCATAAATATTTCTGGCAAATGAGATATTTTAACAACCATTCATCAGCTTCATACTTTATTTCCCTAAAATGACAACCTATGTTTTAAAACTTGCATGGAGACGGGAAACTGCAATTTGTTTTGGCCAAACCAAAATAACACTTGGCACAGCCATTTAGAAGGCTGTGGCTGCTCCTTTGTTGATAAGTGCTTACCAGTCTCAGAGACTTAATGTATTATTACTGCAAAAAAATTAGCTTGCTTTGATTCCCCCAAACACAGTTTTTCTAGTGGTTCAAACCTATTGCTGTCCATCATCTATTTGTTTTTCTTCTGCTAATTACTTTGGAGCAACTGACTGTTTTTAATGACAGTGTTCCTAAAAAAGCCTTAATGTTCTGACATTTCTCCTTTGTATTTAACTTGCCTTTGTATTCGTATTTTCCCCTCCACAAATGATGAGCCAGGTCCACAGATGTTGCAAATCAGCAAAGGTCTCCTGAACTCTTTTAAAAGCTCTGTTGAACTACGGCTATTTACATCAGCTGGTGATCTAGTCTAATTATCTCAGGATTTAGTAAAAAATACAGAACAGCACAAGGAGATGATGATAAAGACAGAAAGAACATCTGACATCTAATCAGCTATATGTTATAGTGTATCTATTTGGTTATCACTCGAGCTATTTTTATTGCCTTCCTCACCATGTATCTGAACACCTACTCTTGCAGTGTTCTGTTCTAGTAATGTAGCATGGAGCAAAGTAACAACTCAATGGATTTCAAAGCCAAACCACATTGTCCTTTATTTTTACAGGACTTTCTAAGGTGCACCTAAAAGGTGTCCAAGTGCCATTGTAACATTTATTTTTTAATCCTTCAGAATATAATTCAAATATAATCACATTCAGTCAGATGTTTCTGACTTGTTGGACAGCAAAAGGGATATGGAATGAACAGAAGAAGGGACTTGAAAAAGAACAGTTGAATTTTGGTCTCCATCACCATCCCAGTATCTTTTCATCTTTATTTTATACAGAACATCCAGGTCTCAGGCCCAACTAAGTTGCGCTCAGCTCAAGACCTGATCAAAGGAGAGAGCAAACATCATGTTAGACTGACTATTGCCCCTCAGAAGTGCACTAACTTTAGTACAACTGCCTGTAGCCCAGTGGGGATGTTCAGCCATCAGAAATAGGGCAGCTCTAGGCATGTCCCATTTTCTAGGCCATATTACATATTATCTACTCACTCACTATCCTAGGGATGGAGAGGGGACAAGTGTAGAGATCTCTGTACTGTACCAAACAGAGGCTCTCACAGCTCAAAGGACTCCTGAGTTTAATAGGCCCTTTCACTACTTTACTGGGCCCTTTGTGCCAGCATAAAAGGAGGTATAGCATGAGAAACCATCACACCTAGACAGTGTAAAGTATTCAGGCTAAA
The DNA here is from genome assembly GCF_001723915.1 of Gavialis gangeticus. Lineage (NCBI taxonomy): Eukaryota > Metazoa > Chordata > Crocodylia > Gavialidae > Gavialis > Gavialis gangeticus. The sequence goes on from NW_017728964.1 coordinate 7,963,618, forward strand.
TACAGACAGTCAACAAGCGTGAGGCTGAATCGATTCAGTCTTTGCAGGTTAATCTAAGCTTCAGAGATTAAAATGAGAAATAGCTGGACACACATTTACTTTTGATTCAGGCAATGCAGCCACATGCCTGTAGTGGCTCAGGCCAGAAGCCAGGAGGCAGTAAAGCACAGCTCTCTGGCACGTAGCCAGAATGGGCTATGTGTTCACTTCCTCTTCCTGCTGCCCCTGGGGTCTCTGGGATTTGCTGTCCAGACTCACAGCAGCAGGACTTTTCCTACTTCCAGGCACAGGCAGGGGCCGCTTCCAGGTGTCTCTGGGATTTGTAGTCTACAGTTGCAGCCAGCAGTAAGTTTGAGCAGGGAAAGAGGTATTTAACCCCCCTCCCTGGCCCCAGACCCCAGCCAGGGTTTGTTGGGGGGCAGTCCCTGCCTCCCCCTCCTCCCCCAATCCTCTGATGCTGGAACAGATAGTACACTCCAGCCCAGAGCTGGAAAGCATGTTGGGATGCTGGGGGACTGTGATTTAACTTGAACCATAGGCAACACATAGGGGGGGCACAAGGCCCTACTGAGATTGGCTACCGCCAAAGCTGCCACTAGCTTCTGCAGGCAGACACCACCACCACCACCCCCGGCCACTTGCTGCCGATGTGGCCACTCACCGCCACCAACAGCATGGACAGTGGTTGAAGGCAGTCCCCACTCACTACCTGCCGCTTGCCACCCTCCTCCCCTCACCGCCAACACCACTGCAGCCACCTGTGGGCGGTCCCTGCTTGCACTGCGCTCACTGCAGATGTCACCGCAGCCACCTGTGGGGAGTTCCTGCTTGCCACTGCCACGCCCCTGCTGCTGACACTGCCACCGCCACCTGTGGGTGGTCACTATGCCCCCCCAGCCTTAAGAGGCACATGCTGTTCATGACTTGAACCAAGAAGTGTTCTGGGACCAAAGTTTCATAAACGAGTTTGACCCAAATCAGTTAAGGCTCATACTACATTCAACCAGGTTTATCTTAAACCAGTTTCAGCCATTTTAAAACTGGTTTATGTGCACTGAACTTCTGTTCTTTTACACGTTTAAACCAGTTTCTGATCACTTAAACTGGTTTATGTATAACTTCTGTCCTTTGGGGTTTTGGACTGAGGAGTTCTAAATTTGGGGACTTGAGGCCAGTGTGATTCAGGAAGCAGAGAAATGGGAAAGCTTGAAGATTCAAATGCAGACTGAGCAAGACTGTAAAGCGGATTGCGGAAGCTATTAAGAATCTGGAAATTTGAACAATATGGGCTGCGTGTGCTCTGCCTCGAGTTGGCTTCAATGAATAAAGATTTGATCCTTTTTTGAGACTCAGACAGGAATTTTTGGAATTGTGTCAGGAGGTGAGCTGATATTTACACCAGACCTGCATGGATAAAACATTTTGGGCTGCAATGTCAACTGATTTTTTTTTACTCTCAGTTCTTTGCAGGTTATAAAAGCTGAAGTTTGAACTGCTGCATTCCTTGTGGTCACTTGCATATATTAACAAAGAACATTGTATATGTGTCTTACCAGAAAATCCTGTACTCAGGAGATATATTGTGGGTTATAATAGCATTCAGTTGGCTTTATATGAGAAATCCATGTCCAAAGGCTTTTCTGATCTACCAGAGTGACTTGTTAAAATTTTGGCTACTCATTCCAAACAAAGTTGTGTAGAACTGAAAAGAGACCCCTCCAATCATGCACTCCTAATTTATGGTCTGAATTGTTCTGTAAATGCAATGGTGTAATTATGCTCTGTCAGTCCTGACAGAGCTCCCCCTATGGACATTCACCAGGCAGCTGCCTTTGGTCTCAATCCAGAGGACCCATGTACTTTTAAGCATTCCTTGGTCTGAAAAGGCAGCAGCATTGTTTCTTCCCTTGGCCTCTCTGGCACATTTCCTAGACATAGGCCTTGTCTGCTTCCTTCACAAAGCAGGGCCTCTCAACCCAACTGCCTTACGCCTCTAGGAGCATACTGGCCCCCAGATACCAAGTAGCTTAGACATGTCTTGCCGAACTCCAGCCATTTGGGTACTTTGGGTATAGTTAAACCCTTCAGGGACACAAGATAAATAAAGCAATCAGAGATGCCGGCAGACATTGCACAGAATTGTAACCCACCATTACTCTTCACTTAGCAGCATAAGAAATATGCATATCTAGACAACATAGTAAACACTTCTCTGCGTTTTTCCTGCCTTGGTTTCTTTACCACTCTAAAGTGTTCTTTGGGTTTAAGTCAGAGTCTCCTTGAGCGTCCAAGATCCTTCTCCTGAAACTCCTGGCTTGTCTTTAGAGCCACAAAGGCTTTTTCGGTCAGCTAGTGTCTCTGATACTGACAGGTCCCGTGTTTAACCCGTGTTGTTCCCTTCCCAGAGTGCAAAGCTTCCTGTGTTATTCTGTGAGTCTTTCCTGTTGTCTTCCTGTGAACCCTTTCTGCAACACTGCTTTGCCCCCTCTCATTCCTTTAGTCCAGTTTTGGCATTTTCCATTTTCTCCACCTCCCACTCCTTGCAGACAAGCTGGAAGGACCAGCCAAGATGTAACAACCTAGTTCTGCACTGTGAGCTGGAGTGGCAATGGGGGCAATGACGGCAGCCGGACTGGTGGCAGCAACAGTGGCCCAGCCAGCAGAGGTAGCAGCTGATGCCCCAGTCACCCACCCCTCATTTCACTACTGGGGAATAGCTTTTCCCAGCTCCTGTCAAGCTCCTCAGCATGCCCAGTGTTCAGTCAGAGCAGTCATTAAGCTGACTCTCCATTGCTTCTCGTCTGTGGACAATGGGCACGTCTACACAAGACACAGTGCAGTAGCCTAATAACACTGTGCACAAGCGTCACAAAAAAACTGTGCACCAGTGCTACTGTAGTTACTGCACATTTAGTTGTTACTTTATCATGAATGACGCATGTCCCCAGAGGCTGGAGGGGCACAGCAACCGCCCACAGGTGGCGGCAGCAGTGGCAGTGGCGGGGGGTGTGGCAGTGGCAAGCAGGGAGCTCCTGCAGGCAGCCACGGCAGTGTCGGCGGCGGCGGGGGGAGGGGGTGGCAAGCACTGACCAGTAGACACCACGAGCAGCATTGGTGGTAGCCAGCAGCAATCAGGGACCACCCGCAGATGCCGCTGGTGATGTTGGTGGGGGGAGGAGGTGACAAGCAGCGACTGCCTGCAGGCACCACTGGGAGCATCAACAGCACTTCTGTCAGGGGGTGCACTGCCAATCTCAGGGGGTGCATGTGTACCCATGTGCACCCCCTATGCGTCGCCAATGTATATCATTAAAAAAGTACTAAACTAAATGCGTAGCAACTACTGCACATTAATGAACGTGTAGATATACCCAGTAGGGCTGTGTGAAGCTTCAGGTGATGATTTGATTCAGAGGAGATTTGGCCCGATTCAGTGGCCGAATCTCCAAATCCAAATCAAATCAGGGGACTGAAAAAAAGGTCCAAATCGATTCAAAGCTCTCCAAATCTTCAGAAAAGATTCAGACAGCTTCAATGATTCAGACAGTCCCTGGTAGCTGCAGCACATTATAAAAGAGAACCCCTGCTCCACACATGTTACAGCCTAAATAGGAAGAAAGGCAAAGTGAGAAACGAGATAAGAGTAGGAAAAAAGATTAGATTTACTGATTGCCTGAAATCACGCAACAGGTCTGTGGCAGAATACTAAACACATTGCCTTTCTGAGTTTGAAAGACTGCTAGGCACTTGTGATTTGGTGAGAAAGCTACATGCAATCCTACTCTATTTTCTGCTCTTACCTACCACAAGAGTGAACTTAGAGAGGCCTAGTGCTGCTTCTCTGTACAGAGATGAATTTCACAAGGAATGCTATTCTTCTCTGAAAAGTGACTTTCTAGAGATGTCATCATGTGGTACCATATTTATGAATTCTTACTAGTTCCAGATCAAAGTTGCTCAGCTTAACAGTGAAAAAGATGGTTATTCTAATCTCCAGCCTGGCAAATACATCCTGTGATCTGAAAACCCAAGTCACATTTTCTGGCATATTAATCATGACTGAGTTGCATCTTAGTTACATATTTTGATGAAGATACTCACTCTGAAGGGGAATATAGATGCCTGTTCCAGGGGGTATGGGCTCTGAGATGTTGAACATGGGTAAAACACGACAAAAACTTACTTTAGTTAGTAAAGGCAGAAGATGTGTCCCTTACTATACTTTCAGTAAGACTTGGGCTTCTGAGACTCAGATGCTTAAAAATATTTAGATGCTTAACATGCATGAATTGGGTTTAAGTCTGTTTTGAAACTGGGATTTAGGTACCTTAAGTCACTTAACTGGTTTTTAAAGCTCCAGTTCCCCATTTCACAATTCCCTCCTTTACAATTACCCATCCCCCCAATCTTTACAAGTTGCTTGCATTCCTAAAATCACTTGTTTGTTCAGCATGGTGACGTGCAGCAAATTCACTTCTCTCTCCTTTTCTATATTGCCAGTTGATGCCTAAACCTTGTAAAAAAAAGACCAAAGTAAAGCATTGGCCTCAGTATCTAAAACAGCAAAACTAGAGTCTTGAATGACTTGGGATGTCATTGACAGACTTTTTCAATTGCACAATGAAGGAAAGGATTCAGGACATTTGTTTTCAATTATTTTAATTTTGAGTTTCACTTAGTTAATGAAACGCTTCCAATTTCATCCAAAGCTGTCTTTAAAAACACATTAAAGAAGGCTGCAATGTCAAAGCCAAAGTATCCTACTGCTCTTGTGCCCACAGTTTGAAATGAAACAAATGTCTCTGTGTACCAAGCTACACCCTATTACGTTTTGTAGCTGTGCAAGCTCAGCCAATCAGGACACTAACACCCCATAAATCACTTTCCCATTGAATAACCAGCTGAAAGTATTTTTTTTCCAAATACAAAGAGACAGAACAACCCCCAGTAGGACTAAGAAAGAAGTCTAATTCCTGTCCACATAGCCAGTGGCTACTCTACCGAGATTGCCATTGAGGACACAAATACAGGAGGTGGTGGATTTTGAAAGGGATTCAATGAAGGCAGGACACACAGGAGAGCAGACAAGAGGTCAATGGGAAGTTCATGATTAAGCTTTCTCCCAGAATAAATGTGAGGGTCGGGTGTGGTTGGGATTTTGCTTTCTTTGCAGTGCAATGACACAAAAGGGCAAATTCTACATTAGTGTAGTTCCATTCCATTTACTTCTCATGGGATACGATTTTTTCTCAGAGTTTAAAGAGTAAGGATGGCAGAGAGGAAAGCAACCCATTATGAACACATGGAGAGCTTATAGCCTGTTCCTCACCTAATGCAACGATATGGCTGTAACCATCACTTTAGATGTAACCCTAAGTATAAATTGAGGACCACGGGAGTTTTACCTTTGAGGTCCACAGAGCCAGGGTGGCCCCCTGAGTCTGCTTTCAGCAAGGCTTTGTTCCAACTTTCCTTTCTTGAAACAAAGCAAACAAAAGGAAAAGCCACAACCAAAGAAATAACATTTCAAAATACGTAACAACCTAATGATCCTTTTGGACAAAACATACTAAAAGATTAATCTTAACCCTCCCCCCAGAAAGGCCCCATGACAAACCAGAAAAAAACTTAACAAACTTATAGCAAGATGGAGCAGCAGAGGAGGTCCAGGCCATGAAACAATGATCTAATGAATCTGAGAGGAACCAGACTGTTCATTGGCCTTTCCATTTAGGAAGCAGCAGGCTTCCAGAAGATTCATGTAACTGAAACCCTCAAAAGTGAATAAAGCGATCTATCACATGATAGAGAGAAAAGAAGGAAAGTGCCAACTAGACATGACCAACAATTGCATACAGGTGAACCTGCCATAAATAATTGGTCCAGGAGATTTTCCAAGGAACGAACAGCTTCCATGTGCTACAGATGTTGCAGCAGAAGCCCTGGGAAACCAGAGTTCAGATGTTCCAAAAATGTTTATGCTGCTTCAGAAGGAGCGGGGGGAATAAACAAAAGAAAAAGCAGGCCTCGCAACACATTGGAGCTCAGCAAATCTCTTAATCCTGGAACCAGCAGGCAGCCAGAGTGACTGATGCTGAAAATCCAGATGCCAACGGATGGAGACAGGGGAGTTGAAAAATGGGCTACAGGTTTGCACAAGCTTCCCCCACAGCTGGTGCTTTGTCCACTGGGAAGAATGCCTTTGCAATCCACATAATACAGCTTCATTCAACCTGCTCCCCCCCACCCCCCAACTGACTGAGGCCCCCTCTCCCCAGCACGCTAGAGCACAGGGAGGCCCTGGAGAGCAGAACTGCCTGATTGTCTGAGGGTGCTGAGCTCCTGGGCAGGACTGACAAATCCTGTCCCTTTTTCCTGTGGTGGAACAGCACTGCTGCCTAGGGGGAAGGGAGAGGGAGCTCCACCGCTCTGCAGCCAGGTGAAAGTTTAATCCTTAGTGCAGAAAGACACTTTGTTTCCTGCTGAGTCCAAAGCCATGGAGCAGGAGGGCTTGTCAGCATCAAATAGAAAAACCAACTGCAGGTTTTGATAAGTCAGCTAATTAAATGGCATGGACCACGGCACATGCCGTGTTGTCGTGAACTTGGTCATGATAGGCCCAAATTCAAATCAGTTGTGTAGGCACCTATAAGGCATTGGGCACTGTTATACCAGGAGGGAAATTCCCTTTGCCAAAGTTGAGTCCCTATGATCCCTATACAATAATCATAAAAATTCAGAGGTACCTCTGTCCTCTATGCAAAGAAAGGGGAGAAGGAGGTACCTCCAAACAGCAGTTCAGAAAGCCTGTTAGTACCAGGAGCTAGAAAGTGCTAAACACAGGGATGTGCCTGCTCTCCTGCCTTTCACTGGAGCTTGACTCTTGACTCACCCTGTGGTTGAGGTTCACCATACCTAGATCACTTCTGAGGATGGGTGGCCACATTATATTATTTTCTCCCTCAAGCTTTCCCCATTTGTTTTTAATTTGATCGTTCTGGTAGAGCAAAATCCTCTTTTGAGCAGAAATTGTCCCCACAGTTGTGACAGAAGTATTGCTCTCATGTTGTGAATGCCATTGCTGCAGGATGCCCTTTTTCACCCAGTCAGCACTCTGCTCTGTAGCCTCTTGCCAAGCCAAATAAAATAACAGATAACAAGAATGAAAATCTCTGGATGATCTTGAAGAAAATAGCATCTGTGTCTCAAATGCAATCACATTTTACATTCCACTATAGAAGGAAATTCACCTGGTTTTATTTAGTCTCCATATGGCCGTGTGCTGTTGGCTGGCTTCCAGTTTATCTCCATCTATATTTTTACTGTGGTAGTGGTTCTCCATTCGTATCGTAGGCATCCTGCATGTTTGATTTTCATTTAGGCGCCCAGTTGGATTTTTTTTTAATGCCTGTTATAAAAAGCGTAAGGGAACTGGGCAATTCATGCACTCAGGATTCTGTTCCCACAACAAGGTGCTTAAGATAAAGGAATTGGCTTGGTATGATTATTTGATATGAGAAAGATTATATGGGCAATGAACATCTGTATCTCAGCTACAGTTAAGGGCTCTGAACTCTGTGTCATGTGCCAGCAACCTTCTGCCAAAAAAATACATATTTTTTTATTTACAACCTCATCGTGCTTATATAAGGCATACACAGTATGCAAAGCAACTCACTGAAAAAAAGATTAGTGTGTTGAAATCACACAGGAAATTATGCAGTTGATACCTGAACCTGAAAGCTGTAGATCCCATCCAGAAACTTCTATCTTTTCACAAAGCTGTGGTAATATAAGGCAATTTATCCTCATTTTCAAATCTGAACTTGCTGATACAGATTCAAAGGTGTTTTGTGCTGACATAGTACACTGCAGTCTATACAAGCTTGCAAAAGGTGCCAGTAATTTACTTCTCTTTCTTATTTACTCATCCATTCATTCACCCTTATGCAGGTTCCAACTCAAGGCCTGTGCATCACTTAAAACCTGCTGAAATTCATAAAGTTTAAATTAAATTTAAGTAGTGCACAGATATTGCCTTCTCTTTCTCTGCGGGGTGAGTTTCAGCATGAGTTCAGTCAGCACGGATAAAAAAGAATGGATAAAACAGTTGGAATAAAATCAAAACTGAACTCCTGCCAAATCCTTAAACTGACCCAAAGAAAACTTGTTTTTGAGATAAGTTCAAATTACATTTTCCCCTAGTTATTTTCCATGTTGGCATTTGACTTAAAGGAGGGTTGCATACCTCCCTCTCTTCCCTAGGGCGTTCTCTGCCACGCTGTCTGTAATCCCTACTGGTTCTTTAAAAGAAGGCAATCTGGAGCTCCCAGAAACCAACCTGTGAATATCAATGAAAGTCACATGACTTGCAGGCTAGACATCAGGTAATCGGCGAAAGTCATAGGACCTGCAGTCTACCCTTTTACTGTGTGACTTAGGAGGATAATCTAGTCATGAACAGACCAGACTAATGCATGAGAGAGAGTGACACCATTGCCTCAAAACCCCTGTTCTTCTTTGTAACAAAACACCCTAACAAAGTTGTGCAAGGGGTTCCATGGTGTAATGGTTAGCACGCTAGGCTCTGAATCCAGTGATCCAAGTTCAAGTCTTGGTGGAACCTCAATATTTAGTGCAGTGGAAGCATGCTGGGCCCATAACCCAGAGGTCAATGGATTGAAGGCATCCTCTGCTAGTCTTCCATTTAGTTGCTCCCACATGGTCTAGCAGTTAGGATTCCTGGTTTTCACCCAGGTGGCAGGGGTTCGATTCGCAGTGTGAGAATGTCTTTTCTTTAGAGACCTGTGCAAAGGGCTCCATGGTGTAATGGTTAGCACTCTGGACTCTGAACCCAGGGATCTGAGTTCAAATCTCAGTAGAGCCTAAAGACCTTTCATCAATGACTTGGATGTTGGTGTGAGGTGTAGACTGTCCAAGTTTGAGGACCATACTAAATTGTGGGGTGAAGTGCACCCACTGGAGGTTAGGGAATGATTGCAGGCAGACATGGGCAGGTTAGAAAAGTGGGCAGTACACACTAAGATGCAGTACAACAAAGACAAGTGCAGAGTGCTGCACCTAGAGCACAATAATATCCAGCACACCTACTGGCTGGGAAGTGACCCTCTAAACAGCACAGAAGTGGAAAGAGATCTTGGAGTCATAGTGGACTCCAAGATGAACACAAGTTGTCAAAATCATCAGCAAAGCTAACCACATGTACTCAAATAAATCCAAGAAGGTGATACTTCCTCACTATGTGGCATTGATCAGACCACAGTTGGAGTACTGCATCCAGTTCTGGGTGCTGCACTTCAAGAAGGATGTTGATAGACTTGAGAGGAGATAGAGGAGGGCCACTTGTATGGTTAGGGACTTGCAGGACAAGTCCTATAAGGAGAGACTGAGGGACCTGGACCTCTTCAGCCTCTGCAAGAGAAGGCTGAGAGGTGATCTTGTGGCCACCTACAAATTCATTAGGGGGACACAGCAAGGGATCAGAGATGCTTTGTTCACCAGGGTGCCTCTTGGGGTAACGAGGAAACTGACAGAGAGCAGATTTAAGCTAGATATCAGGGAAAAACTTCTTCACAGTAAGGGTGGCCAAAATTTGGAATGGGCTTCCAAGGGAGGTGGTGCTCTCCCCTTCTTTAAGAGAAGGCTGGATGGGCATCTGGCTGGGATCATCTGACCCCAGCACTCTTTCCTGCCCAGGGCAGAGGGTTGAACTCAATGATCTGTTGAGGTCCCTTCCAACCCTAGCATCTATGAACCCCCTTCTTAGAGCTATAAGGCATGCAAAAAAGTCCTTTAGCTCTGACAAGCTTAACTGTACAGTTTCCTTTATAAGACAGAAACAGATTTCTGTAATGATCACACGATACAGTAACTGACCAAAATAGTGCTGGTTCAAAACTTGGTCCCAGTCATGAGCTCCATGCATCCATCCATTCACTGGACGGCCAACTCTGATGATAGGTTAAGTCTGCTCTACCAATTTGACAACAACTGGCAGATGGAGCAGAAGGAAAAGAAAAGGAATGGACATATTAATCTTGCAGCCATGCATAGATCTATGGGAAGGAATGAGAGTGCCAGGACCAGAAGAGTTACTTGCCCCAAACAAAATGTTTGCCACTGTTTCCTGAAAGAAGGCATCTGCCTGGTGAAAGAATCCTTCCGCAGTATTATGTGTGTGAAGCAAATAAGACCACTGTGAGGCTGGAGCATAAGGGCCTAATCTAACACATGACGGAAATGTGGGCGGGGGGGGTTTCCAACTGACTAATAGTGTAACAATGGGTGAATGAGCAGGGCATGAGCCCTGGGCACTGCCTAAGGAACAGTTGCCAGAATGGACCTAGGGTGGGACCTTACTGCCCTGTTCTCCTCCCCCCTGCATGCTTCCTCCTGCACTTCCGCTGCAGTGACTCCAGCTCTGGCCATGGGGAGGGGAGAGCAGCTGTAGCAGTGCACAGTGCCCAGTGTGATACCCATGCTGGTGCCAGTGCATGGTACAAGAGTGGTGACCAGAGGTTTGCTCCTGCAGGGGGTAAATCTCACCTCCTTTTTTTGCTACAAAGTTAATTATTTAAATGGATGCTGAACACACATTGGCAGCAAAAAAAGGAGGTGAAGAAGAGATGTGCTATCAGCTTCAATTTACGGGGGGACAATTGAGACACAGAGGGCGTGCCTACACGAGATGCCTTAATGCGCAGTGGACTGTTCTACTGTGTATTAGCACATCACAGCAAAAACCGGGCTAATACCCTAATGCGCAATACAATTAGTCTACTGCGCGTTAAGCATCACAAAAAAGTTTGCCTTTGCTACTGTGCATTAGTACAGCTACTGCACCTTTATCTAGTACCTCATATTAGAGATAATAAACTTAATGCACAGTAGCAAAAGCACATTAATGAACATGTAGACATGCCCAGAGAAACTAAGGACCAAACGCAAAAGGATATTTAGGTATCTAACGTGTATTCAGAAACCAGAAGTCCCCTGAATATTTTGCCTAAGGTCCTACGGGGCAGAACAGAGGTTGAACCCAGATTTCTGAAGTCCCACACTAGTACCGTAAGCAGCAGATCATCTTTCCTTACTAATGCAAATGCACAAATCAGTTTGTCTTTGTGAAACACATGCGTGTGTGTTCCAGGCCTGCATAACCAGAACTGGTTACCAGAACTGATGTAGAGGTGGACTTTGCAAGGACAGGAAGGGAAGGAAACCTCCTCCCTGGCTGCAGAGCAGTAATAGGGCTGCCCAGTCATTCCAGTGCTCTCCAACTCATAGCCTTGTCCTGCAAGGTGAAATTTCATATAGGAGCTTTTGCTTCCACCCAAAGCACCCAAACCATGGAGAGGCAGGTTTCAGAGTACACAGCAACCCAAATCCTGCCCATCCCCATTCCTCCATCAGCATGTTACAATGGAGCCCCATTTCTCTGCACTGTCTGGGACTATAATCCAGAGGAGCAGGCCAGAGAGCAGCCCAGTAACACAATAGCCATGATAACAAAAGAGCTCTTGGTGCCACTAGTTCAGAGAATCTGAAGATAATGATGTCAGCTCATGGAACAAAATGCAAACAGACCCTGAACATCTTGACACCCAAGAGAAAGTGCATGTGGGGGTTGGAAGAGTTCTCTGGCACGTCTCGAAGAAGAAAAGCAGTGCTATCTAATGAGATGTGTCAGCTTGTGTAGATGGGGAACAAATGAAAAACAGCTGCTTTTCACCAGCTTTTCTCCCATTTAAAAAAAAAAAAGAGAAAAGATGGGGAAGATTCACTGATGAGCTGTTATCTGAATTTACTGCCAGCATCTGACCCACAGTGGGGTCTTTTTCTCCTTAGATTTATGATCTGGTTTCCCATCATGTCATGACATCATCCAGAGTGATGAATTTCATGACCATGCACACACATCTCATTGGAAGGAGGGTGGACTCTCAAATCTTCCCATCATCTGTGCAGCCTGCACCCCAGCAGCAGTCCCCAGATGCCCACATTTCTGAGAAACTGCACAGCACATCTGTGATTGACATAATCAGAGGAAACCACCCACCTCCAGGCTTCACTGCATTCAGGGCAGTTTGAGAGGGATTTGTATACACCTCCAATTAAAAGCAACATATGCCCCTGTGTCCTTATGCCCCACCCCAATTCTGCACTTTTCCTCCAAGGAAGTGAGACAGCTTTGTGTTCATAAGTATGATTTATTTTGCTCTCTTTTGGCAGTAAAATATATTAAATCCTTTAGAGACTGGGTGGGAATCTGAATTGCCTTCTTTATCACTAGAGCTAAGCTCTGTTTCAAAAGTCAGCGGCTAGAACACAGGCTGGCTGGCAAATTCCCCAGTTAAGCTAGAAGCCTGGGCCCTTTTAGCAGATCAGTCAGAGTCCAGTCAACTGGTCAGAAGCTTAACTATAGCTCAGTAAAGATTTTTGTGATTTTCTGACCTGAGAGAGGGACATTGACTGAACAAAAATGATGGAAACCATTCTATTTTTTATAAGACTATCTTTGGTCCCATTTGTTTTTTCTGACTGGATTTCTTAATGTAGGTTTTAATGGGCATGTCTACACATTCATTAATTCACTGTAATTGCAGGGGGATTATCTCTTTATTTTTTTAAAAGTGCCGGGGTCCACAGAAGTATTAGTTCTAGTGGCTAGAGCCAGGAGTGTTACCAGAGTCCGTAGTCAAGGGGCAAGCCAAAGTCAATGGGGGTTCACACACCAAGTCAGAGAGGTTGCCAGGAATTCAGCCAAAGTCAAACTGGGGTCCCTAAATTCAGGGACTGAGTACATAGGCAGGAATACAGGAACAGATACCAGGGAAGTCACATGGGTGAGAACTATTCACAGACTCAAGCCAGTCTGTTGTGCAGCCAGAGCCAGGTGCTACAAGTGCTCCTTAAAAGCAGCCCTAGAACTGGTCAGCAGGCTGAGGCTCATCTGGCCCTGCTTACCTGAGATGAGTGCTGCTGATCTACTTGCCCAGGTGCAGTGCAGAGGCCTTACAAGAGACTCCCTTAGGATCTTTAGCTTTCACTTGCATTGCTCACTGGGTGCCTTGAATGGAATTCATGACCCTAACATCATATCTCAGAGGACCTCACCCCTAAGCCTGCACTGCAGTCAGCACTGGAATTTCTGGAATCCATCAGCATCAGAAGTTCAAAATCTGGTACTGGCTTTACACCCCTAGTCTGCTGGCCCAGAATTAAACAGCCTAGCAGGTTGAGGGATGCATAATGAACCAAATTCATCCATCTGAAATGTCACTGAAGCCAGTAGAGTTGCACTGGGATGAATGTGAGCCAATGGCTTTAGCAGTCCAGGGGAAATGCTTGTTACATTACAGTTAATCCCTATATAAATATATGCAAGGCAGCTGGAAGACTGTCAAGACTAAGGAGTCCTGTTCTCAAGGGTTTTCAAAATGCAGAGCACTGGAAAACATTCTCTTTAGCTGCAGATATGAGTATAAGCTGAAGTATTCCCTACTCAGTCTATGATATATGAACCATGTCTATTAAGAGGTCAGACAACAAAGAAAACCAGAAGCCAGGAGGAAAGAGTTTTCTAGGAATCTGGTTGCCATGGAGCAAGAGCAAGCATTCTCAGCCTCTTCAAAATAGTGGCACCTTTTTCTATATCAAGACCACCTTAGGAATCCCTTCCCATTAAGCCCATATCTAGTTAGCCCACCCAGCCCACTAGTAATAAGAAAGAAGCAGGGTGGCTAATGGTCCTCTGACTCCCCCCCACAGACCTCAGGTTAAGAATCCCAATCATAGAAACCACACTGGTTGTTCAATCCACTCTTCAACCAGTCTACAACTCCCACCTCACCCCTACTCCAACTTCATGGAGAGCAGACAGATGGGTTCAGACACACGTAAAACCAGGATAATGGCTTAAAAGAGTTGCAGGAATGCTGATGAATTAGGGAGGCAAAAAAGGGTGCTGCTATCATCTGGTCTGTTCTACTGGTTAGGATGAATCTTTCTTTGACTCAAGGTCAAGAAAGATGCTACCTCCTGGAGTGCTGGCTATTGTTTTGTGGAGTATATGATGTTGCTTCAGTGTAAGGCAAGCTTTATGCCCACGGTTCTCAACTGGGATGTTGCAACATACCCTGGGATGCAAGATACCCCTGGGATTTTATGACCCACATGCCTCTGTTTCTGGGAGGAGCATGTGGGGGCAGACTGGGAATCGCTATGGTCTAAGCCTGCTCTCCTGTCCTGCTTTAGGGTTATCAGAGAGCCCTAATACAGGAGGAGTGTGTGCATGGGCCACTTCTCTTCCCAAGCTGGCTGTGAAGTAGGCACATGGGGCAGTTTCACTTGGAGGCAGCAGCACCCAGTTGAAAAGCACTGAGGTAATTGGAGGCAGCACCAACAGTTGTTCACAACCAGGCTGTCACCTCGTTCCAAAGCGTGGTGGGGTCCCCCGGCTCTGAAAAGTTTGAGAACCACTGCTCTGTGCTATCACAGTTGATGGAGAGCTTTACCAAACCTTCACAGGCCATCCTAGTGTAGTCATCACTGTGCAGAAAATCCAATTTGCTTTGGAACGCTTCCAGTGCACTGTCCTGTCTTCATGGTCTCTTGACAAATCATTTTCAGCACATGTGGCAGTTCATGACCCCATATTTTAATAGACACCATCAGATTTTAGCAGGAGAATCCATCTATTTCAAGGAATTCTTAACTAGTCTTTGACCCAATACTGCGACCTAATATATTGGCATTGCTGCACAAAGACCTCATTTTCTCTTAACATTTGGCTCATTTCCATACTACTCCCAGGTCAAGTTCAATGGTAACCACTGTAGTGAATACATGCATTGAGTTACTCCAGAAAAAGTAAATAGCATCAATGCAAAAAAATGTAAATGTACATTTCTTTGCAGAATCTCCTGCTGCCAAGCACACAACCAGTTTATGTAGGCTCAGGAAAAATTCCCATTTGAATAATTATTGTTTTCTTATAAATTAGCTCCACAGAACAGTGCCACATGCCATAAAACAATCTTACATTACATGGACTTAAGCGGCAGAACTGGTATAATAAATCCTATGTCGAGTCACCAAATTCCTTGCATTCTTTGACTTCCCATTCTGTGTCAAATGTCAGATATCTTGCTGGGGTAACACAAGCTGCAGCCAGAGCTATGGGTTTGTGTGGGTTTTAATTGTTAAAGCAACATTCTCACAGAGAATGACAAAGTTCATAACCCTCATCAATGTCTGTCTTGTCCACTGGAAAAGCCAAGTCATTTTCATTCTTCTCATCTCTACTGTCCATTTGGGGGTTTAAGCTCCCAGTGGTCTAGTAGATGGTCTTGAAACCATATAGCATGCAGTACTCTCAGTCCCTGATTCTAGCCAGGACTCTGAGTGCTAGTGTAATGCCAACAAAAATTAGGATACTAATATGTTTGAGCCTATTGGCTCAGAAACTTGGGCTGTGATTAACCGTATCAAAATGGCAAGCCTACAGCATTCTCCCTTTGTACCAGTGCAGAGCAGCGGGGAACTGTATGACTCCTACATTATACAGAGCCAAGACAAAACCTAGGGATAACTTAGTTATCTTATTTTAAGGAGGTGAACATAGGCTGTATGTGATACCTTGGCTATGCACCCTCCACTCTTCATAAGGCTAAATTCCACCTTGTGAGCTATATAAGTCAATAGCGCCTACAATGCGGTTGGTGCATTCCTCGCCATCTTATGATCTGCCTGGAGTATTCCAAATCAGTCCAGTAAAGATACAGCACTGCAGGTTAAGAAACAACACTGAAGCCTCTCATGATGCTGGAACAAGCTTGAATTTTTGGAGGGACATTTCTCTGAAAAATGACTCTCACTTGAGTAATGTTCCAGTGAACTGTCACAACAGTAAACAACAAGCAAAATGACTGAACCAGAGTGCCTGACTTTGTTCATTGATGCTTCTCATTAATACTGTTAACTTTCCATCATGCACGCACACGCAAATTATTTTCAGGCAATCAGATGCCTCTTTTTTTTGCATATGAAGTAGAGTTTCGTCAGACAGACAGCACTGGTCAGTTCACCGGGAGTAGGCATTATAAAACTAAACTTGTCACATACTGCCTTTGCTTGGCATCTATAGATATTAAGAAATTTCCATTTTCTTTCTTTCATCCCCAATCAAATATCCTTTTTTCTAACCCATCTCTAAAGAAATAATAATTCTCACTAATGACCCTATGAGTTTTTAACACCAGACTTTAAATTTAGATGTGTTAATTTTTAGTAAATTGTCTTATGATTAAAGCTGGTCAAAAGAACACAAGGCAGAGGATGCTGACTTAGGATAAAGGAGCATTTTTGATGGAAGTTAAATATCTGCCTTTACATTGTGGAGGATTGGGTGTATATTCAAATGTTAAATTTGTTATCAGATAAGTTGGATTTGTTCATAAATAAAGTGAAAAGAAAAGAACCGGCCAGAAATTTTCTAAAAGAATGTTTTTCTGTTGGAAAATGCAGATTCAGCAACATCAAAACCTGCAGTGCCAATTTTGATAAAATTCTGACGGAAATGAGGAAGGTGTCTGATCAAACATCGCCTTCCAGGTTTTATTTGGCATCCAGCCTGGTTTCCTGCAAACTCCCTTGCCCAGCTCCTCAGCAGCCAGCTTGCCAAGTGACAAGAAACAAGAGTCTGGAAGCGACAGGAAATCCAGCTCCCAGGTGTATGGTCCCTTGGCAGCCAAAAGGTTATGAAAGCCCAGCATGTTTGTAAATGCTTCTGAAAATTCAAAATTAAATGTCATTTCAACCCAATTTTGTAATTCCTATTCCATAGGAAATTTTGAAATTAAGTCGTTTGTCCCATTTCTCTATTCTTTTTTTTTTAATGACCAAATTTCCATTTTGGGGTCAATTCTATCTGCAAGCTTTCTGGAGTTACCTAGAATTGAATTAGAAGGTTGTTGATTCATGGTGTCTGTTGGTGGGTATCAGGCAGAGGGTGTCCAGGAGCTCAGCCAGGGTGAGAACCCTCTAACCAGTTCCAGACCCACGCCCTGACCTGTAGCAGTCCCTTCCACAGGACCGGGCAGGCGTCAGCATCGGTCAGATCTGATGAGAAAAGCACTACATAGAAAGCCCTTGACCTCTCACAGCTCACCAGGATCTGCCAGAAGGCAAGTGATGTACTTCTTGGCACCACTCCTCTTCTCCAGGGCATAGAGGAAGCAGGAGCCACAGTCCATGACCCTAGAGGAGCTGGATGCAGGAGCAGATGAAAATTCCACAGGCGCAGGAGTCATCCAGACCTCGCTGCTCTTCTCACCTCTTCTGACACTCTGCACAAGTGTCAGACAACTCTACAGGTTGTCTGGCTTGGTGGCCAAGCGCTTCTTCAGCTCCAGCACTTCCCTCTCAAGCTGCGCTCTAGCTGCCTCTCTCTGTCGGGTGTACACCTGGGTGTAGTGGCAACAGTACTGCCTGACATGCACCTTCCTCACATCCCACCATCTCCAGGCCGAGGGAAAGGTCTGCTGCTACTCCTGCCAGGCCAGCCAGAACTCCCAAAAGGCAGCTAGAAAGTTGTTACTGAAGTGCCAGTAAGTGGGCCTCGGATGCTCAAGCTGCACTGTGACCTGAGCATATACTAGATAGTGGTTGCTGAAGGGGGCCAGTCTAATGCCAACATAGGTTTGGTCCAACCAGGAATGGTGTGCCTGCTGCTCCTCCACCCTGACAAAGGTGAAAGTGTTGGTATCATAGGGTGGTGAGCATGCCAGACGTCAACCGGGGAATGGTCAGCAATGATCCCCCACCGAGGATGTCTATGGCAGGCCTGTTCCACTCAGTGCCAGTGCAGTCTTCCACCTTGAGGGTGCCACTAAAGTCCCTGCTAAGGACCAGGTACTTGTGAAGGGTCAGGGTCCTGAGGTAAGCAGCCACTTAACAATAGAAATGGGTCATCTCTGGATTATGCACAAGAGCACAGATGTTCATCAGATTGTGGGCAAGCCCCTGGCACCACCTTGACAGTGAGGACCTCCAGTTGCAGACTCAGGGACAACAGGGTCGTGCCCCCCCCCGCCCCCTCCTCCCCGGATGTCTCCATGAGGTGGCTAAATTAGTCCCAATCTCCCCTGTCCAGCTGCCAGTTGGTTTCAGTGGCTGGAGTCGTATGGGTCTCCTGCAGAAAAAGAACAGTATACCCTCCCTCCTGGAGAAAGGAGAGTACCTGGCACCTGCGGAGACTCATCCTGCAGCCACATATGTTGAGGATCACAGTGAGGGACCTCATCGGTGGGGCATGCTGTTAAGTTTAGCAGGGCTTTCATGGGAGACAATGCCAGCTGCAGGGCTCATTAGGAATCCCAACTCCCTCCCATAGGTGTAGAGGGCATCATGGAAGCTGAAGGCCTGCTGATAGTTCCTGGTGTTGCTCTGCTTATGCCCCTTGCCTTCTCCCACCAGAGCCTTCACTGAGTTGAGGACTTGGTGGAAACCCCCCCAGCGGTCCAGGGTGAGCTGCACCTTTTTTGCAGAATGCAGCATGCTTTCCAGGAACTGGAGCAGCTCCTTTCTGGGTATGGCCAGAGCCAAGAGGCCTGCAGGCTCTATGGAGCCCCCTTCCACCTGGTCATCCTTCTCCATCTCCTGTGGTTTGGCAGGCTCCTCCTGACTGCTGGGAGGAGTGAATTATTCTGCCCCCCTCCTCCCCTCCAGCTAGCAGAAGTAGATGGTGTTTGCTGGCAGAAGACCTCCCCTCACCCCCAAGAGGGGACGGAGGTTGTAGGTCCAAGTGAAGGTAGTGGTGGTGGAGAGAGAAGGAGCCTGCCCCTACTCAGCAGAGCTTCTGCCACTCCCTGGTCCAGCAACTCCAGCAGCATCAGGGAAAAGTGGTGCCCCCCCCCCACAGTGGTCACAGGAGACTGGGCAAAATGGACCTATGGTCTGACACAGTAAATGGCCATTCTTGTGTTCTATGTAAGATGGGTAAGGAACTGTCTAAAGGGGAGATGACAAGGGCTTGTATTGAAAAAGGAAGTATTAGGGTAAAAGAAGTGACTAGTGGAATTTCTCAAGGCTCAATTTTGGGAGAGATTAATTTAATATTTTCATTAATGACCTGGAAATAAAAAGTAGGTGTGAGCTCTTTTATCACAGGAAGTTGGTAGGCCATGTCAACACATAAGAGGGTCAAGATATCATAGAGAAAAAAAAGTGAATGATCTTGATGTCTGAAGTAAAAATGAGAATAACTGCCATGAACAACATTAGGAAATGACAAAGAAGGAGATAGACCCAGATGATTTAGTTCACTACAGGATGACTATGAGGCAACAACATGACATAATTGTGAAAAAAGGAAATGCAGTTATAGGATGTATTAGGCTAGGTGTTTCCAGCAGAAACAGTGAAGCATTAATGCCACTGCACAAGGAACTGGTGAGGCCTCATCTGAAATAATGTGTACATACAGTTCTGGTTATCCATGTTTAGTAGAGGTGGATTCAGATCAGAACAGGTCCACAGAAGGACTTCTAAGATGATCAGAGATGACAGAGCACCTATCTTATGAGACAGAATGAAAGCGCTTAGCTTTTTTAGCTCAGTGAAGCAAAAGCTGAGAAGGAATATGATTCCTCTCTATAAATACTCCAAAGGAGTATACACTGGGGAGAGAGAATAGCTACTTAGGTAATAAACAATGTTGGCACAAGAACAAGTAGATATAAACTGGACATGAATATATGTAGGCTGGAAATGAGAGAGTTTCTAAGATCACAAGAATGATATTCTGGAACAGCCTTCCAGAATGAGTTGAGTGCAAGGAGAAACCTAACTGTTTTCAACGTGGAACATGATAACTTTATAACTTGATTATATTACATGCTTGCTTTTGACAGCAGGGAAGAGGAGTCAATAACCAACGGGGCCTCTTTGGGTCATATATCCCATGTTCTTAATATTAAGGACCTCCAAATAACAGGATGGAAGTAAATGAACATAGACAAGTAAGTCATACAAGCCTTCCCCTCACAGGGAAGAAAGCAAATTCAAAAAGAAAGTTACAAAGGTTCAGGTGACACTAATTTATTCTATAGCAGTTGATCTTGTGAGTATGTGTGTGCGCACACGAATATACTAATAAGGGACAGAATATCCATATCCAGATAGATGACTGTCCCTACAGAGCTTCGGACCCAGGTTTGGGCCCATCTCCAATATATGGTATTTTCTCACACACATCATGTATCAGGGAGCATGAATCAAAAATCAGCCCCCAAAATTGAGATTTGCGTATTAAGTAGAAAAGCTGATTTTCTGCCCAGGGTAGAAACTCCCTAGTTTGATTCCTGCTCCACAGTGCAGTAGTTGTTGCATTACTATTCAGACAGCAGAAGAAGTCATTTTACCTAATGGCCCATTTTTCTTCACTCCGGAGGTATTAGGATCATCTCTCCTTTTTAATGGTCTTGATGTTCCCCTACTTAACCTAACCATTCTTTGGGCAATTTTGTTGTTGGCTATCTGCACCTAGTCCCTCTCCTCCTATTTTTATAGTCTTGGAGACTCTTTAGCTCTTTTCAAAATCATAGATCCACACATGGAAACCAGTGTTCAGCAACAGCGAGGGTTTCAGTGTTAAGCAGAAAAGGGAGGGTAAATCAGCTGAAGGTCATGCTCTTACCCTGCTCTATGTAGCCATAACTCTGGAAAAAACTTTTTTCTTCATTCTGCCTTTCAAAAGCAAGGTGCATTCTGCAGCCTGCTGTATGTGAGAAAATACTGTAATGTTTCAGAAGCAGGTAAACGGGAGCATAAGACTCCAGTGAGAGCTGTGCAGACTTGACAGGCACAATCGATGTGAAAATGTACACAGTGCTCTTGCAAAGCAGCTTCAGTGCTCTTCCATTTCAGCTTCATGTTCTTAGTTCTGAATAAGGCTCAGTGGTGTCTCCATCTCTTTTGCTGGCTGGGGGTGGATTGTTTGCACCTGTGAGCTTTTTCATTTTCATCTAAATTACATGGCCCTGGGCCTGCAGCTTCCTGACACTGACGGAAATTGATTACGATAAAAACAAGCGGGGCGGTTACCACTAGATTCATTTCATCCCTCTTGTGCCTTTGCTTGGAACTGATCCTACAATGCTGTTCCAACTGGTCTGTATTCTGGCAGCTCTGGCAAGGGCTTGGGAAGGAAAACACCTGGCATTCTTTAGCCTCAAGACAAAAAAAAAATGTGGAGGTGTGGAATTCACTTTTTCTCTCTTTCTTCCATCTCAAGGAAAGAGACACCATAGAAGACTGCACCAGATAACCTTAAACACCAGAAGGTCCATCTTAGCTAAGGGTCTGCTCCCTTCCCCTCTTTGCATTCCTGTGCTGACATACCCATTTGGCCGAAACAGTCAAAGCTGAACTTATTCTGCACACCAGTCTGATTATAACAAGCCTAGGAAACCACAAATAAAGCACATGGATTTGGAGTTTAAGGTCTCTTCCCAGCTATGACCAACAGAAAACATCTGTTGGGGGGAGGAACTGTTCAGTTACTATCTGAAATGTCAGTGAAACCCAAGAGGAAAGGAACTGAATACAGCAATTACACTAACCTCACATAGCTCTCACTGTAGTAATTGAACGTAGCTAATTTGCACTGATTCACTGGAGCCTTTTCATGCTAACTCAATCCACAAAATAAGAATGTTATGAAAGAAAGGGAAAAATCCCCTCAAATGATCTCTATTTAAAAAAAGAAAAAACCCCAAACTCCTGCGAGGGAGATTTCAGCCAAAAGAACAAGAATACTAGCACTAAATCATTTCAGGCAAATCCAACGTTCTTCAGTTTCAGCTGAAGAATGAATCATTGAAGATTCCCATAAAGTTCTGATTTAATGAGAGCACAAGCGGGTGGATTCAAAACAGCCTCCTGTCTCTGGTCTTGATGAAGCAACCTCCACTTTTCATGGGGTGGGTGTAGCAGCACTACCTCCATCCTAAACAATTTGCTTGTGATTGGAACTCGACTCACGAAGTCCACTTGAAACTAAAGAAAACCTTCTTAGTCTGTTCAGCTCTTTAAAAATCAAACACATTGTTACTCATTTATATAGAAATCCATACTGAAGCCAGTGCCAAGGTACCTAGACCTTCTTAGTGTAGCAATCAATGGCACATCTGCAACCTGTAATAGAACCCTTGGCTTCTTAATGAAAAACTCCGATCTCTTTGATAACATCTAGCCAAACAGAGACCATCAACTATGCCCTACAGCTCACCACAGTTAGCCAGTGATGGACCATCAGAGTGGGCAAGTCTCAGATGTGGGAGCCCTCTGCTGAAAGCAGTCTCTTGTCCAGCATAAGGAACCCCAAAGGCATAGCACCGAACACACCACCCGGTGGGTAGGGGCAAAAGTTCTGACCACATTTGCACCCTTCCAATCTGGGACTATTGTGAAAACCTGGTGTGGTCACTTATGGCAGCACTACACTACGGTACCTATGATGGGAATTCACCCCAATGCAGGTATCCAAGGGCCCCTCTTGCTGCCAGAAAGGTATATAGGGACCACAGCAGAGAGAGGAATCTCTCCTGTGCATCTCGGGACATCTAGGGCTAAAAGCCTGTGGCAGATCTCTAGACAGTATGGATCACTCAGCACTGGCACTGCATGCTCACAATGTCTCATGCTACTCCAGAGAACCAGAGGACCCGGAACTAACTGAATTGGCATGGGATCTTGGAAACATATCCCTGAGCAGAGCATAATGCAGTGAGCTAATGCAGAGGCTGCAAAGATACAGATCACTGTGGTGGGCTTCACAGCAGAAAGAGGCACTTCCCAGGCCAGCCACACATGGAAAGTGATACTGTGGGCAAAGTCTTACAGCAGCAGAGCCATGGGAGTGCCAAAACGAGCACTCCCAACCCCCTTGTGTTGTAGCCATCATAGCATAGGGGTTTTTAAGGAGGGATTTGAAGAACAGTAAAGTGGCTTTGTGGGTGTTTACAGGATGCTCCCCTCACACATGAGCTGGCAACGGAGTCCAGCATCCAGGGCCAAACAAAAGCAGCAGCTATTGATACTTCTGCACTTTAATCCTGTAATTTTGTCTTAGCTTCAGTCACAGCAGCAACACCATGAGCAGGGTTAGATGCCACGGTAGATAAAGCACTGGCATCGTGTACACCAGTCTCACCCACACCGGGTTCAGGAGAGCTGCACAAGGAGGATCAGGAATCAGACATTTTCAAGTGTAAAGGAATAGTGTAGATCTCTGGATCCTCACTGCATGGAGCACAGGCCCGAAGTGCTAGTCTAGTGCTTGGTAAAAAGCTCAGTTCCTACTACCATTTCTGTACAGCCTATCAAACCAGGCCTCACAGACAGAATCTTGGCAATGGAAAGGAGGGGCTGTAAGGTTTTAGCTTTGTTCATGACCTGGCTGCATTTCACATCTACTCTACATCCCCACCCATGCTCCAAAGAAGAACTTTCCCCTCCAATCCAGCCCAACACTGTTTCCACCCTTGCTCCACCATTAGGCCCTACACCGATCAAGGCCAGCTATCTTCCTTTCGATAGCAAGGGCTGTTACTATGACTGATGAGCTCCTTCATAGATTTCATAGATTTCATAGACATTTGGGCTGGAAGGGACCCCAGAGGATCATTGAATCCAGCCCCCTACCCCATGGGCAGGAAGTCAGCAGAGATCATAGGATCCCACCAAGATAAACATCCAAATGTCTCCTGAAGGCATTGAAGGTAGGCGCTTGAACCACCTCCAGTGGCAGTCTATTCCAAACCTTGGGGGCTCGGACAGTAAAGAAGTTCTTCCTTATGTCCAGCCTGAATTGGTCGTGGTGGAGTTTGTAACCGTTCGATCTGGTCATCCCTGGGGGCGCTCTGGTGAACAATCGTTCCCCCAGATCCTGATAAGCACCCCTGATAAACTTATAGGTGGCCACCAGATCACCCCTGAGCCTGCGCTTTCCCAGGCTGAAGGGTCCCATAGCTCTCAGTCTCTCGTCATAAGCTCTGTTTTCCTGACCTCTGATCATGCGCGTGGCTCTTCTCTGGACTCTCTCAAGCTTCTCCACATCCTTTTTGAATTGTGGAGCCCAAAACTGGATGCAGTACTCCAGCTGCCACCTCACCAAGGCCGAGTACAAGGGGAGAATGACATCCTGGGATTTGCTTGAGAAGCATCTACGGATGCAAGCCAGGGTTTTGCTCGCTTTACTAGCTGCAGCATCACATTGAAGGCTCATGTTCATCTTGTGGTCAATCATGACCCCCAAGTCCCTTTCAT
>NW_017728964.1:7992968-8010583 GCF_001723915.1 Gavialis gangeticus
TTGGTGTCATCGGTGAACTTGGCCAGTCCGCTTCTGACACCAATAGTCACATCATTGATGAAGATGTTAAACAGTATAGGCCCTAGGACAGAGCCTTGAGGAACCCCACTGGTGACCGCGCACCAAGACAATTGGCTTCTGTCAACCACCACCCTCTGGGTCCTACCGCGGATCTCCTGGCCACCCTGTAGTGTTAGAATCAGGCTAGGGACAGACATTCAGAAAGACTGAGCCTGAATTGATTCAATCTTTGCAGGTTAGTCTAACCTGACTAGGCTGAACTGGTTCGCATATGTACAGACATTTCCTGAACTGGTTCACATATGTACAGACATTTCCTCTGGATGTAGAGTTGCTCAGGCTAGAAACCAGAGGGGCACTAAAGCAACCCTCCCTTCCATTCCACAGTGCTGAGCTGAGGGGGGTGTGGCCAGACCCCCACAGGATGCTCTGATCAGGGAGGGGTTCCCCTCCCCCCAGCAAGGGAGCCAGCAGGGTGTTGATAACAGCATTTAGCATACCATCAAGAAAACAAAAGCCCCTCTCATTAATTCATTCTCTTCTAAACAACTTTTTCCAAGGAAGGAACAGAGGGACATTATCAGTTGACCTACTGATTAGCTTCAAAAAGCCCTAAGCAGACATTGTCCTGTCTGCCTTTGTCCTGTCTGCCTTACACAGACACCTCTCAGCATTAGCTAGCAGACCACATGCTGGCTACAGTGGGACAGGAGGCAGGGGAATCCCTGCTTGAGCAGAGAGTGGCAGGGGATGGGGCAGGGGGAAGCCAGACACATGGGAGGGGCCAGCCCTGCTCTGGAGCTTACAGCACAGCCCCACCTGGGCTGCAAAGCATTTGGGATGCTGGGGGACTCTGATTTAAGTTAAACTAGGAAGGGGTCCGGGACAGCATTGCGTAAACTGGTTTGACCCAAATCAGTTAAGTCTGATACTACACTCAACCAGGCTTATCTCAAACCAGTTTCAGCCATTTTCAAACTGGGTTATGTGCACTGAATGTCTGTTCTGTTACAGGTTTAAACCAGTTTCTGATCACTTAAACCGGTTTATGTGTAATGTCTGTCCCTACCTACAGACTGTCTCCCTGCCAGTGCAGGATACAGATTGTCAGTGTAAAAACCATACATACTGCAGTATCAAGGCACTGTGAGAGGACACCAGCCCCTCAGAAGGGACATGTCATTAATTTAGTCATACCTTGAATCTAATCAAATGGGCCAACAGAGCCAGAAGTGTCACACACCCAAACAATAAACTCCCAGTCCCTCTACATGGAACTTAAGCATTAAATACCTAATACTTAGCAGCCACCATACTGCTTGCCTAAATCATGAGGAGCCATGGAGGGAAATGTGACAAAAAGGAGTCAACTGCTTTGCCCCCTCCCACCTTCTGCCAAGAGGATTCATTCCTTGATTTGGCTCGCTGGAGAAGGCAGGGTGGGAAAGGATGAAACAACAACAAAGTGATGATGGAGACAAGGCTGGTGCCAGCATTTGAATGCCCTGGGCACCTGCCAAAAATAGCATGATGCTTGGCTTTTTACATTAAGCAACTCCCAGCTCTGATGTAACCTCTGACTGGCTAGGAGAGCTGCTGCCACTGAGCAAATACAACCCCAATGTCTTCCACTTCACAGGCAAGCAACAAGTGAAAACTCTCTAGCTTTTGCTGCTTTATCTACTAGAGTCAACCGAGAATGCAGGGAGTAAGGCCCAAAGTCACCAGTGTAGTTATGCACCTAAAACCTACTTAGACATCTGATATGTAAGTGATTTCACTGGTAAATTAGACACTTTGAGCTGGATCCTATTCCACCCATTAGGCACCTTAATGGATTTAGCACCTACATTCAATTCTATACCAACTTGTTGAAGTCCTGGAAAAATTATTAACACAAAAGATGAGTGGGTCCTTCTCCTTAGTGCATTTTTATGACTTAGTCTTAAGGCTAAAATGATGGTATGCTATGAAGAGAGATGAGTTAATGGGTTTTTAGGGACTCCAGGTGGCATGGGATCCACTTAGTTGTCTAGTAGGTGGACTAGGATTAGGCACTTTGCAAAACTTGCCTTAAGTCACCAAGATAATCTGCACCTGAAACTACAGGTCCTCTAATGCAGATAACCTCTGAATGCAATGGGAGTTACCTGGGCAGAGGGCTTGCAGGAATGGGTCTATTCTGCATGCCTCATTTGCATACATAAAGCCAACACCCAAAGCCCAGGGAGATAGACAGGGGCCTGCATGGCATGTTTGTAAAACAACTTTTGGCTGGTGTGCACACCTATTCTTGCAGGTTATGTATAGCATCTTCACAGTACAGACAGAGCTCTGTGAGACCAATAGTGATGAGGGCTTTGCCCATAATGACAATTATGAATAACTTCTATTCCAGTAAGACGTAGAAGCCCCAGTCAAAATCAGGACCCCATTATGCAAATCAAGGCATTGTACACACACATAATAAGAGACTGGCTCTGCCCCTAGAAATGAAAGGAAGAGACTCAGAGAAGGGAATTTACCTGCCCACAGTCACTAGCAGAGCTAGAATAAAATACAGACCCCCTCCACACACACACAGGCACACCCTGCACCACCCATGGCTCTGACCACCCTGCCTCTCTCATCATGAATGTTAAAGTATAGAAGCAGCAAGCCCAGCTGGGGTTGGTGGTCCAGCAAGAAACATGATCTGGGAGAAGGAATCCTTCCTATGGGACCAAGCTAGGTGGCCTTTTGTCTGGGCATGTCAAAAGAAAAATAAAATAAAAAAATAAATAAAGACTTCTGTGTTGGGGGACTTTTTTTTTTTTGTGCAGTTGTTTCTGATCCCTAATAAATCATGTAGGCTGGAGCTGACCAATATGCACAACATTATTATTGTCTTGATTCATTTGTTGAAAGAAAAATGACACTGCAGCTTTGCCAGAGCAGACAGGATCTGCTTTTTCAGCAGGTTTGTTGATATTAGCCTACAATCTCATCGGGCTCCGTGTATACTCTGGACTCTAAAAGTATTGCTGCATTCCCATCTCTTAGATACCGAGAGTCACCAAACCAAAATACTGCTTGCTGCAGCTCAGGCCTGAAACAATCTGTCTTTATTTTTCTCCCTCCTCAGTTTCCCATTAATTCTCCAACAGCATTTGTGTACATTGAGTTTACAGATTGAAGTAGCTGAACTGAGAGCCAGGGTGAACTATCTCACATCCATCTAAACAAAAGCAAGCATTTCCAGTCCACAAGATTTACTCAGCAAGAGATTGGCTATGGGTATGTGGGGGTGGAGGGGCTCTGGCTCAGGGGCCAGATAGGGAAACTTCTGAGGGATGTACAGACCTTGCTTTATGAATAAGCAGCAGACTTTGTTGCAGGCCCCCCTGAGTATCTGGAGCTTGCTTACCCCTCTCTTAGGATGGATCAGACATGCCTGTAGGCATGTCAGTCACCTTCCTGAGCTGAGCTGAGCTGAGCTGAGCTGAGCTGGTGGAGTTGGTGTGTTTACAAGTAGCAGCCTGCAGCTTTAAACCTGGAGGCTCTCGAAAAAACTGCAGAGATATGGTGCACCGACACCCATGGCATCTTGTTGTTTCCATGCTGCATGTATTTTGCTATTACAGGTGAATGAGTCATGGAAAGATTAGGTTTCTTTAACACCCCCTCTGGTTTCCATGAGCTTTTTCTAGTGTTTCCAGAAGGCAACAGTGAGCCATGACATTTCCAAAGGCAAATGTCCCTCCTGGAGAGAAAGGGAGAATGTATATGGGGTATGTGTGCAATGTAGTGAGCCCTGGCTCTTACTCAGGTGTTGCTATTCCCCACCCCTCTACTCCTCATACACAGCCTTTTCATCTCCGATACATGGCATACGGTGCTTTTCACCCAGGCTGAGTAATATAGCAAGGAATAAATTAGGACCTAGGCTCCATTTGCATTTGAGCTGGTAACTCACCCACCACTGTGCAGAGAGGATGCAGATCAAATCACTCAGGTCCTCCAATGTGTTTCAAAAAATCCCCCTTTACACTCAAAAGAATCAATAAGATCTCCCACTCTTTATAGGGAAAGAAGCATAGAGCATCTCAGCTCACCACAGAACAAAGAGCCAAGGGATGTACCCCCAGAAGTCCTAATGACACTAAGGCCACTGACAGACATTAAAAAGAAGGTGCAATGGGATCTGATGCACAATCCCAATGTCATAGAATCATAGAAGTCAGGTTGGAAGGGACCTAATAGATCTTCAAGTCCGACCCCCTGCCAGGGCAGGAGAAAAAACTGGGCTCCAATGATCCCAGCTAGGTAGGCATCAAGCCTCCTCTTAAAGACCCCCAGGGTAGGAGCCAGCACCACTTCCCTTGGAAGTTGGTTCCAGGTCCTAGCTGCCCTGACCATGAAGTAGTTCTTACGGATGTTTAATCAAAACCTACTCTCCAACAACTTGTGGCCATTATTCCTTGTTATGCCAGGGGGCACTAGGGGAAACAATGCCTCTCCCAAACCCTTCTGGTCCCCCCTAGTGAGTTTATAGACTGTCACCAGGTCCCCCCTCAGCCTTCTCTTGCGCAGGCTGAACAGGTTCAGGTCCCGCAGTCTCTCATTGTAGGGTCTGCCCTGTAGTGCCTGGATCATGCAGGTGGCCCTCCTCTGGACTCTCTCAATGTTGTCAGGAGGTGCAATTATGGGATTGAGGATCAGATCCCATCACACAATATTGCCAGTGCAGAGAGAATCTGGGATCATGATCCCAGGTTTTCCCTGGACTGGCAATCATTGCTTCCCTGGCTGGTAGCCTCTCAGTTGATCGGAGCCCCCAGTCCCAAGGGCACACCATGCACGCCCGCAACTGGGAGCCCCATCAGTGTTCAGAGTTCTCAGCAGCAGTGGGGTGTGGCTGCGCTCCTGTGACTGGGCGCTGTGTCAGATGGTCAGGGCTCCCAGCACAGGGAGCTCATTGTTATCCCCAGCTGGGAGCCCAGTTAGAAGACCAGTGCTCCCAGTCTCTGGATCAAAAAAGGGTGCAGGCATGTCTGCATTCAAAGTGCATTAGCTCAGTTTAATGCACATTAAGGTCATACATCTACATGTGCATACCCTTAATGCTCCTTAAAATGGTGATTTAAGGTTATACCTCAGGTATCAAATTTATGCGCGAATAGCTAAATTGCATTAGCAAATGTGCAGACATGCTAATGCACATCAACGTGGTGTGAGCCAATTGACTTGGAACTAATTTTAGTCCCAAGTCAGTCCACACAGGCACACACCTGCGTTAATGTGCATTAGTGTGTCTACATATTTGCTAATGCAGATTAGCTATTTGCACATAAATTTGATACCTCTTTGTGCGTGCACATGTAGATACGCACTTAAATCACCTTAATGCGCATTAAGTTTAGGTATGCGTATTAAGTTTAGGCATTAAGTTTAAATGACCATTAAGTTTAGGCATATGTAAAAGCACATGTAGACATGCCCTGTGTTCTGGAGGATGGGAGACTGGCTACATGTTCAGTTACAGGCAGAATAGGAACCAGCCACAAAGTTATTACACATATTTTGTGTAATAACTTTATCTCTCTTTCCTGGTTTTATCACGCCATTAATTGAATGAATGTGTGGCCAGGTCACTATAAGATGTCATTAAGCAGTTAATAACATCTTAAGTGCTGTATCAGGGACTTAATGCTCTACCCAGCATTAGAGAGGAGAGAGTAAATTAGATACAGCTTAGCAGTGTAGCTGCCATGCCCAAGTGAGGCTTCTCCAGGTGCTTGAACCCAGCCTTGGTCACACCCTGGAATGAAGATATACTCTAAGATTAAGTAGAAGATGGTTTGAGACTCACCTTCTCACCAGCAACCCTGAGTATTACTCCAGGTGTGGACATTCTCCATAGCCAATAAATAATATTGTGTCAATTAGTTTGTTGTCCCTGATACTGGCAATTGTAAATCTTCATAAGCATTGCACATCAGCAGATTTTGTAACCAGCAGCTGTATAGCTCTGCTTTTCCTGCTTTGCTAAATAATTATGTACTCAGCTCTGAAATGGCTACAGCTGTGTGGAGTGTGACAAGACAGTTTAGTTTTGGAAGCCAAAGTTTTATTTGTGACATGCAGAATAAAGAACATATTTGTGCTTAGCTTCTCTCCTACTTCTGCAGCAGCTTCCCAAATGTGGGATTCCTATTCCCAGTGCATGTACCTCTTTATGTCTCTCTAAAAAGGAGAGGTGTGGGCATTTGGCAACATAAAATTGGACAGTCAGAGCCATGTTGGCATCCCAAAAGAGGTGGCTTGTCCAACTTGCTCAATGACAGGGGTCAGCAACCTACAACCCATGGGCTGGATCCAGCCCCTGGAACTATAGGTTTCCCTTGCTTTATGCGGGTTCTCTATGTGCAAATTCACTCTTACGCGATGACCCTTTTTATACCAAAAATGTGTTATATGCAACATAAGTTCACTCTTATGCAATCAGTGTGGTGGAATCTCGTAGTTAGCTGCTTTGTGTGATGCATTGTGGGAGTGACACGCACCAAAATATAGTCTCCTGCGTGGATGTGTGCTCCTCGCTCGTTGTCTGTGCCATGCATTCCTGTGGTTGCTATCCCCATTATGATAGTGCCCTGCTGTTGGTGAGTACCAAAATTGCCTTGTAAAAGTGGTAGAAATGGGTCTTGAGGTCAGTACAGTTGAGGTCTTGGAATGTATCCCTATTTGTTACATTGTAAAGTGGGTTCCCTTTTTGTGAAGTTATGCACTGTTTTCCAGGAACACACATACACCATAAACAAAGGGAAACCTGTATTTGATCCAGCCCATGGACATGGGGCTTCAACAGAATTTGGCAGCAGCGGGCTTTGCTTTCCTGTGCCACTATGGGGAGAAGCAGTGGCAGTATCTGGGTCCTGGTTCCTACTCATCCATCCAGTTGCATCCAGTTTTGGGTCCCGCAATTCAAAAAGGATGTGGAGAAGCTTGAGAGAGTCCAGAGAAGAGCCACGCGCATGATCAGAAGTCAGGAAAAGAGACCTTACAATGACAGGTTGAGAGCCATGGGGCTCTTTAGCTTGGAAAAGCACAAGCTCAGGGGTGATCTGGTGGCTGCCTATAAGTTTATCAGGGGTGACCACCAGGATCTGGGGGAACAATTGTTCACCAGAGCACCCCAAGGGATGACAAGGTCAAATGGTTATAAACTACTGCAAGACCGTTTCAGGCTGGACATAAGGAAGAATTTCTTTACTGTCCGAGCCCCCAAGGTCTGGAATAGCCTGCCCTCGGATGTGGTTCAAGCACCTACATTGAACACCTTCAAGAGAAATTTGGATGCTTTTCTTGCTGGGATCCTATGACCCCAGCTGACTTCCCGCCCCTGGGGCAAGGGGCTGGACTTGATAATCTTCCGAGGTCCCTTCCAGCCCGAATGTCTATGAAATCTATGAAATCCTCTTTTCACCTGAACTGGGTCATTGTGGCCTGCAGCTTGAACAGATTGGCAACTGCTGCTGTATGAGATCCAGACTCTTCTTGTCCTGGATTTTGGTTCTAACAAACAAAACAACAAACAAGATAAAGGTCTAGCCCCCTCCTCAGGATGGTTTGTCTGTAGGGTTCCTCTTTCAGGCCTGTCAAGACCACATTCTGGATCCTCTCTGCTCAGTGGATCGCTTGCACCTCCCTTATATACAGGTGAGCTAATGAGACATCTGCATCAATGAGTTCGCATCAGGACCCTTTTTCAACAGGATCAACTCCTTCTAACAGTAGTTTCAGTCAAACACAGACAGCCACCAGTACACATTCACTTCTACCAGGGCTTGAACTGTGTCAGCTTCTTTTATTGTTTTACCATTGTTCTTCCCTGCCTGAAACTAGCTCTCCTACCTGTATTCAAGCAGATTTCATCTATTTTCTATCTGCATTTATGGAGGGATTTCTAAAAAAGAAAACACTTAAGTGCAGAGTCATAACAACACAGCACACTGTTTCTCCATCTCTGTTTCTCCATCTTCCTCACAACTACTAACAAAGCTTGAGGACTCCCATAACAGGAAAGAAAGTCATGGAGTCGAATTTTCCATAAGCGAGAATGAGACACATTTGCAATAGACTTTGAAAGGACAAATTTCAATATGCGGACATGGTGTCTTGTTAATTTTCTGGATCACTTGCATTTGACATTCAAAACTGCCCACTGAAAAATGGCACTGATTCAGGATGAATCCTGAAAAAATGATGCAAGGAAAATCAGTCACACCCCATAGCCGTAAAGAAAAACATGTATTCTGTCTTGGCAGAGCTCCCGCAAGGTCCTTGCTGCAAGGACACTTTTCATAGGATCTTGGAAACCAGACTTGCTCTCATCCCTGATGCTAGGCCCCCGGACTTATCTGTGCCAGCCTGATGTCTTCTGCCTGCATTGCAGGTCAGACCAAACATATGCAAAACCCAAGCCTGGCTATTTTTGTCTCTGCCTGACAGGCATCTCCTGTGCAAAGTGTGGACAAGTTTCCCAGAAAATTCTCAACTTAGATCATAATTAGAGAGGAGTTTGTTTGTGTCTCATCTGAGCCCCCAATTGTCCTCTCTTGTAAAACCACAACAGAATTCAGGTCTGGGGACAGACTCTACGCACGAAAACAGCAGGGGAAGAGTAGCCTGGGTGGGACCAGCTTGCTGTGGGGCTGGGTGTAGCACAGGAAAGGGCTGAGGGTGCTGGTGGAAGAAGCATGTGTCCAGCCTTGTGCACAGGTGTGACTCTTGCTCAGGGAAGTACCACATCCATTCACAAACTTAAAACACTTCAGACCCCTTTCACATCACCGCTGCAGGGCAGGGAGCTTGATCTCACATTTTATCTTCCTTTCCAGGCACACAAAGCCTGAGTCAAAACCGGTTTGGCTTTGATTGGATTCAGCATTTCTCTAATTAACTGGAGGAACCGGTTGGTGAATCTGCAGCTGCTTGCCAGCCACCCCACACCTGACGCAGTGGTTTGATGACAGGTCTGACGGGCATGACCGCACAGGAAAGTGGAGGTGCATGACACCTGCTGCTCCACACTTCCCTCATCCCCAGCCTTGTTCTTTTTCCCCCATACATAATGCACAGGCACGAGTCCTACTCTTCCAGGGACGGTGGATTTAGAGAATTAGTGAGCAATCAGCTGTGTTCCCAGAGGCCCTCACATTACCTTTCCTCTCTGACCTCATACCTGCTTTCTCCCTCCCTCACTCACTCTGCCCTTCTGTACTCCCTTGCCCCTTCTCTCGGGTGGGATCACAGCCCCATCTCTCTGGATAGCCTGCCATTCACTAAAGATAGAAAGAAGGTTTCAGTGTCTAGGACTGATAGCAGGAAAGTCTTCCCTTTCTTCTGAGCCAGCAGGACCCTTCTGTAATGCTGTACTAACATTTGTTCTAGTTTCTTCTAATTGATTACTGTTATTATTACTATGAATGATGATGTTTATTATGGTTGTACTCAGGGAGCAACCAAAAACTGGTGCCCATTCCACCAAAAACTTTACAGTGAGTCTCAGAGGCTGCCAGAGAGCTGACAGTCTAAATCAGTAATGCCCAGCTCATGTGGCCCACCAGTCTGCAAGCCATATCCAGAGGGCAAAACCACATCATCTGGCCTGCGTGGCTGCAATTGGGTGGCAGTATTAGTTGCTGCAGCTCCCAGAGCTGGGGCCGCTGCTGCTTCTCCTACCATCCCATGAGCAACCCTGCAGGCCAAATGACACTACACTCTGCATCTGGTCCATGGAGCTCCTGAGGGGCCTGGAAATTTGGTGAAAGGATGAGCAGTGGCAACATTAATTGCCATGATCCCAAGAGCTACAGCAATTCATGCTGCCACTACTTGCCACTGCCAAATTTCCAGACCCATGTGGAGCCCTGCAAGCTGAATGACATGGCTTCCCTGGTTGCATCTTGCTCACAATTGCTCTAAATAGACAGGACAGACCAAGACTAGTAAAAAGCTTCAGAAAAAGATTTGGAGCCTAATTTTGCTCTCGAGGAAGCCGAAGGCAAAACTCCTAGTGATACCAATGAGACCAGGCTTAAACCTATTGTGTAAAGGGAGCACAGGATGGTTGCCTCCTGTTCTGTTCATTGACAGATGCAGTATGATGCTCCTCCGGTGCTAGCAGCTGGCTCATAAACATGTTTCCATTTTGCCTACCCTCTGCCAGATGTCACCAGCCTCCACTGACTTTGTGCTGATTTAAACAGAGGACGCTACAGAAAAAAAAACATAATGTGCTGCAGATGTGGAAAAATGAAACCCATGTAGCCTGTTTTTTATTGAATTCAAAGGAACAGCACAGAATATGCCAGCTGGATGCTGGTTATATTTGTGGCAATAAGCTGTTTGTGACTCTTATATGTGTAGGATTCAGAAGGCTTTACTAAACCTTCATACTGCCTAATAACCCGGGCTGATGACTCTCCTGGATCCTCTCACCTCCTTTAAGGGAGGATCACACTTCTGACTCCCTTTAGCCAAGTGGGAGCTTCACCTGGGGCTCCCTCTGATATTCTGAAGAATTTCCATTTGATTCCAGCATTGTCCTGGTCTCGAGGCTAAGTGATCATCCTTCCTGAAGCAGCTCATTCCTGGAACCACTTTCTCTTACCAGAGGTACAGCAGTCATGAGGGGTTCTAGGCAATCTCCCCATTGTCCATACCAGCCTGCTTTCCATACCCCAAACACATGGTGCCTAAATGACTCCTACTACAGGCTGCACCAACCCCTGGTTTCATTGGGATAAAGACCATGGTTGCATTTGGAACAGAAAAGTAAGCAGCCTTCATTGCCCATTAGCAGTACATTGCAAGGAGGCCTGGACAGGCTGATGGTTTCTCACACACAATTCCTGGTGGGGTCAGATCATAAAGACAATAAAACCTCAACCAAACACCACGCTCAGGTTCCATAGGAAAAGACAGATTAAACAGACAGACCCACAGTTTGTGCACATGGTGTCTCCAAATAGACGCCAGAATCATAAAAAAAAAAAGTGTTGGAAGGGACCTCAGGGGGTCATCTAGTCCAACCCCCTGCTCAAAGCAGGAGCATCAAACTATCTCATGCCAGCCAAGGCTTTGTCTACACAAGTCGTAAAAGCATCTCAGGATGGAGATTCCACCACCTCTAAGGGTAACCTGTTCCAGTGCTTTACTACCCTCCTAGTAATAAAGTGTTTCCTAATATCTAACCTGAGAACAGTCTAGTTCTGTCCTCTTTCTCACCACCCTTTAGATACTTAGAGGCTGCTGTTAAATTCCCTCTCCGTCATCTCTTCTCCAGACTAAAATCCCACCCTGGACTTTAGTTTCAGGTGGCTGCTATTTTTACAACAAAGAGAACCAAAAATCCCAGACCCAGGCATCTCTGAGGGTGGGAAAGTGAAATGCAAAAATCACCTCTGAATGGTGTGGCTTGGCTCCATCTCCAATAAGAGGCAAGGCCATATAGTTGTCCTTAGGACAATTATCTTAATGTTCTCAGTGGTGGTGCACACGCCTGTATTCTACTTACCTTGGAGTTCTGCTATGATATGTGCATAATTAGTTACACTGAAAACTCTCTAGCTGGGTCAATGGTGAAATGTAAATCAGAGGAAGAACCGTCATGCACTGACTCATCCATCAGATGGGGAGGTTACCTCATATGCACTATTGCTGCAACACCTGGCTTTCCCCAGTAATTACTCCAGGGTGGATGGCGTGTGTTCCACCACCAGTTTGGAGCATCTGCACCAAGAAGTACCTCTGAGACCATTACTTTATTTCTCAACAGCTCCCTTGAGGTGTACAGGATGCAGCCCTCCAGGAAACGATCACTGTCTCATTCTCACTGCTGCTCCTTGGCCTCTGAGAGTGGAAGAGTGCAAGTTTCCCTTATTCTTTACAAGGAACCAGTGACAGGCAAAGTGCTTGAGTCAGCAATCAGCAGCAGCAGGAAAAAATCTTTAGCCAGTTTCCTTGTTAGTGTAGGCTGCAACTCCTCTCTCCCCTTCCTCTGAGGGGTGCTTCCTCCTTTGCGCTGGTGGTCAGCACACATAATACCAGGGTGAGGGACCAGGTGTCCCATTTCCCGGGGTACCCTTTCACACATACTATACCTGAGAGCCATTCTGGGCTAATGAACATGTGGACATACACAAGGCTAGCCCAGTGCTATCTGCTGGACACATTTATATTGCCATTTACTAAGACAACCAAGTAGGGATGTGGGTAGGCACTAAATGTGCTCCTATTTATAAGTGGCAACACATTTCCTGCAGTCAGATCTTATACAACACAGCAATGGGGGAAGGAAGTGAATACCACAAAGAGGCACCAGCTGATTCAGCCCACACCAGGATGGCTGCATTTGTTAATCAATGAGGATGTAGCGCTGTGGTGATTGTTTTGCCTTCCCATCCAATCTCTGTGTACACTGAGAGCTTGTCTGTCTTCTACCTAAGAGGCTATCAGCAAGTAAGCAACGCCTGTCTGAGGAACTGCCTTCCTTTATAAACCAGTCTCATCAGAGCTTAGCATCAGTTGTGTTGGGCATTTAGTTTTCAAAGGCCTTATGTTTCTCTTATTGGGGAACAAAACATACAGGAGAACTTTCTTTTAAATAGCTGGTGAGTAGGTGTATTACATGAATTATCCCTGTGATCACTGCTGTATGAGTCTCTTTTGGGGATCCTTCCTCAGATTCCACACCCTTTGCAGCTGAGAGCCTTTTCTCTTTGAAGTCTTTGCCCAGTGCTATGACAATTAATGAGGTCCTTTCAAAATTAAGAAGCAAACAAGCAAGTCTGGTGGCATGCAGCAGCAAGATGGAGGAAGAGTGATGACACTATTCTGTTTAACCAGTATCCCCACCTTCTGCAGGTCTTCTCCACCTCTGCTGACAAATCATCTGATTACAGGAGGGACGAATCTCTGGCCATCTCCACCCCTGCCTCACCCACACAAAGGTGGCTACAACAAAAAAACTACCATATTTCATAGTGTGTAAGTTGGGGTTTGAAGCCCAATTTTGGGGTCTTAAAAATCAGACTTGACTTATACACCATGCCACATCAAAAAAAAAAAAATCAGTCATGGGACTGGGCTCTGTGCTCAGCTGACAGCCCCATCCCCTGTGAGCAGCAGCACTGCTTGCAGGGGATGAGGCCACAGCTGCTGAGTGCTGAGCCCAGCCAAGTCCTGCCCTGCCCCCATCCCCAGCGAGCAGCACCAGGCTCGCAGAGGATGTGGCCATGCCACCACAGCGGTGAACCCAACCCAATCCTCTGCGAGCAGCACCAGGCTCAGCGTTTGGTAGTGCCACTCGCAGCAGACAGGGCCAGGCTTGGCACTCGGGTGGTGAGGCTCCATCCCGTCAGCCCAGCACCACTCACAGGGGACGGGGATGGGCTCAGTGCTCAGCTGGCACAGCCCCATCCCCTGCAGAGCCTATTGCAGGAGATGAGGCTGTGCCAGCTGAGCCTGGCTCCAGCTTATACACCATGCCTATGAAAATCCTTACCTTTCAAATCAGAAAGCCAGGGGTTGACCTGTACTCTTGGGATGTGCAAAGCTTCGAGTGGTGATTCGATTCAGAGATTTGGCCCAATTCAGTGGCTGAGTCTCCAAATCCAAATCAAATCAGGGAAATAATAAAAAGGTCCGAATCAACTTGATGCCCTCCAAATCTTCGGAAAAGATTTGGAGAGCTTTGATGATTTGAGCAGTCCCCGGTGGCTGCAGCAGGGAGCTAGAGCCAGACTCCGTGCTGGTAAGGACTAGGGGAGGGGAAGGCACGGCTGGAGGAGGGGACCTTGGGAGGACCCCTGCCAGGCTGCATCCCCTGACCACTCCCCCAGCCCTCCCCATGGCTGCCCCACCCACCCCAGCTCCCGGGGCTTTAAACAAAAAGCCCCCACTCACTGGGTGATGCCTGGTGGGGGGGGCAATCCCCGCTGCCCACCACTGCTTCATGCTGCATGGGGGGGCTCTACCACAAGCCCCCCATCCCCCATGGTGCCCCCCAGCCCTCTCCCATGGCTGCCCACCTGCCCCAGCTCCAGCCCTTTAAGAAGAAAAAAAAAATAACACCCCCCAAACTCACTGCTCCTGCAGCGGCCTCCAGGCTTCAGGGGGCTCATGGAAGAGCCTCCCATGCAGTCCAGGGCAGCAGGGATCACCCCTCCCAAGCAGGAACTATTGTGTTGGGAGGGGGTTCTTAAAGGTCCAGAGCTGGGGTGGGCAGTGCAGCCATGGGGCAGGGAGCTGGGGGTAGGGGGGCTCATGCAGAGCCCCCCATACAGTGTGGGGCAGTGAGGATCGCCCCCTGCCTGGCTGCACGCAGTGAGTCAGGGCTTTTTTTCCCCAAGTGCCAGGAGGTGGGTCGGGCAGGCAGCTATTGCCTGGCTGGGAGAGTGGGTGGGGGATGAGCCTGGACTGGTTGATTCAGAGATTCAGCAGAATCAATTCGGGACAGTGATTCAAATCACTAAATCAAATCATTGGCCCCCGAATCTGAAGCAAATAGTAGCCGCTTTGCACAGGCCTACTATAAACCATGCTGACCTATACACCAGAAAATATGTAAGTATGAGCACAAGGCAATGTTTATGAGCAGACTTGTTTCATTTTTCTGCCATGCTGCACAGCCCTTTACAAAGGAACCTGAATACAATTTGCTCAAAGTGCTTGGGCCCCAGTAAAATGGGTGGATATGACACAGGAAAATGCTTTTTATAAAGCTGTTTTGTTTTCATCTAAATTCAATATCCAGCCCACACTTGAACAGGGCTCACAATCAAACTCTGAGATAAAGGCGGCTTTCTCCTTGCAGGGAGGGCAAAAGCGAGATTTATAGGGCTGCCTAGAGAAAGAGCTGCTTTTGCTGCAGCATCCAGAGTATCATACTACAGTTATCAGCTGCTTCTCAGCCCATAGCTGGTAAGATAAGGAGTTACTGAAGTCTGTAAATTAGCTGTGGGGGAGTGGAAGGAAAGTAGGCCAGACCTTGAGCTAGCCAGGGAGCCAAGTTTCAGTTGTTACCAACATAGGCAAAGTTATGACCAGTGAGCTAGAAATGAAAGGCTCTGTCGCCTATCATCCTCTGAACCTGCTAGCCACTGTTGTCAGTATTTGTGCATTTATTTTGGCTTGGAGAAACCTGAAAAAGGTCTTTTCTGGTGATTTTATTGTTCTACTTGACAAACATTGCTTCTTTAGGCTGATTTCAAGCAGAACAGCAGGAGCCAACCTGGCTGCCATGCCTTTACTATCTAATTCAACTAGCATCATTGGAAAAAGTCACCAAGGAATGCTCTCAGCCCCAGAAATAAGTATGTCCTAATTAAGTACAGCCTAGGCAGAGGGAGTTCCCATACTAAATATGGAGGCTCACTGCAAAACAGTTGGTGAGTTTTGACTTATAAAAATTATCAGCAACTGGGAGGTAAACTTGAAAGACTAGATGTGCACAACAATGCTACCCGCTGGATTATTACAATTTCCAAAGGAACAGACCTGTCTTGCTTTGCAAAGGTAATGCTCATAAGCAGTAATAGGAGATTCATGAAACAAGAGGTCTTATACGGGCTCTAATCAATGAGACCTACTCTTAGTCATTTGTCTGAGCAAGTTTATTCTTCCAAAGGGAGAATTTAAGGTTGCTGCCTAAAACACCAGCCACCTGTCTACCGAAATGCTCAAACAGATGAAGCTGCATTGCAAGCAGCGATAGTGTGCAAGTTAGACACACTGGGATACCTTTCTAGCATGAACAAGGCCTTCATCTACTGAGCAAAATGTGAACTTTACTTAGATAAAAGCTCTCTCTCCCTTTCGGTAGCCAGCTATGCTGACAGGTGTCTTAGTCAAGAAGATCTTTCAGGCTACTTGTAGACAAACCAGTCACAATAATCCTCCCTTATTCTCCAAAGGGTTTATGGTTGTGCTACTCAGAGAACAAACATCTCATCCCCAATCAGGCTGGAACAGGCAAACTTTCCCTTGGGCACATATGATCTGTTACGCCTTTAATATTCCGGTTACGGCACCCGCATCAGCCTGCCAACCCAACTCCTCCTCACTTGCAACAAGCTTTTAATAACCTTCTATTCATGTAATGCATTTGTTGATGGACTCCTTGCCACACCATGCAGAGGATGAGAGAGAGAGATTGCAAGGAAAACACTGAACTAATTTTCACTTGCAATCTAAACCATGATTTCACTTTATCTTCTCAAGTTAGGAGGCAAAAGCAAAAGAAACCCAGCTAGGCCCTGAAACATGAATCATTATTTATTTGGGTGCCATCAAACTAGGGGAGTCCTAAGCCAAACTAATTCATGTTCACTCTTCATTTATTATTGCTCATAGGCACCGACTTCATGGGTGCTTCGGGGCTCAAGCACCCACCAAAAAAAGTTAGTGGGTGCTCAGCATCCATGAGCTGTGCTGGGCAATAATGTCCTGCCACTTCTGGGCATGCGTGGGGCTCAATGCAGGAACGCAAAAGGAAAAGAAAAAAAAAAGCATCCACCAGCAAGAACCAAAGTTGGTGCCTATGTTATTGTTTATTGATTATCTTCTTCATCCAAATGATCCCCATTAGATGACAACAAATATGTCTTTCAGCTCTCAAATATGTCACATTGTTAGCTCAGTTCAGAACCTAAATGGCTAGAACAAGGAACTACTTTTTCAGTGGGCAGAAGCCTCCCATGAAAAATCATACCTTAGTCTTTCCTAAAGCAGTCCATACATTACACATGCCTAGATATCTATATCTATGATGACACTAGGCCAAGCAGCAGATGGAAAATGCAAAAGACATGGTATGCTGGAAAGGGTGTAGCACTACAGTTCAGTCAATGTGCAGTCAAGAAGGATTCAGAACAACAAAAATGTCCTTAAAGGTGTTACTCCCTTTCGAAGAAAAGAGCTGAGCTTTGTAGGCAATTATTGCTCATTCAGCCACTCCCTTCAAGTCACCTACAATTTTATTTATGCAATTGCCATTGGTGTGATGATGAGCATGTGGCAGCCTAAAAGACAAACACAGCGTGTCAGCAATTTGCAAAATAGCTGAAGTGTAACTAAGTGGGAAGGGCAGGTAGAGAGGACATTTGTGAGCGCCTGACCCCTTTTCACTGGCAGGATGTGCAAGGACCTTCTTGGAGAATGATGCTCCAAGGACTTAGCTCAGCAGCTAGCAGAGAGTTGGTAACACTGGCAGCTAAGGCACCCTACCTCCCCACACGCTGAACCTGGGGAATGTAGTGCAAGATGAGAGAAAAAACAAAAAAGGATGATCTTTAAATCCAGACACTGGTATTGGAAATGCAAGCATAAACATCTCTAAACAAGTGAAT
This sequence comes from Gavialis gangeticus, assembly GCF_001723915.1. Lineage (NCBI taxonomy): Eukaryota > Metazoa > Chordata > Crocodylia > Gavialidae > Gavialis > Gavialis gangeticus. The sequence goes on from NW_017728964.1 coordinate 8,010,386, forward strand.
GGTCACAATTAAACTGCAAACAAAACCATGCTTCCCCGCCCCCAAGAGTAAAGGCTCCCTTTGCCTCAGTAGAGACACTTCACTTGCTCTTGCTATTATTACAAAAGCAGGCTTGAAGTCAACTCAAGATCTCCTCCTAAGCAATCTTGCATTCACATACACATACGATCTGCAAAGGAATGCTCAGGTCTTGCAAGT
>NW_017728964.1:8015583-8028492 GCF_001723915.1 Gavialis gangeticus
AAGGATGATCTTTAAATCCAGACACTGGTATTGGAAATGCAAGCATAAACATCTCTAAACAAGTGAATGGTCACAATTAAACTGCAAACAAAACCATGCTTCCCCGCCCCCAAGAGTAAAGGCTCCCTTTGCCTCAGTAGAGACACTTCACTTGCTCTTGCTATTATTACAAAAGCAGGCTTGAAGTCAACTCAAGATCTCCTCCTAAGCAATCTTGCATTCACATACACATACGATCTGCAAAGGAATGCTCAGGTCTGGCAAGTGTGGGTTGAGAGAAGGGTTGCACAGTTTTCTCCAAAGGTTGAGGGGGACAAATCTCATGTTGGGATCTCTGCAAAAAGATCCAAATGGGGATTTCCTGTCTCAGAATCTTTTCTGCCCCTGGGTCAATAATTTCAATAAAACCCCAATTATTCCATCACTATTAAATCCTACAAAACTTTTCTATAAGTATAGCGGCCCATTTTACAACTTTAAATGTGCATGGGGCGGGGGCGGGGGTGAATTTTGTACCATCTGAGCCGCTAACTTAATTTAGGAGGACAAAGGTAAAACTAAAACATAGGTTTAACTTGATGAATCATTCCTTGAGTACAGAAAGATCTACAGAACGAGGTCGGAGATGGGGAGGATTACCTTATAATAAGAGATTTATTCAGGGGGAGTGAGTGTGAGAAGAGAAGAGGGCAATGGGAAATGTACCTGTGGAGGGAACACAGACAAATGTAGAAAAAAACCAATCACCTAAATGACAACTGTCCAAAGAAAGAGTGAAAACATATTGGGCTATAGGTTACACAGAATGTTACCACTGCTTGAGGGAAAACTATTGTATTCATGTTGAGACACTGACAGACAAATCAGTCCTCTTAAAAAAAAATCATTTTCCACATAGAACAGGAAGGGAAATGAACCTGGCCCTGTGCCAGGTAACCAGGTTGTCGCCGTATTGGTCTAGAAGCAAAAGGAATCAGAACGTGGCAGAGGTGGTATCTTTTATTAGACCAACTAGATACTTGCAAAAAAAAATTGCCCCTGTGATGTCTTATAGTTTCATAGTTTCATAGTTTCTAGGGTCAGAAGGGACCTGAGAAGATCATCTAGTCCGACCCCCTGCCATGGCACAAAAGAGTACTGGGGTCAAACGACCCCAGCAAGGTGTTCATCTAACCTCCTCTTAAAAACCCCCAGGGTAGGAGCCTGCACCACCTCCCTTGGAAGTTGGTTCCAGACCCTAGCCACCCTGACCGTGAAATAGCGCCTTCTGATGTCTAACCTAAATCTACCCTCTGCTAGCTTGTGACCATTGTTCCTGGTCACTCCTGGCTGTGCTCGGGGGAACAGTGACTCCCCCAATGCCTTCTGATCCCCCCTGACCAGTTTGTAACAGGCCACAAGATCCCCCCTCAGCCTTCTCTTTTGGAGGCTGAACAGGTTCAGGTCCCGTAGTCTCTCCTCATAGGGCCTGCCCTGCAGTCCCCTGATCATGCGAGTGGCCCTCCTCTGGACCCTCTCCATGCTGTCCACATCCCTCTTGAAGTGCGGCGCCCAGAACTGGACGCAGTACTCCAACTGTGGCCTGACCAGTGCCGCATAGAGGGGGAGGATCACCTCTTTGGACCTGCTCGAGATGCATCTGTGGATGCATGACAAGGTACGGTTGGCCTTCCTAACTGCCTCCCCACACTGCCGACCCATGTTCATCTTGGAGTCAATGATGACTCCAAGATCTTTTTCCGCCTCCATGCTGACAAGAGGGGAGTTCCCTAACCTGTAGGTATGGTGCCGGTTGTTCCTCCCCAGGTGCATCACATTGCACTTGTCTGTGTTGAAACCCATCCTATTCTTATCCGCCCACCCTTGTAACCGGTCCAGGTCCGATTGTAGCCTGCTTCTTCCTTCTAGTGTGCCCACGTCCCCCCACATCTTAGTGTTATCAGCAAATTTGAACAGGGTGCTTTCACCCCCTCGTCCAAATCACTGATGAAGATGTTGAACAGCGCGGGCCCGAGGACCGAGCCCTGTGGGACCCCACTGCCCACGTCCTTCCAGGTTGAGAAGGACCCATCCTCTACCACCCTCTGGGTGCGGCCCTCCAGCCAGTTGGCGACCCATTTGACTTAAAGCTTAGCCACTGGGAAGGATGAGGTCGGGGGAAATATTTGTTTTGCAGTGGTTCCCAAAATAGCCTACTGAATGGCAGAGTGCAACATTCAGGCATCTTGCCTAGGATAAGTGCCTTTAAGACTTCAAAAAGAATTGATCCCACTTCCATTTGAAAAAATACTGTGGTTTCCAAACCGATCACAGGCACTCAGACTTCATTGTCTCTATTCAAAGCAGCCACAAAATAAGCAAGGAGTAATCTTTAGCCCAGTGACACTTGATCCAGATGTACATCAGGAGCAGCAGAACTTGCAAAATACGGAGAAGGAAAATAAGTCATAACAAAGCAGATCATATCCAGGGACCTTTATTTCTCTGGAATGGAAACAAATTTACCAGCCTGGACAAAAAGCTGCAGGTGGCGATTTGTACATTCTTTCAAATTAAAAACAAAAAACAAAAAACACAAGTTTGGCTCCATAAATTTCTGTCATAACAAAAAACTTTGAATTGTACATCAAGCTTTTTACAAAGCATCAACATTAAGATGGTTTTACCGTGTTCTACCACATTCTTTACCATTTATACAGAATATGCCATACCAAATGCTACATCAGCTTAAGACATTAGTATTAAAGAGATATAAAGGCAGTTGGTTTTGTTTTTTTTACTGGGAAGGGTTTAAGACTTGGTAGGTTTCTTTGCTTGTTTTCCTAAGAAACTTGCTAAAAAAATATAATAATTTAATTCATAGGGACAAGATTGGTTAAAATTCCAGCCTTGGTTGCTTGGCAGCCTTCCGAGCTCGTACCTCTGTTGCTTCCATTAGTGTAACAGCCTCCCTTGGCCACAGGGACATCCCATGTGGTTCTTCCACTCTGCTCACCAGATCTCCTCATTCTTTCAGATCAGTTTTTTGTTCCGAACGCTCACTGTGGCTGGGAATCAGTTGCAGCTGAGTGCTAAGAGCAATCTGCAGCCAAATGGAGGATTTCAGTCCGGGCCAATTTCACAAGGGTTTAGCCCTTTGTCCTTTGCTTCTTTGTACATCCTTTGGAAGTCTTTGAAACGAGGGGCACAGCCTAACCGGGCTTCCCCAAAGTGCATGCGTCCCGTGAAGAGGAAGTCTCCATCTCCTGGTTTCACCCCACATTCCAGCAGGGTCTTTATTTGCCCTCGCCAGCTCCCACTTTCCTCTAAGGGCTGGAAGACTTTGCTCTTCTGCCTGTAGAGTCTGCTTACGCTGACATCTATTACGGACTCTTGCTGTTCTACCTCATTTGTTACATCTTGGATGGAACCTCTGACAACTGGAGACAGAAGAATGAAATGAAGTGAGGGTTACGTGAAAATGGTTTGGGAGAGTTGGGCCCAAATTCAGTTCTGAAGCAGGCAGCTTCAGTGAAGTCAATGGGGAAAACACACTTATTACATCAGTTTGAAATTTGGCCCCGTAAGTTCAAGGGCACAGTGCTTGTATTAATAATCCTTACAGCACATCTTCAAAACCCAAAAGCCAAATTGTCTACATTACTTTAAATTTATGCGTGAGGAAGTTACGCTAGAAATCACGTTCAAGAAAGAAGAGTTCTACCAAAGTCAAAAGCACATTTAGAACATTCCCAATTTCTCCCTCTCAATATAATGTGTTTGTTGCTACCATTACAAATACTAGCTGAACATTAACTTTCCCCCTTTAGAAAACAGACATAAAAACAGCCATCTGAGCCTTTGGTCTTTTGTCAGTAGTCCATTTTGGAACATCAAGGGGAAAATACCCATTACATGCCCCCAAGAAACCTTTGAACTTCTACCTCTATTGTTGTTGCTTGGTTCTTCTTTGTTCTCTATAGAAAGGACTAGCCAAATACAATGGCTTTAATTGAGGCCCTTCATGTCACCTCCTATAAAAATGTTCTCCTTCTCTGTTCTCTTTGTGCTGCCTTGGACACAGTTTGTTTACTGCAAGCAGAGAAAGTTTCCAGTTTGTTGCAATTTGGTGTCTACATTTATCACTGTTTGCAGAGGTTTCTGTAGTCAAATCCAGCAGGCGCCAGATTAAAAGTAAGGAGGGAGAGGGCAGAGTGGGGAAGTAGAAACAGAAGAGAAAGAAGATACTCACCAAAATCACTAGTGCAGACAGCCAAGAGGACTTCTGTGTCACTGCAGGGTCGGCAGGGGGCTGGAGAGAAAGGGGCAGAGTTAATAAGAGACAAATTATGGGTTCATTCTTGTTATTTAACAAGTGGTTTACATGAAAATAACCCTCAAATACTCAGTGCTTTATAAGATAAGAGGTTGCAAATTCCTCAACATCATGCATTGTATAACAATGTATACGTTGATGAACGTACGTCTACACACAGGTGGCGGGTGGCAGCACATTATGTTTGGATTTAGATGATTTTATAGGTCTATTTATAGCGTGATGCACTATGGAATTCAAAGCCCTTGTAAAAGATCTGAAGATCATGTGATTTGTATGAAATGTGGTAGGGCTATTTCACCAGGATATTCAGTTAAAAAAAAAAAAAAACCAATGTCTGACTACATCAAGACACAGTGGAAACTCAAGACCATATCTGTTAAAACTCAAGCAGTACAAAGACCATTTCCTGTACTGCAGGAAACATTTTGGTATCTACAGTAATCTAATCAATGCAAGAATGTGATTCTGCTTTGTACTCAGCCAGCTATTTCTGAAGAGCAGGTACTGTAGTTACAGTACAGATGTTTCTATAATACCCTACTGAGTTGAGAAATCTGCTTACTATCAGGGTCTACCCTACCTGGTGATCCTAATTAAGGCTACCCACTGGAAGCCTAAGGATCAGAATACATACTTTTTCCTTGATGTCACTATAAGGGAGCACTTGATATCAGTCAGCCATACAATTCACCCTGGATTATTATAACCATTGCTGCTGATAAACTGAGCTCACACAAGGACAAAGGACAAGTGTAATTGTTTACATAATCCACAATTAAGACAAATTAAAAAGTCACCCAAAATCAGCATCTCAAATGCTTATTTACAAACTTCACAAGTTGTCACCCTTACAATCACCCTCTACTCAGGCAAGTATTTTACTGTACTAAGTAGTACATTTGAACTAGTCTAAATGATGCTTAGCTGGTCCCTAAGATACTTAACTATTAGCCTTCCTTCTAAACAGTATAACTATTCTTTAACATAAGACTCAGCAAATCTATCTTATGTTGTCCAAGGTCCCATAGAAACAGTCATTCAAAGAGGAGGATTACAGCTCCAAATGAACCAGATTTCTCCAGTCAGATGATTAATACACAGTGTAATACACAGTTTAATAGGATTAAACAGAATGTAAAATGCACATTTCTGGGCAGGGGAGATTAAGGGAATAACTCTTAAAGGGTGATAAATTCTAAAGAAAGAAAAACTAGCGGTGGGCAATGTGGTTTTGACAAAAAACAGCCAATCTGACCAGTCACCTAAATATATGAACAAAAAATGTCAAAGAAATCTTCGAGCGTTCTGCCCTTTTCCAGCTTTTTAATGCTTCTTTGTATGTTCTTGCTTTAGGGCTAAGTCTGGAAACACAAAAATGTCATGAGAAATGCCTATCAGTGGATCTGAGCAGCCAGAGTCAAGATCATAACTGAAATCACAGAAGAAAGCCTGAACAGGAGATTCCTAACAAAGTGATTTTGATCAGGGCCCTGCCCAGAATAAGCTTCTAATGTTCACCCAGTAACAGAAATTAATACACATTATTTCCATGACATCCTACTGTGGAAATATTTCATTGATTCAAAAGCCAAATTCATGCAGATGAGATTGAGGAAAGGAAGAGAACAATATTAGCTAACAAACTTAACACTGGTTCTTGAATTCAGCCGGGTTTTAATGGGATCTAACAAGTGCTGAAGTTAATCATATGGTTAGGTGTTGCACTAGTGAACCATTTGAGATGGAGGCAAACCCTACAAGATTTTCTTAAAGATCAGTGAAAAAAGTTATTTTAGAACCAAACATCCTCTTACAACCTGATGTGAGAACCAACTATAAGAAGTGCTAGACCACCTGTGTTCTCAAATGAGTGAGAAAAACAGCAGCATTAGGGATGAAAAATAAATGAGACCTTAAAAGATTTCTCCCATATTAATAAACTAATATTAGTAATAAAGGTAAGGGCACTTGTTTGTTCATTTTAAGTATGGATCCAATTCCCTTCAATATTAAGGTCTCAGAAACATGGATGTTGAAGGACAGCATCCTAACTTCTCCTTTTTGAACAATAAACTAGAATTGGGAGTTCAGTATTCTCTTTCAGCTCCAGGCTGACTTGCTTGAGTTTGGTTGTGATACTCCACAGTGACAATGCCAAGCAAATCCAGAGCACCACGCTCCTGTGTCCCTATCCCCCATTCGCCAATCATATTAGGTACATCAGGTATATCTTGCAAGGGTAACATCCTATATGTATATACCTAGCTGTGGGTGGGAGATAAAAAAAGATTGCTGCAGACCAACCATGAAAAGCAGAAGACAAACAGTCAATCAAATGAAAACCTTACCATATATTCCCACAAGGAATGAAAATACAAAAGACTCAACACCTGGGAATTTTTTTTTTTAAATAGGGGCATTGCTAGTAAAGGGAATAAAACTTTTGATCATATGTTAAATTAGTGCTGAACTGCAGAGGTTCAGTAATTACCATTGCCTGCAGGCTGCTGAGTGACTGTATGCTTCCCCATCCAAAGTCAGAAGGTCTTACACAGCTTAAACCAATCCTGAAATGCAGACAGCATGTTTACTTGCATCAAAAATGTAAAATATCTATGTAGTTCCAGGAGAAGTCATTTTATGGAGAAACCTGCAGAGTTAATAGAGAAAGGCCCTGTGTTCACAGTAGGATAACGTTCTCCCTTCACCTCGGCTTGTGTCCCTTTTCTTGCTGAGCAAGTTTTATGGCTCTCTGGGTCCCCTCTCTTGCAACAAAAACTATCTGAGCTAGTAACAAAAAGAAACCAGCTTGAACCACTTGGATTTCTTTAAACTCAGTAATCCAAAAAAGCCTTAATTCATGCAGCAGAGGGAGGAGGGGGGGAGCAACATCTTACTGAATCCCTCCAAAGCCCAGATGCCTATAACTCAGCTACACCGCTTGTGGCATAATGCCTGCATTGTGCAGGTCGGCTGCCAAATCTACTGGGAATTCCTTTGATGGATTTTGACAGTATCCTGACCTGAAGTAACCTGAGGCAGCCCCCCCAGCAAGCGTCTCTGAAGGCCTCTCTATTCACTTCACTGTGGAGGGGGATGTAATTACATCATTCCTTACGAGCCAGCAGTCATGTCCCAGCTGCTTTGAGCGATTTGCCCTCTGAACCTGATGTTACTGAGGAGGACATGGTGATACTAACAATAGACTGCACTTGTTGGCCAACAGACTTGTTGAACATGTCTCTCTGTCCTTCCCAGGGGGAGGGGAAGATAGACAGGGAAAGAGAGAGATGTGGCTAAATTACAAATATAAGTGATCACAGTACTAAGCTCAAAGAGCTCTCCCATAGCCAGAGAACAGTACAAGGAGGATTGGACAAAATCTTTTGACCTAAAAGGCAAGAACGAGGGACTGTAAGGGGCCTCACTGGCCATCGAGTCCAGTCTCTGTCCAATACTAACACAGCATTTTGCACTATCAAATTTGTGCTCTGTCACTGTGGATTGACAATGTGTTGCAATTTACAAGAAAGCTGCTCTTTGACAGGAGACAGGAAAGACGTCCCTTTAAAGCGGAAGTGGATTGGTTTAACACACAGTGACTGCAAAAAAAAACCTTACCAAGGAACATCCTTTGGTTTTATTAAGAAGTAGGAGTGTGTGCATGCATGTGTTATGCGGGAAGTAGTGCTGGTTTGTTTGTACTTCAAATTGCCAAAAGATGCTACAATCACACATTATATGTGTAAGTTAGATACGCACTCGTGTTAGCTTTAAAACCCAACGGCGGGACCCAAGCATGGCTGAAGCTCCAATCAGAAAAAGCTAAATTCATGAAAAATCACCACTATTGCTGCTGGCAATCTAAATGACACTGCTACGAATTGAATGGGCTCCAGGGACCCCACTCCCTTCTATGTTGGCATTAGCACAGCGTGGGTGATCCTGCACTACAGCTGCCCATATTATGCCAATTCTGGGGCTTAGAGTCAGGGACCATCACCAGCACTAGCTTCGTATGGAAGAAAACGCTACAAAGTTGACCTCCAACTACTGCAATCCTAAACTTATTCAAAAGGATGCCACTGAACAACTCTTTCCTGAAAAGCCAGAAGGGTTTGCCTTCTGAGAAGAAATTTCAAAATACACAGATATTCCTCACTTAGTCTCTTTCTACTTGAAAGGAAGATCTGATTGACAATGGACCAAGGATTCTGTCCATGGGGAGGAGTGTTTAAAAAATATAAAAAGCAAGCAGCAAAATATTCTTGTGACATGGCCCAATTCTACTCTTAACTACGGTCAGAGTAGCCCCTTATTTAACCTTTTCCCCAAGACATCCTCTTAAAAGGGAAAGGCTGAACTCTTCCAACATGAACCTGAAGGTCTGAAAGGCTGCTGCTTTGTACCAATGGCAGCCAGCATTTTCTGAAGAAGTGTTGTGGTTTGTCTTATGCCACTAAATAACTACATCTGCCTTTCGTTCAGTTTGGGAAGCTCTAACCCACTCTGGAGCTCAAGGGGTGATGGGCAGAAACACAAGGTAGGGGAACCTACAGTATTAGCTACAGAAATCTGAAGCAGTGCTCTAGAAAAGCCTTCAACTCTTCTTATCCCAGGGATCTTTAGCAAGTCAGTCTCCAAGATACGCCCGACACCATTCTGAAATGCTGCCCAAAACTGCATCACTGCACCTGGACCCTGAACTGATGCAAACACGTTAGTTGTAATCTCGTGTCAACAGAACAACATCCAACACACCTGCACTTAGTGGAATACCTGCAGCCACACAAATCACATTTCAACCACATAACAGAGACAGAACAGCTGTATAACACAGAGAGCTTCTCCACACCTGTGGCAGAACTTAATGATGCTCAGTGGAGCCCTCTTGTCACTCCCTTGTTTTATAGTGTTTTCCTGTCCCTTGCTTGGGTAGCATTACGTGACCCTCTGCAAACTGCACCATTCCCCAACTATTGTTTCAATATGAAAATTCTAAACTGGACAGCAAATATGTAGCCATGGAGCTTGTGTTAAATAATATCACCACTCAGAAGACATAGGTTTGAAAGTCACCATGCCCCTTAGATCAACCAAACACAACTGTCATGCATTTGACGTACCAGGACATATTCCTCCACAGCACAGAACAACTCCATTGGCTCCAGTAGAGTGTCTGGAACTCAAACAGCTCCCAGCTTCAGTGTGGAAGAGCTGTGGTGCAGGGCTATGCTGAAGACAACAAGTAACTTCAAAGAGGAATGCAAATGGCAACCCAGAGCAAAAGGTCATGAATGAAGATGTTAAGCTCAGCTGAAGAAGAGAGTTGCCAATGCATGATACCCAATATCTAGCATGTGCGACTGGTGAGGAACCAACAGCTGCAGCCTGATCTTGTCAAAATCATGACACAGCAGCATACAGAGTCAGAGCCTGGAAATGAGGACTGAGATTTGTATTGAAGTTCCAGACTTCTGCTCATGTGAAAAAACACCAGCTCCAGACAAGCAAAATAAGACAATTATCTAGTCTTGATGGACAGAATGCAAACCGAGATACTATTTGGGGTTTTTATTTTAAAAAGGTAAGGTTAAAACAAACAAAAAATAGCTTCTTTTCTTTGGCTTGATCTTTGAATGTTCATTTTAACATGCATGAATTCAAAAGGCCTAAGCAGGGACCGAGGCTGTGGTATTTATTTTCTAAGAGCAATTTAAACCATTGGATAAATGTTAATGAAATTCAGACTTTCATATACTGTGGCATGGTTTTTGCTAAGAGGACCGAGTTATTTCCACTTCCCTGCTTGTAGAGGGGAGGGGGAAAAAAACCATGTTCTAAACTTTATTGTCAGAGACATGACGACTTACATGTTCTGAGAAATGCAAGACCATAAATCAGACCTTATCTTTTAATAAAAATGTATTCCAAGACAGCATTAAAGCCCTAAGTACCAAAGAAATCTATCGACATTAAACCGGTTTTTGATGAAGGAATTTAGTGCTAGATAAGCCCTGTTTGCAATACCGTTTTTAAAATTAAATTGACTTGGTAGCTCCAGAAGCAACTATGCATCTTCAATACATCTTTAGGGGGTGGACGGTTAACCCCTTTTAGCTGTTCCTGGCTACAGCACACAGCCTAATAAAACAGATTAAAAGTAAACTAGAGGCACTAAGAGATTTTATTCAAGCGGCATAATACAGAACTACCTTCAGGCCCAGCCCAGAGCAAGGGACCATATATAAACTACACCTCTCAGGAGTCATCCTGACCTGCTCTGTGTCCCAAGACACCCTCCTGCAATGCAATTCCTCTGCATAATCCCATCTTCTCGAGGATGAAGTAAATTATTGTAACCCTTGAAAAGGACCAGCTTACTTCCCAACATCACACACATACTTGCCACAGGCCAACAGATAAGGACAAAGCCAATATTCTGCTAAAGCCCTGCTATTTATTTCACTGCCTGCCTGTTCTGTGGGGAATCATCATGGGGGCTGTCAGACATGTAGCTTCCTGCTCTAACTCACAGCACTTCACAGAAAGCACCAAGAGTTAAAGCTACCCCTCCCCAACAAATGTTCACTGTTGGGTCAGGGGAGCGGAGGAATCTAGCTCCACTTTGGAGCCAATCCTTGAAGACCTGCCTGTCAGCAGCCTCTCCCCCAAAGCTGCGCCCCCCCTCCCCCCTTGCTCTGGTGCTATCTGCAAGACGGGAGGGTGCTCTGGGTGGGTTTTGCTCAACCTGAACTGGTGGGGGGGTGGGTAGATTGAAGTCCCTCCTCCTTCCCACCCCAAGGCAGACAGACATGCAAACCTCACACAAACCCCAGCACCCTCCCTTCCTGCAAACAGCACCAAAGGTGAGACACGGCTGGTCAGCCCAGCCCACTTTGGAGCACCTTCATCTGAACCCTCTTTACATGAGGGTCCAGGGATTTTTAAGGCACTTTTCAGCCCTGTACTTCTGTCAGGGGACGGCTGTACAGTGCTTTCAAGGGGCCGACTGCATGGCAAATGTCACTTCTGTCAGCTCCCTGAAAGAGCAGGGACTGTACTCCATGCCAGCTTCAGACCCAGGCAGGCCTGGCTCAGCCAAGCAAGAGTGAACTTCTTGCTTCCCCACCAGGCTGAGAGAGGTGCACTGAGTTAGGATTAAATTCAGTTTTCTGCTCCTGCACCTCAGATGTTGCCTCACCATCATTCCTGGTACCATATAAAGCCTTTCTGCCAGACCCTTCGGAACAGAGGTAGTTGCACGTCATGAATGCTTTACTGAATTTAAAACCACTTGGGTAGATGGATTTTTCAGCTAAATTCTTTCTGCAGTATTTCTACCACAGAAGGCCAAGTTTACCATACCATTTTGTTGTAGAAGCAAATGTTTAACAAATGTTTTTCTACTCTTTCCCCCCCTCCAGCTACAATTAGATCAAATCCACTGTGTATTTCAACTGCCAAATGCAAAGAAGATACTAGTGTGAAGCCATGATATAGATGGGTTTATCCCACAGATAACTTCTCTCCAGAACCTATCAGCCATCCCCTCGCAAAAGCAGTATCTTCCTAAGTGATATAAAGGTTCTGACTTTCAAGTGCATGGGTAAAACTTGTGGTCCTTACTAGTCATGTATTAGCAAAAGGTATACATCATCTAGATTTCCCCTTTCCCTAACCAGAAGGTGCACAGGAAATGCTCTTGAACAGCCTGACTAACCTCCCACATGCTGGAAAAAGGAAGCGTACTGGGACATATACCAGTTGAGCGATCCCATCTTCCATATCAGCTGTTGGCTACTGCTAGTCTCATCTCTTTGAAGCTTTCCTGGTTTTTGGCCACTAGAAAGGGAAGGGCCATTCTGCCCCTCCCTACCTGCCAGCTTTTGTTTCCTTCTTCCCATACATATTTCTACTGCTACTTTTGCTAAGATTCAGCAGTTTGAATCTCGTTTATTCTACAGACTTCTGAACAGCTACAGTGACTAGAATATTGGCTTCATTCTGTAGCTTCATAAAAAACCCTGAACAGGAGCAGGGATGTTGGAGGCACTGGGTTCAAGACAATGATGCTTATTAGAAGAGCTAGAAAACCAATCTTAAAACTTAAACTCAGTAAAAAAATAATGACTTGGCCTGTCCCCTCTCAACACCCAGTCATGAGGGAAGCCTTTCTTCTTGGAATTAGCAGTATGTAGCCTGTTTCAGGGTCTGAACACGAATGAACTCACTGTAGACTTCAGAAAAATAAAATGATGCATGAGGGTGTGTTTGTTTTTTAAATTAAGAGGGACTGTTTCCTTTAGAAAGGTTTAAAAAAAAAATCTTTCCATGAGATGTCATGTGCAGTTGACAGGATGCGACTAGTAGGGCACCCATTTCTTGCTCCTGAGTGCTAATGAAATTGTACAGTAAATCAGATGTTCTGCTCTAGTTTCAAAACTTTCCCTTTGCCCTCTGGCATTGGTATAATAAAAACTGGAGAGAGCTGGTACCGATTAACAGTTTGGAAACTGGCCAGGAATTTTACACCCCCACCCTCTGAATATGCAGCATGGAATGGATCGGAATTAAATGACAAGAAGCTG
>NW_017728964.1:8033492-8038949 GCF_001723915.1 Gavialis gangeticus
TCTTAAAGTCCTGAGTGCTAATGAAATTGTACAGTAAATCAGATGTTCTGCTCTAGTTTCAAAACTTTCCCTTTGCCCTCTGGCATTGGTATAATAAAAACTGGAGAGAGCTGGTACCGATTAACAGTTTGGAAACTGGCCAGGAATTTTACACCCCCACCCTCTGAATATGCAGCATGGAATGGATCGGAATTAAATGACAAGAAGCTGGTTAAACTTAAACCCTGTAAGTGAAGTAGTTAAAGATCAAAGATTAAGTGAGTCTTAATGCACACAAAAACATACATGAACACTCTTATTTGTGTTTCTAGAAATGAAATTCCTTTCCACGTGTGGGAGAGCTCTAGAGGAGCAAGTTCAGTTCTTATTTCAAAGTAATTTCTTGTTTGATAAGCCCTCTAGGAGGCCTGCATATAGGATAAAGAAAAGCTAACTCAAACTGTTTTCTAAACCACTGCTACTCTTGATGACCATATTTATCTCCCAGTTCACTCCCCAAAAATGACATGCTCATTTCTTCTGATTTGCAACATCAGGGCTTAATGGATTCATACAGCAAGAAAACCAGTACAGATTTCTTCATTGTAATAAGATTGTGCTTTCATACCAAACCAACCTGATTTTACATGAGTGTAAAGGACAAGATGTGCAGAGCAAGTAGAAAGGAGGTATAAAGAGCTGGAAGTACTGGAGTGAGGTTGTAACCATGATGATCCAAGAATTATGCAAGAAGCAAAGATTTTTTTGTGAGTCATATCTTTTAGCAGACCAACTCCATGGCTGAGACAAAAATTAGACAAGCTTTAAATGCAAGGCATTCTTCATCAGTTCACTGTAAAGAGCTACCATTCTTGTTCGGCAAAGCTCTACGTTTACACTGCACAAACATAAGCGAATCTGGAAGGACTAAGGCAGTGAAGTCAGTCCTTAGATGCTCTTTCAAGAATCTGTGCTATATTACACTGTATAATGTCTTCTTCCTAAAAAAAAGTGTGGAAATGGGTTAAAGCTAAAGAATTTTCTTTCCTGCAAAATGACATACCAGCACATGAAAACTGACTCTTGTTACAACAGTTAACAAAGTTTTACTCCTCCAGAGCAAAACAAAAATACAAATCCCTCTCCCTCCTTTGCTCCTATCTTTTCCCTAACAACAGCCTCAGGAATTAGCAAACTAAACAGTTTTGCAGAGCAAGCATGGAGCATTATTAAAGACTGCCAAGCAACTCTGCTGGATTGCAATTCCATTTGTGGGGCTATCTTCTGTAATACATAAAGGTCAGAGCAAAGCAGAACCCCAGCTGCCTGGATAATACACCTGACTGCTTATTGGTTTTGACTGCCCACTGAGTTGAAAAATGTTTAGTGTATTTGTGGCCAGTCTGGCAAAAATAAGCTATTTTCTTATTCCCCTCCCCTGCAGCTGTGTGCTTACCATTACAACTCTATTGTCACCTTGTCTGCTCACTGAAGAAGCAGAATGTAATGTGGAGTTAAAAAAAAAAAAGGGGGGGGATCTAGCACCGTAACCCCTACAGATCACTTCAGACAGGTTACAGCATGAAGCACTCTTAATAACGTAACCCTCAAAAGTTCCAAAAGTTGTTTTTTCTAAAACTAGGTCTTCCATCAACTTTTTCTGCTTTACATACTCAGGTCCCAGCAGAATTCTTTACTTGAGTGGGATGAAGTTAAAACTGTTTGCATTATCTTCACTTCAGAGGTGTCCCTTGGGATTGCCACATTCTCTACACAAATAGCAGGGGAGAGAAACATCCTTTACTAGGGAGCTCATCACTGCAATATGTGCTTTCAACCTCCGCACCCCTGCCAATTACTGCAAATGTGGCCAGAGAGTCATATGAATCACCCACAGGTTCCTGGTTTTTCAAACCTAATCTCATTGTAGATTCCCTATTTAGATGAACATAGACCTAACAAAGACCTGTCAATTCTAACTCGATTCTCACCAGTAACAGCAGATTCAGTGTTGCTACCTTCTCATCTACTACCTTGAAATTTCTGCTTGAATTAAAAAGTAAATGTCATAGCTGTACTTCATTCTTTAGCAGTTAATATGCCTCTAGTTTGGTCTCATCTTTTGTGCACTGCTAAAACAAATTAGCTTTATTGAGCAGCATGTGAGAGAACTGAATGAGCAAGGGGGGGGAGAAGAGGGATGAAGAACAATTCTCACCCCTAATGAACCATCACTCATCTCAAAATCTGCCTCAAATACTACACAGCTGAAGGCAACTACTGCACAAGCAACTGCTCCTGAAGTGCAGCTTTATTTGTGTGCAACTCACTTGCATAATGAACACTTGGTGGGTGAAGTGCTATAAAACATGTTCTGTGTGGACTTGGGCGGGCCGGAATAGGACACTTCTTTTTACCCTGCTTGGGTAGAGTAAAGCATTTAAGACATGGAGATTTTTTTTTTAAATCTTTGCTAATGTTTACAGAAAACCAGTTGGGAGACTCTAGAAAGGAAAAAATGGTAAAAAACCAAACCAAACCAAACCAAACCAAACCAAACCAAACCAAACCGAATGAATAATTAATACTAGAGAAGGATTTGAAATGTGAATGCATCTTTACTACAATTAATCCTGTGCAGACAGCTGGGAAAAAGACACAAATATGCAAACACAAGTGGTTTGTGTTAATCCGTACAATATCTTAAATATATTTCTATAGACTCTATAAGGGGGGATTCCCAATTTCTGCACTAAGTACAGACAGTCAAAAAGCTTGAGGCTGAACCAACTGAGTCTTCACAGGTTAGTCTAAGCTGTGTAGACTGAACTGATAAACAAGCGAACAGACATTTACTTTTGATTCCACAAATGCAGCTACATGCCTGCAATGGCCCAAGGCAGAAGCTGGTGGGGGAAGATGGAGGGGAGGGGAGGAGACAGGAGGGGAGGTATCAACTGGAGCAGACAACTTTGGCTGAGACTAGCCTGTCCACCCTATGAGGGGGAGTTTGCAGGGGAGGTGCAAACCATGCTGGGGGACTCTGAGTTAACCTGAATCTGAAGGGGATCTGAGCCAGAAGTTCAATACACTGATTAACCAAACCCAATTAAATCTGTTACTACATCCATCCAGGTTTATCTTAAACTGGTTTTGGCCATTTTGAAAGCAATTAGCATGCTATTCTTCTGTTGTGTTACAGATTTGAACCACCTTCTGAGCACTTATACTGGTTTGCATGTAAATTTGTGTTCCTGGCCTTGAGATTCACCAGGAACTGAAGTGCAGTTCTCACAACCTTCCATATTGGCTCTTCCTGAAGAATTGGCTGGCTCTCTCATCTAACAATCTCTTTCTTCCAAATCCCTGTGAAAGTTATGGAGGCTTTCAAGTTAAAATGTTCCAGAAGCCTCTCTCATTTCCACCAGCTCATCTGCAAGTACAGCCAATAAGCGCATACTGAGAAGGCATCCTCATCATTGTTACACCAAGGCTCTCTGATCCTGCATATACCTAGGTATTTGCAAGTGTTCTCAGCCTGAAGTTCGTTACGAATTTAAGTGCTTGCCCCATAGGTTTTGACTCAAGGAAGTAATGTTAATTCACAGCCAACTGCGGGGGGCACAAGGGGAATGTAAACTATGCCTGCCACTTTGAACGACACAAAAAAAATAAGTCTACAATGCACCCAACCTTAAGGTAAAAGGCTCATTTCCTTGCAAATACTGGCTAGATTAGGGTACTGTATTAATAGGTAAGCCCCTGGGAAGACAACTGAAGATCATTATCATGGTAATAATACTAGGGCAAAAATGTATTCTGCCTCAGCCATACTACACTCCTTACAGTGTGCAACAGGGTCTCAGAAGTGAAAGAGGATTCTTCATGAAATAGTGAACTGGAAGTTAAGAAAGTGCTTAAGCATTTGTTTTACCAATTTAATACATTCCTTGGGACGGTGAATTAATAGCCCACAGGAAACAGCTGGACATACTGTTCTTGATTAGGTAACTGGATTTTATCTAGATGGAAAAAAATGTGGCTATTTTACCTCAGATCTCTATAAATATTCTCAGCTTGCTGCCAGGCATTAATAAAGGGAACTCATAAAATAGCTAGCAGAACCTGGACTGTAATGGGTAGATGTCATTAAGATAAAGGGACATTATTGAGTGATTTAGCACAGAACAAGTGGCAGGTAATGAAGAGTCTTAATCTTAGTTCCTGAACTACAGCATTCAAATTATGGACCTTCATTAATGTGTAACGGAGAAAGTGGACTGTACAGCTCAAAGAACTGAATACCAATACTCCCAAAACAGAGTAAAGGTACCCAAACCTTAACCTTTGGCATGGAACCAAAATGTTGGGCATATCTAACTTGAATCAAATGGAGCCAACTGCTGTAGCACCTTTTTTGATACTGAAAACCAACCTACAAAGACTCCAAGTCCCATCAGTGAAGCCACTTCTGAATTGTGGAACTGTAGCTTGTGCGCACTACACCCACATAACAAGCTATGAAGTCTACAATGCTTTTTAACAACGTAGGCTAAACTTCTCTTCAGTGCTACATTAGACGTAGTGGTGGCCACTCTTGGAAAACCTGTTTTCCCTCACAAGATGTGACACAGGGTAAATGAGCTGAAGTCAGATAGATTTACATCATGGATGAAATTAGCCCCCTCTGATACTTTCTCTCCATTAGTGAAAAGCATAGTTCTTCCAAGTGGTCATGACAGAAATCTCTGAAACAATACATTCCATGCTATAAACCATCCAGTGTTGAATTACTCTAATCTGGATTACAACACATCTCTGTACAACACATACTTTCTACAGCTCCCTAGAGAATCTGTAGAGAACATGGTAACTAATGCTGTTTGCAGATTTAGAGCCAAGAAAAGGGTTAAACCCAGAGATTCAGTTATAATAGAGCAAAAGATTCATCTGCTCCAAGGAAAGCAAGAAACCCATTCAGAACCTACATCTTTCATTGCCCAACTTGCTAAATTCAGAATAAGTGGGAAAGAGTGACAGTAAACTGCATTTTCTAATTAAAATTATACACCCCCCTGCCAAGCACCACTGATTTATTGGTGCACCTTGCAATGTGCAGATTCTGGGGGCAAAAAGGGTCATGAAAGCATTACACAGATGACTTACGCTCTTTAATTAGAGCTAGGATGCCAGGTTATGTAGAGTAAGTAAATCCAGGGGCAGAGTACTATCATCATCACCAGGACACCAGAACACTCAACAGGAAAACTGCACAAAAAGTTTTGACCATCAGACTGCATTAAGTATTGTAATATGAGGAATGGAAAGTGTCCGACTGTCAAATTCCACAGCAAGGACTTTTACAAGAAGGACTTTTTCCCCTTATTCTTTTTTACAAATATTTTTTGACTTTAGTATAAAAGCGAGGAACTAAAGGCACTTCCCTCATCCAGCGCTGGCAAAATATCTCGGCCTTGT
>NW_017728964.1:8043949-8052500 GCF_001723915.1 Gavialis gangeticus
ATTTTTTGACTTTAGTATAAAAGCGAGGAACTAAAGGCACTTCCCTCATCCAGCGCTGGCAAAATATCTCGGCCTTGTACGGCAACAGCACTGAGTCACAAGCATCTCTTCAGACACTTCTGGCTCTGCTGAATTCTACCAAACTGTGACTAGGAGATGATCAGACTCACTTTTCCATTTTGTGACAGCCACACAATCAAAGTCCAAACATGTGCCAAAGTAACAAAACCCCCTTTTGGATGAAACTTTAAATCAGGCTTTCAACATATTTACGGTTACAAGCTTGCCTCTGGCTCAAGTCTTTTCTCAGCTGAAGAAACAGTACTTTTAGAAATCAACTGATGGCAAACTTATCCCCCCAAATAAACAGGAGCCTAGCAGGCAATCAAGCAAATGAAGAATTCTTTCAGTGGCTTAACAGCAAACTAGAATCTGCTACAGAAGAATGACTGTGATCTGCTAAGATGCCAAAACATAGACCTATTGCAGGTATATGCAGCTACTTACCTGGCTGTTCCTGCACACAGCAAAGGCATTTATTAAGGAATAAAATCAAATTCATCTGACTGACTGCTGGCAGGAGCCACATACAGCAAGAATGTATGATGGATACATCTCCAAGGGCGTGGGGTTTCCAAAAACAGGCAACTACAGCAACCGTTCAAAAAACCCGAGTTTGATCTGTGTTTCCTGGCTAGCACTATGGGGAAAAAAAGTCCTCCTAAGGCTATCTTGTGTCTGTTACTATCTGTTTCATGCACCAAGACCTATCATCATTGCTCAGGAAAACAGTACTTGAGCTCAACATGTTAAATAAAACAACTTAATATCTATATCAAAAAATAAACCTATGATTAGATAGTCACTAATGTGGCTTTTGAAAAATTACCAGAGAAAACTGCCTCCCACTTCCAAAAGTTCTGATATACAGGCATACCTCGTTTTATTGCGCTTCACTTTATTGCGCTTTGCAGATATTGCGTTTTTTACAAATTGAGGCAAGACCCTCCACCAGCAAAAAGATTACGACTTGCTGAAGGCTCAGATGATGGTTAGCATTTTTTAGCAATAAAGTATTTTTTAATTAAGGTATGTACATTGTTTTTTTTAGACATAATGCTATTGCACACTTACTAGACTACAGTATAGTGTAAACATAACTTTTATATGCACTGGGAAACCAAAAAATTCATGTGACTCGCTTTATTGAGGTGGTCTGGAACCGAACCTGCAACATCTCCGAGGTATACCTGTATTAAGAATTTGCCATATAGGTTTGTTTCAAGTTAACAGCTCCAGTGTTGCTACATTTGTTGAGCTGAGAATTAGCTGTTTGCACAGGTTGTGTATATTTGGTCCTGCTCCTATAATCTAGATCTCTGTAGAAAGGGAGTCTCACTGACTTTGGTCAACTTCTACAGAGGTGCAGAACTGCCAGTGAATTTAAAACACCACGGTCAAAGCATTATTTGTATACTATCATTTCTGTTTTGTTTTTTAAGCAGGGCAGTTACTAGCAAAATTCACTTCATATATAGTCAAAGCAGCACCAAGCTCCTTGATGAATTTCTCACCCTAGTTCACCCACAAAAAAAAATCTTAAATTCAAAGGTTCCATCAGATTTTAAAAGTATTTAAAGATCATGTAAAATCCCTTTGTGAAAGACTGTGTACTGTACAGTACAATGGCTCTCAACCTTTTTGGGTGGAAGGCCTCCCCTCAGAAAATGCCAGCTCTTAAATTTCACACATTTTTTCCACTGCAGAAAAATAATAGGGCAATTTTTTTTGTTGCAAGGAACTCAAAAAAACCCACAACCGGTCAGAATGCTTTTGACACTCTGGATCCCTGTTTGTAAACTCTGGGTTTATCTTGTGAATCATGTGTAGGTGTTTACACACCTAACAATACCAATACTGCGTGGCACCTTTAAAAGGATCTTGCATCATTCCAGGGCGCTGTGTCATCCTGTTGAGAATGAGTTGTATTGCATGCTCATCTTCTACAAAAGTAATTGAAAGCCAAAACAACTTGGTGGCCAACTCGGTGGGCAATGAAAGCCAAAACAACTTGGAATCTTTTGCAACACATTCAACATAAGACTAGACAATTCATCCTAAATATCCCACACTAAACTACAATGATGAAATGAAACAATTTTCATAATTATACTTTCAGCTTTTTGGTTTTAATGGCAAATGCGCCACCTATCAGTTGTGATGAGTGTTGCACCAGTATTTCAGTTAATCCTTATATCACTAAGTCCATTACATGCCAATCCAAACAGCTGAATTCAAAACCACTACATTTTAGCTGATCGACAAATATCCAAATTTACCTCATAATGGAAAGTACCTGCATACAACAGAAAGCAGGTGTTTTATTGCTTAAAGAGGAGGCCTGTCTTTACGTATACTTTGGCATCAATTATGAGAACTATGGAAAACAAGATAATAGCATAAGTTCATTAGCTGTACTATTACTTGTAAAACAGTGTCTCTAATTAGAGTACATGAAACCAGGTCTCCCAAAATGTGTACTGCCTAACTATTGCTTTCTAAGCTATATTTAGGCAGTTGGTTTTAATCTACAGATTTATATACATCTTGGGACCCCTAGCAATATCAACTTTGAAACTTAATTTCTCATTTGGTACAAAATATCCCAGATCCACTACCCATCAGGGAAAACTGATCTCATCTCCTAGGTCTTGAAAAGAAAGGCAGCTACAATGCAAGGTATGGGTATGCAGGATATACAAGACTGAGTGCTAGGTCTGTGAAAATCATTATAGCAGTGTTAGTGCCCTTCCATTTCAGAGCGTTGACTCAGCAAGTTTAACCAAATCATATGGCTGGAAAGCACCTTGGCAGTCATTTGGTCCAAGCCTCTGCATAAATGCAAGGATGCTACTCCTCAAGTAGTATACTGGTATTCCAGCCTCTGTGTTTATGCTTGTTGAAACAAAAGGTATTTAGGTCAGCAAACAGAGTATGTATGGGGAGAGAAAGAAAAAACAGTAAGAGGAATTGCCCCTTGTTCCAATGTTTGCTATTCAAAAAAGAAAGCAGTAAGGTCTTAAAATTATAAAAGCTACAAAATAATATTAATCACCGTAGAGCCTGATTCTTTGTAGACTCAAACTGCTCAACACTGATGTAACTTCAGTGGAGTTACTCTTGATTTACCCCTGTGTGTGCATGTATGAGAAGATATTGAAATCACTGCTGGTGATGATTCTGGATCAGTTCATAAACAAGTCTTTGATGGAAAGGCTTCTTAAACAACATGCTCTAAAAGCAAGTGAAATTTAGACCCCAATACATTACCACTTAATCACTTTGCTATCTATTAAGCACTGTAAATATAGTATTTTAAAATGTGGCCAGAGGCTCACAACTCACCAGAAACTGTGTGCAAATCGGACGCTATCCCCTTGCTTATCAGTTCGTATTGGAAGCCTGTAATTTTCCGACTAATGTCCTGCTGAGGGGTAGCCTCAATAAACAGGCCCCCCTGATCGTAGCCAAAGCAATACACTTTATTGGGGCTGCGATCTCCATCTCGGACCAACAGTTTCAGTTCTCCAGTTTTTTCCAAATAAATATTTGCTCCTGTGGAGTCCTTGAAGGGCTTTATGCAAACAGTCAAGTGTTTGGAAGAGGAAGAAAACATATTGGGTCGCAGATTGACTATTAGTGCTCCTGTGGGATACATCCACTCTATTGATCCTTCAGAACAGCGGAGGTAGACCTGTTCAACGTCCTTCTTGTGAGACTCATGAGTTAAGCCACTAAGGAAAGAAAAAAAAAGAGGGAAATTAAATGAATAATACAACTTAAGTAAGCATCATAACCTCAAATCTCAGAAAAGGGACAAGTAAGCAAAGAACCATCCTCACCCCCCATTTATAGCATCGCTGAATCCATCGCCAAGGGCCTGACCCATTGCCTTCAAACACTCATCACCTCGTACAAGACTGAGACCATGAACTGTACTACTATTTTGGGGTGGGCTTTAAATAGCCTCAGACAAAACAATCTAAACCTTTATTAAGAAAAAACAACAACCCCCCGCCGAGACAGTGGTTAAGTAACTAGTCCAGGGTTACAAAGGAAGTCTGTGGTAGGGCCAAAATAGAGCACATTACCATAGCATAAATAATGAATATTAAATCCACATTAAATCTTCCACTATCTTTGCCAAATATAGAAACAAACACACCTCACAACAGTGAGAACTGCTGCAGAGTTTGACAACATGAGAAAAAGGGGAGACAGCAGTGACACGCAAGAGAGAACTTAGAGTCAGTCTCTGAGGCAAGGTCATTCTAAAGGCTATCCACCATGTTACTGATCTTTAGTTACTTTACTGGGTATGAGCCGTCACCTTGCAAACTTTTACTCATGCAAGTACACCCAAAGCATTTTCCTAAGGATATTTATAATTGTGCACTAGATTCTAATGTTTTCAGCTTTCAGGATGGGTTTGAAAGATGCATGGCCTAATGGGTACAGCAGTGAACTGGCAGCCAGAACAGTTAGGTTCTAATATTTGCCTCTGTGCCTTTGCTTCCCCTCCCAGGCTTGGGGTATCTACCCTCAAACTCAGGGTTTATCTTTCACTCAGCTTTCACACAATGCCATATACAATGGGACCCTTCAGCTCTTCTCCAGTTTAGGTAAAGTAAGTTTTCCAATGTGTTAATTAAGTTTCACAGCATCCCTATTTTACAGATGTGTGAACTGAGGCAAGACAGGAGCTAAGTAACTAGTCCAGGGTCACAAAGGTAGTCTGTGGTAGGGCCAAAATAGAGCACATTACCATGGCATAAATAATGAATATTAAACCCTGATTTCTGAAAACAGACCTCATGATATCTCCCTCTTTTTTACTTTCCCATGCCACCAATATATTCAGGTGCAGAACAAGTGATGCAGGATTTATAACTCAGTCAGCATTTAGAAAAGTTATGAGAAGCCATGTGTAAAAAAGGAAAAAACAAAACCAACATATGGTTTGCATTTACTGTTGATGTGACTCATTATTATGTGTGTCAGTAGAACCCACTTGATAGAGGTTACATGAGGAAGCTCAAAGAAAACTCAAACTTTAATAACAACACTGCTTACAAACATGTGCTTTTGAATAATCTTGAAAGCCACATCAAGAACCTGGATGATAGGAGAAAGGGGCTGGTTCCTGACCTTTAGTCTCTTGCCCTCAAAACATACAGCAGTACTTAATATAATCAAGAAACAACTTTTAATGTGCTATTTCATATAGCAAATATACAGTGCTCATGTATATTTACAACTGGTCCAGAAAAATCACTGGGGTGGTTATCTTTCAGTATTGCACATATGTAAAGTCACTCTGCTGAGACCAAGACTGAAGAAGTCAGCTTTTACTGTATTTCTTTCTTTGCAGACAATGAATAAATATCCTAAAGTATTGCTAAAAAGAAGAAAATTCATGTTGTGAAAACCTACGCATAACTTATATCCTTCACAAACCTTCAAAGTAAGCCTTACATAATACTAAGGGTACACACGCTCATCTTCAGCACAAGGGTGGGTGCATTTCACCGAAAGGTGAATGTTTAATCACATGAGGGGGGAAAAAGAGAACTGAAAGCTGAAATGCAATAAAGCAGATGCTGCAAGTGCTCCCAATTAATACTGAGGACAGGAATTGTCTAAACATTCAAATGAAACACAGTGGACTTAGAGATTCTCTTTTGAAGCCAAATTATAGAGCACAAGCAATAAAGTGACAATGTCAGATACACTGACTACACATACCTGTGCACATCAAGTCCCATTATAAATTGTAATTCAGAAAGTTGAGCCAATTTCAATATTAATGACCTAGTTAAATCTGTCACTGACCTTCTTTGGTCAAAATGAAATGAGAAATTTATAATACTGCCATCTATTGCTATACTGGAAAATTATTTAAATTTCATGTTTACTTCTGAGTAACATGATAATAAATTAAACACCTAGTAATAAGTTGCACCACATGCACACCAGTCATAAAGCTGTTTTAAGCTAACTTGAGGCTTTTATGTTTTAATGTCAAGAAGATATGCCAATTGTTTTATGACTACATTGATGAATGAGGTTTCCCCACCCCCCTTGTACTGTTTGTTCTAGGAGTTGGTCCAACCAAACAGTACTTCCTCCTACAGATCTCAGGAGACACCCGCTGATCCACTGCACTTGTCTATTTGATATTCTGCCTTTCTGGTGCCCCAAGTGGCCCATTACTGTGTATCTTGGAAGATCTGCTATTGCCATTTGTGAACTCAATTCTTCTACATTAATGCATAACAGGTGATCCTTTACGCAGTATGTCCACTGCAGCAGTGGACAACTTTGAGCTGCCACAATAGCATTTCTTCTTCTACACCTCTCAACGCTCTTTTTAAAGAAAGAGGGAAGCAACATTTCCTCCAATTTACAGGTGGATGAACAGCAGAATAGTGTCATGATTCACCCAAGACCACACAGCTAGTCATAGGCAGAACTAGAAATGGAACTCAGGTCTAGAAACAGGACTCAGGTTAGTCTGACAAGGTTTCAGTGTGGTCAGAACAGCACTTTCACTCAATAAATGTGACATCATTGTATCAGGCAGAATTATAATTACAGTAACAGGAATGACTGGGCATGTATCATAATGTAGTTTCTAGTTTTCACAGAGCAATATTTTGTGGGAGAGGCTTAGGAGTCTCCATTAGGCCTTTTATTAAGGTGCTTCTCGGTCTTGCTACACCTGCAGTGTAAGCAATCTAACTGTATGAGACATTTGCTGGAAAATATTAGGAGCACTCACAGGACCTGTGGCTAAGGTTTTTAAAGCTGCCTAAAGGATCTGAGCTAGATATTTATGAGATACAATCTCACTAAAAGCAAAAATGTCTTCACATCTATTATAGGAAATCACTGACCCATCAAGTCTGCTTTATAATTTGTTTGCAAGAAGGCTGAACTATTTAGATGCCATGATAGGTAAGGTATAAACCCCAGAAGGGAGACAGCTCTGGATACAACTATTTGATTGCATAATGCTATATTTTATACAGAGAATTCCATCCTGATCTCTGTGGCAATCAGCTTGGGCCCCAAAGTATTTGATTTGACTGTCACATCTTTAAAAAAAAAAAGAAAAAAAAGTTACAGCAGCTATTGATTCTGAAGAAACAGCACACATTTATACAGGGAATGGGTGGAACGAACAAACAGCCCCCACAGTCCGACAGAATCGCTATCGCTACCTCTTATCGGAAGGCCAAAAGGTCAAGCTTGAGTGCAGTGAATGAAGTCTGACAAGCCCCACCCCAAGCCCTATGTCAGCTTGTACTCTGGTTAGGGTGGTTACAAATATGGTTCTCAATGTGGCCATCCCACCGAAGAAGTTAGTCTGACCTCTGCGACAGGATCACCAAGAACGCATCATTTCCTTGATGAGCAAAAATGGGACTGATGTGGTGACAATGGGAGATTCCAGGCTTGGGTCACCAGTTTATCCCCAAGCTGGCAGTAACAGGAAGTGACTCACATTTAGTTCATGCATCCCCTTCCACGGGCACTCAGTGCTCAGTACTGGCACTCAGTACTGGCTCTGGACCATGCTATGTCCTGCCCTGCTTGGCCAGCCCTGTAAAATAAGAGCCCTGAACTTTTGTTTAGGCAGACATGAGACTGTCAGGTTATAGGCCTGGTTCACACAAACCTGAAATGCTTAGGACACTGCAAAGCAGAGCTCCTTATGCAAAACCAGATTGTTGGGAACTTGCCAATCAAACTGACAGGGAACTGCAGACTTTGCCCCATCCCAGCTGTACATTGGGAATATCTCCCCAACTGGATTTACTAATCAGTGTTTTACGACCTGTCAAGAAACGCAGGAAGTTCATAAGCAATTGCCAATTGTATGCATATTTTAAATTAATTTTGCACAATCTGGACTGAAAATACACTCTATTAGAAATTCACATTTCACGGGTTTGCACTCTCTCCATCGCAAGGCAGAAATCCTGATCCACATTAAACTCCAACACGAACCCCTTCAGATTAGAAAAGCATAGTCAAGGCTAAATCTAATGCACTCATTCTTTGGTGCCCCATTAAAAAGAAAGAAGAAAAAAAGTTTTAACCAAACGGAAACCAAACTCCTGCTGCACGGAGGTTTCATTAAAAAACAATGTCGATTGCAAATAGAAATGGGGATGGGGGGGGGTAGATTAGGAGCCGCAGCAGAAGTTGCAAAGCCATGAAGACGCAGTCAGTTTATTACAGAGGACTAAAGGTTGAGGAGCCAGCCGCCCTGCGCGCGAGAGGTTTCACAAGCAGGGCGATGCGCAGAGCCGGGCGCGGCGGCAGTGCCTCCCGCGGGCACGAGCGGAGCCCCCGCCAGCCGCGGCGCCTGGAAGCGGAGCCCGGTGCTGCTCCCCTGCGGCGTGTCCCCCGCTCCAGCCCCCTCCAGCGCCCTGCGGGGACAGGCTGGAGGGGAGCCCCGCTCCCCCCGGCCGCGCTCACCTGC
>NW_017728964.1:8052537-8053691 GCF_001723915.1 Gavialis gangeticus
GCTAAGGGGCGGGGAGCACCCGGCCCGGCTCCCCGCCCACCGCCGCCGCCCCGCAAAACCCGGCACCGGATCGCTGCCGGGACCCGTGCTCCGAGCCGCCGCTCAGCTCCGCTCCCCGCCGGTGGGCACGGGCGTGCCAGTGCCTCCTAACCCAGCCTCGTTCAAGCCTGCTGCGAGAGTGTGTGAGCGAGCGACGGAGAGAGAGAGTTACAACACGGCGAGGCTGAAGTCGTGTTGTTATCCCTGCGGGCCCGACTGTGCTGTGTAGCTGCGCTTAGGTGGCGTCCGCACCAGTGCCGCTGACATCGGCTACTTTCAGGTGTGCACCGCACCGTTTACACGACGCTAGTATGACATCAGGGCAGAGCTTCTTTCCTCTAGGCAAGACCCTACGTTGCTGCAGGATCTTGTGCTCTGTGCCCCCCCTCCCACAAGCTCCCATCCAGTCTGACTTATGAAAAGTTTCACTTTCTAACGAGCACAGCACATGCTAGCTGTCCTGTTTAACCCCCGGACACCTTCCCCTTTTGCCGGCAGAAGGGGACCCTGGTGCATGTCTACTTCAAGCGCACCAGGGGGCAGTTTTTCTGCCTCCTCCATATCCTCCTGCTGAGGTTCTGGCTGCACCTCTCCCCGCACCTTTTCTTTTATGTCCTCCCCATCCATGGCCCCATGTTAACCAGGCCCTGGGACCTCCTGGCCAAGCTGGCCGCTTATAAGACCAGGAAGAGGTGCTAGCTAGCAGGAACCTGAGCGAGAATGGGGCTCTTTTCCCGTCACTCCTCTGCTCTCATCTCTGAGCAGAGTTTCACTGATCAGCATCCACAGGCTCCCTCAGTTAGGTGGTGTGATGCCAGTGGCCTCCCTCTTTAAGGGAGGCTTATAATATTCCACGATGGGCCTAAGCCCATGAACTTTTGGGATAACAAATAGATCTTTCTTGCTTAATATCCGCACCTGCCCTTCTGGGCAACTTTAGATTGGGGGTGGGGGGGGAGTGAAGTGGGGCAATCGCCACAGGCCCTGTGCTTTGGGGGACCCCGTGGACAGCACCATTGGCATGTGCCAAGGGCACCACCACTCTCTGTGGCCACTGCACACCGCCAGCTTTGCACTCTGGCCACTCACCACACCCCTTCCCCTCCTCACCACCC
>NW_017728964.1:8053823-8055151 GCF_001723915.1 Gavialis gangeticus
CCCCCCCGACTCACACTCCGGCCACTCGTCACCCCTCCCAACCCCCCACTCTGGCCAGTTGCTATCCCCTCTTCTCTCCCCACCCCCACAGGCTGATATCCCCCAAGCCCCACACACGACTAAGATCAGTCAGTTCTGATTGTAGTAGGACCCAATTTATATTTTGTAAGAAAACAGAGAAAGAACCTAGCAGCAAAGGATAACAAAACATGAGAACAAACTAACCAGGATTAAAACAAAAGGACAAATAAATGCAAAAGGCTAAAAAAGAATCCCAGATGTGGTAGCAGTGTTGGGGATGGGGTGCAAAAATATTGATTTGGATGATGTAACACTGGAACAGAGCATTATACCAGTAATAGTTCCACAAATAGGAAATGTATTAACATATTCCTAGATCACTAGGCTTCTTGGTCTAACGTTGGTCTTTCAATTATCTGTCACATTGTCTTTCTTAGGGCCTCTGCACCAGTTTTTTCTAGGTGAGATTGCACAGATAAGCAATACACACATGCAAAATCTTATTCCCCACGTAATACAAAATAATTTCTATTGCTTTATAAAGCACCCTGTACAAGCCTCGGGGTGCTGTAAAAGGTAACATTACAGGTGCTGACAGAAGATAAGTTTTGCCATACGATCAGCCCCCTGAAAGTAGTCTGCAGCCATGTCCTGACAGAAGTGCACCGCTGCAAAGCACTTCAAAAGTGCCGGATCAGGTGACAAATTAACCCTCATATAATGAGGATTCACATGAAAACACTCCAAAGCAGAGCACCTTCATTAACTTCGGTCTGTCCCTGCACACAACCAGGGCAGGGCTGATACAGCTTTGGCCCACTCCCACTGCTGTCTGCAGGATGGAAGGGAGAAAAGGGGTGGGGGGAGCTGTGGCTGGCGTTTGCCCAGTCTGCATTGGGTAGGATGGGGGCAGGTAGATTACAGTACCCCCTGCCTGGGGGGGGGCTCCAATCCACCCACCCCCTCTCCAATGCAAACTGGGCAAACCCCAGGGTGCAGCCCCATCCCATCCTGCAGACATCAGTGGAGCTAGGGGCGGCGGGAGGGCTAGGGAAGAGAGGCTGTAGGCATGCAACTTCTTCTGAATCAGTTCCAAAGTGGAACTCAATTCCCCCCGCCCCACCCACCCAACAGCATACCTATTGGGGGGGGTTGCTATAACTTATGGCATTTACTGTGAAGCACCATGAGTTACAGTGGGGAGCTGAACAGTAGTGTGCTATAGTTTTGAGCTGATCCCCCACACTGCTTATATATGGAAGATTTAATCTGTAACATTCCCTTCCATTTGTGGTTTTAACTTTTCA
>NW_017728964.1:8060151-8088896 GCF_001723915.1 Gavialis gangeticus
CACTCCGGCCACTCGTCACCCCTCCCAACCCCCCACTCTGGCCAGTTGCTATCCCCTCTTCTCTCCCCACCCCCACAGGCTGATATCCCCCAAGCCCCACACACGACTAAGATCAGTCAGTTCTGATTGTAGTAGGACCCAATTTATATTTTGTAAGAAAACAGAGAAAGAACCTAGCAGCAAAGGATAACAAAACATGAGAACAAACTAACCAGGATTAAAACAAAAGGACAAATAAATGCAAAAGGCTAAAAAAGAATCCCAGATGTGGTAGCAGTGTTGGGGATGGGGTGCAAAAATATTGATTTGGATGATGTAACACTGGAACAGAGCATTATACCAGTAATAGTTCCACAAATAGGAAATGTATTAACATATTCCTAGATCACTAGGCTTCTTGGTCTAACGTTGGTCTTTCAATTATCTGTCACATTGTCTTTCTTAGGGCCTCTGCACCAGTTTTTTCTAGGTGAGATTGCACAGATAAGCAATACACACATGCAAAATCTTATTCCCCACGTAATACAAAATAATTTCTATTGCTTTATAAAGCACCCTGTACAAGCCTCGGGGTGCTGTAAAAGGTAACATTACAGGTGCTGACAGAAGATAAGTTTTGCCATACGATCAGCCCCCTGAAAGTAGTCTGCAGCCATGTCCTGACAGAAGTGCACCGCTGCAAAGCACTTCAAAAGTGCCGGATCAGGTGACAAATTAACCCTCATATAATGAGGATTCACATGAAAACACTCCAAAGCAGAGCACCTTCATTAACTTCGGTCTGTCCCTGCACACAACCAGGGCAGGGCTGATACAGCTTTGGCCCACTCCCACTGCTGTCTGCAGGATGGAAGGGAGAAAAGGGGTGGGGGGAGCTGTGGCTGGCGTTTGCCCAGTCTGCATTGGGTAGGATGGGGGCAGGTAGATTACAGTACCCCCTGCCTGGGGGGGGCTCCAATCCACCCACCCCCTCTCCAATGCAAACTGGGCAAACCCCAGGGTGCAGCCCCATCCCATCCTGCAGACATCAGTGGAGCTAGGGGCGGCGGGAGGGCTAGGGAAGAGAGGCTGTAGGCATGCAACTTCTTCTGAATCAGTTCCAAAGTGGAACTCAATTCCCCCCGCCCCACCCACCCAACAGCATACCTATTGGGGGGGGTTGCTATAACTTATGGCATTTACTGTGAAGCACCATGAGTTACAGTGGGGAGCTGAACAGTAGTGTGCTATAGTTTTGAGCTGATCCCCCACACTGCTTATATATGGAAGATTTAATCTGTAACATTCCCTTCCATTTGTGGTTTTAACTTTTCATGTAGTTTTTGTTTTGTGAATTAGGGGTATTGTTTTGCTGATGATAAAGTAGTAACATAATTACTGTAATTACATCAAATGATGCAATTCACGTAAACATGTAATTAACATGTGGAGACAACACTGGGTAATGTAATGACAACATGCAATAATGCAAAATGCTTTATTCTGCTGGGCATGTACAGTGGCAGACTTTAAAGCTCAGTACCTCAATTCTTTCTTTAGAAGTTTTTTGTTGGTTTAGAGGAGATTTGGCTTGCAATACTACTAGAAAAAAACCCACACAAAACCACCACTGTTGTTTTAGTCTTAAATTTCTGTGTGTATAACTCCTTACCTGGCCACCATCACTCCAATATCTTAGTGCCTTTGCAATATGTTCATTTTAATCCAATGCACTAGGAAAAAAAAAAAAAAATCAGGTAATCATGATGTAAACTGAATTTATAACTTTAGAAAACCTGGAATAAAATATGCTATTTTGCACTGACCATCAGCTCTGGCTTTCCCTTTTCCTTACGTTAAATCTGCCAGTGGATATTAGTTCTATATACTCAATTGCATAATAAAAATACCGAGGCTGAAAACTACTTCTAACCTCCATGTCTGTATGGTATTTGGATCATGCTCTAGAGCTATCATTGCTTTCACCAGACCAAATGCTAAATGATGCAGATAAGCATCACGAATGAGAGAAGCCAGTACCCATGACTGCAAAGCCACGCCTAGGTTAAGCCCTCCCCAGTTCAAAAGTGACTGGCACCATTAGATATAGAAATTCTGTAGCAAAGTGGGATGTCTGGTGTGCTCATTTGCATGTCAATACCCACAATGCTCTTCCGGCTACTCACAGCTATTCCATAGTAGTGCTGTTGGCTCAGATCTGGGAACACGCTCAAAAGGGTGAGGCAGCTTTTGGATGCACTTAGCTGTTTTCTGTTTGAGCTGTGAAAAGCAAATATCTTTACAAGAAAGAACATTTTGAACACTATTTTTTCCACCTATAATTTCAAAACCTTGTTTAAATTTGCAGGGAAAATTATTTGCAATTAATCATAAAATATAAACTATAAACAAAATTCTTTTGCATTGAAGAGTACGTTTTCAGCAAAAGCCAATTCTCTTCTTGTGACTGATCAACAGAACTCCAAAAATGGCAGCTAATGAACAAAATGACTGTCCTAAATCTCAGAACTGATGTCTTCTGTCCTGCCTGAACACCACGCAGTTAGACATTTATGTCCACATAAAGCTCAACTGCTTTCCATGGAAGTCTAAATACACAGAGCAGCATGAAGATCTAGGGCTTTAGCTAATCAGTTAGATTAATTTGCTTGAATATTCACAGCCATGTATCCAAAGAGATTAAGAGCATAGGAATGGAAGCTGCAGGAAAGGGGGCACTCTGGAGAGATGCTGAGTGATTTGTTCCAGTACTCAAATGCGCAGATTTGGAGAAAACAAAATCTACAGATTAAGAGAGGTGGTCTCAAGATTAGGTCTAGCTTTCAATTTTCTCCAAAAGATGGTAGTATTTAGATGGCAGGTATTACTGGCAGAAGCAAGCTGTCAAGTTGGGATCCAAATCAGAAACTATAATAAAGGCAAGTTCAGATCTGGGATTTTGTTTTAAATACTTCAGATAGAAACACAAAGCTTGCATAAACAATGTAACACAGTGAGTACATACATGTAAAGGCCTCACTTGACTATGCTGTTCTTAAGGAATACATATGGTAACAAGTCCTTGAAAACCTTGCTACTCATTACACAGCCCATGGGCTGCCTGTGCCTTGCCTACTTCAAACCCCTCTAATAATCTATTCAATCTGTTTGGCTTGGGGGAAATAAATCTGACCTCCTGCCTAGACAGGCACCCTTGTACTAACTTGGAAGGTCTATGATCTACTCAGTCCTGTGCTGGTGTGACAGGAAAGGCCTGAAAAGGCAACAGAATAGGAGGCCCATTTTTCCAAGTGAAGGAGGGAGAATATTCTCTAGAGGAATAGTAAAAAAACAGACAGGAATAAAAGAGGAAGCAGCAAATGATTTGAGAAGAAACAACATAAAAGCAAGGACGACAACGGAGGACAGATACAAAGAAGGAGAGTATTACATAAGTAGGGTAAAGATAGAGCAGGGACCACAGGAGGGAGGAGATAATGAAGTAGGGGGAGGGTCCATTAATGAACTAGAGAGACTAACGAGGAGATTTTCTTGCCTTTGAGGACATTACTCTCAGAAGTGAAAATAAACTCAGTCAGAATCACACTTCTCTGGTTATTTATATCCATTCATGTATATAAAAATAGCCTGTTGCTGTGGCATCTGGGTATAGGTCTCAATCTCAAATCATCACAGTTCATGGCTTACTTTTACCTTAAACTCAGAGATGTTTCACATATCTGCAGCAATTCGCAGGCATTTAAGCAGGGGTGGGGGAGAGACCAAGCTTTTTCCAGTACAGAATGTCTCTGCTGAACATTTGAGTTTATCCTGAAATCAAGTAAGAGGGCATCATGATTTCTGGTTCAAGGGAATCAGTTTGGACACTGCAGTTTAACAAGAGTAAGATGGTGTTAAATAACTGTCGAGGCCAAAGGGGAAACTGCTCCGAGCGAAGCTGTCCCGCTCCCCCAGCGCACACAGGCAGCATTCTCAAACAAACAACTGCCCACTGAGCTGGCAGCTCTTACTATGAGCACAATTGAGCTTCCGTCTCTGGATGTTTGAATTAGGATCCCAATCAGCTACCACCAGAGTCAATGGATTTTGCTGTAGGCACAAAAATGACCTCTTTTTTTCCTATTTGTAAAAATATCTAGTTGTGTAATAAACAGAACCTCCCCAAATTAATTCTTTGGATAAATTGCAAGAGGTAACGTACCAAAAAAAATGGAGGGGCCAGAGTCATTTTTACTGAATTTTAAACATGCACTTTAAAACAAGCTTTGGCTGCTGGATATAGGAGGAAACACAAAAGCAGTGATATTACATTTATTTGCATATACAGCTTACAATTTATGAATGCATGCAGGCAGGTAAGACATTCGTTTTGTCAGAAATTACAGTCTCTGTAAACTTCTTCTTTAATCTCTTCCCATATAGTGCTCCATTGTTTTCCCCAGTTTTTGATTACTTTGCAATCTGGGAAGCAGGGTATTGCAGTATCATTCATATTTTGCTACTACAGATGGGGAGCAGAGGCACAGAGAGTAGGTAATCTTGGCCAAGGAGTCTGTGGTGGAGCTAAGAATTGAAACCAGGTCTCCCAAGTCCCAGGCTAGTGACTTGACCAGCTTTCCAGACCTCACAGCATGGCCTTCATCACCATGGTATCAGAGTTTGGGGAGAGTGACAGTTTACGAGTGTGATTAGAATAGTAATATGGGACAAATCCTACCTCCCTGCTAATCCATGCTTCTCTGAGGGCCCTGGTGTCATTAAATCTACCCTTTCCAGTCCCTTTTCCTTTCCCCACACACACTGAACTGTTGGGCAGCTCTGCAGCAATGGCAGTACAGGTGAGGACAGAAGTTGCATCCTACAAACCTTGCACAAAGCAAGAAGCAGCGAAGAGAGCAGTGATGGAGTCCACATAGTCCTAATTTACCACAGCTTCTAAGGAATCCGAGGCATAACAGGGCAGCTCCATACCTTAGGCAGAGACAACACATGGGGGAGCAGTGGCATGGCTAGCTACTATCTGTACCTATTTTTGCACTCCCCACCAAGGCAAAGCCTAGAGCTGCTGCCCCAATAACCCCTGACCATCATCCCTCCCCCCCAGTTACACTGCTGTAAGGAATGGATCAAAACGTTAACCCAAACTACTGAAGATGGATGAAAAGCCTAGGATCCCTCCCCTCCCACATAAGGAACTATGGACCCAGACAGTGGACTCTGCCTAAACCTACAAGTTCCTATGGGCTGCAAGACATCATATGTGGATGTCTGGGCAATTAAAATACAAAAGGAAACCCTCCATATAGGTCTCAATATATTGTTATTTGGGGGCTAGCTCTGTATTTCATCCATGTGATTTAGTGTTTTCTTTTCATTTCACAATAGCCTAGGTATTTAAAGTGTCTGCCAAAAAGTTCTCAGAAGCCCTTGCTTTCAGGAAAAATGGTATTTAATCTGAAGACTTCTGAAGAGGAACAACTGTTTATTCCTGCCACTTAATGAACATTAATTTCCTGTTTCAGAAAACTTAATTTATGCCACTGGTAAAGCTGATATTTATCTTAATGCATAACCTTTTGGCTGGCTTAGTTTTTCATATTCTCCAGTTCCTCTAGCTTGCAGACACATTGCAACCTGTGGACTCAGCAAGTAGAATCGGCAGTCTTCTAAATGTTACTCAAAGGCTTCAAACACGCAACAGGAGAGTCTGATAGCAGACGAGACGGGTCCAAAGTTATTTTGCATAATTAAAAGAAAGCTAAAAATAATATTTATAATAGTTCTCTGAAGACAGGAATATATTTTCCTTTCTACTTCAAAATTTAGACAAAACAAATGCAACATACCCTAAGCAATTCTAATGCTTGCCAGGCTAAACAAATATTTGCTGTGTTGTCTTGTTACTTGCTTGTTATAGAATAAAGGCCCTGCAATGCAACTTTCCTATAAATTGTGGAAAAAAGAATCTTGTATTGTGTACTTGTTGCTAGGTTACTAGGATGGAAGAGAATATTTTTTG
Organism: Gavialis gangeticus; assembly: GCF_001723915.1. Lineage (NCBI taxonomy): Eukaryota > Metazoa > Chordata > Crocodylia > Gavialidae > Gavialis > Gavialis gangeticus. Next base: position 8,066,171 of record NW_017728964.1, read on the forward strand.
CAGACATTATGAGCTAACAAGGTAAATAAGGGGACTCCATTGATTGTAAATTTCACACTTAATTTTCAACAGCAAATCTTTTCAGAGCTGAGATCTCAGTGACATTTTATATGTAGAATAATTTAAAATCAATTCAATTAGTCTGGGATTACACTTGTGTTACTTAGATGAAAATAGAATTTTATTTCCTAAAGGTAGCTGGAGAGTCAACAAATGCAAAGCTCTGACAAATTACTAATTTACAAAATTACTAATACTGTAACAAGTAATTTTACATCTTTTACATAGTCATTTAGCAAGTAATTTTGTTAAACAAAAATAGCAACTTTGCTAAGATATTTTAAAATATTGTATTATTGTGATCACTGAAGTAAAATATACCTAATATTTAAAGAGCAACATGTATTGTAATAAGTGACCCAAGTGTTAAGTCTATTTTGCAGAGAAACCAGAAAAATCTTTGATTTCTGCATTTCAAATATCGTCAACCTTTTTTTTCCCCCTTCACTGAGCATTCTAAAGTCTCTGAACTTCCTTATTTGGCCTTGTCTACAAAAAGTTTCTACACTGCTTTAGGTAAATCAGAGCAGCCTCCTTAGTATAGAGGCCGCTAAAGTGATATAAAATGGTTTTAAAATTGTGCCTACAGAAACACTAGTGAATCTGTTTATGTAGACTAGGCCTTGTGCTCTCACTGGGATTCCACAACCAATAAAACCTTATTCCTATCTTCTTCCTTATAAGGTGTCATTTCACTTCAATGCTTTTTCACTGTTTCAATTCTTCAAACAAACCTAATAAAGAATTGTTTGTGCTCAAAAACTTAAAGATCATAAGCCTTCTCAGACAAAAACTACACAAAAATGGAGGTAAGGTGAGAATGCAGGGAGCATATGGTCCTGAAGTCCATACCCTGTCTTTGCCTAGTAAATCACCATTGTTTGCACTATATATTTTGCTTGAGTAAGGGGCAGCAGAGTCTGGCCAGCTGCTTCTAGGACGTTATCAACTATATTTAGATTTTTCAACTCTTCTTAATATAAATGACTCATTTTAAAACTTGTAACAAAATGTAGGCTTAGAGATAGAGGTGACCTCTTCATAAATACTGTGCCAATAACCCAGAAAGAAACAACAAATTTACAAATACATTCCAAATCTAGGGTCCAAATGCCTGGGAGAATGCAATAACATTAATCCTGAGGGGTGTTCTGTAAAGAATACAATTTGTTCTGATTAAAAGATTCAGGAATGGAATGGTAATTGAATTTGTTTGTGGAATTTCTAATCAATCTATGTATGCTAATACTGCTGGATATTTGCTTAATGAAAAACAATGGTTCAGACCAGGGGTTGGCAATGTTTTTGGGCAGAGTGCCACAAACACCCACAACCTTGATGTTTTAAGATACTGGCATGCCGGGGTGGACGGTGCGAAAGCTGCGAGAAGCCTGATCCTTGCAGTGGCAGCACAGTGCCATCCCCTTCTCCACTGTCCACCCGGAGGCATACATGCCAACCAAAATGCCTTTGAGTGCCACACTGGCACCCATGCCAGGGGTTGCCTACCCCTGGGTCAGACTCTGATCCAAGATCTGTGGGTCATCTCCACACACATACAACAATCGGCCACAAGGAAGGGTGCTTGTGACCCTTTTTTGTGATGCATTCTTTTTGCCAAAAACTGGCAAATCTTCTGGCCTGGGAAGCCCCTGCACAAGGAGAAAGAAGTGTCAGACTGGAGCTAGAACACGTAGTTTCTTCTTGCAAGCTTCCTGGTCACCTGTAGTCCATCTACTGAAAGATGGGTGCAGCCATCAAAGATTTTCATTTGTTTTAAATCCTGTTTTATTTACAGTATTATTATAAAGCCAAATTATTATCTCAATTACATTGCAACTCCCACTCAATTGTGTTCCAGGGACTAAGCATTAGACTGAGTCCTGTGACTGCAGTCTATGTCAAGTTCTGTTACTAACTCGTTAGGTGACCTTGAGCAAGTCACATTGCTGTGTTCTGATGTTGATTTTAACTGATTCAGCAGTTTTCAAAATTATTAAGGTTAGCAAAGTGTTTTGCAGTTATGGTGGTCTATAGTTGTGAGAAAAGGTATAAAAGCAAGGAAGCAGAGATATAAGTATATTATATTATTATATATTATATCTCTCTGTTCTGACTAAACAGACTGTGAAAGTTAAAATAATATTCAGGTTCCCCAAGGACTGTAAGAGAATTATAAATTGTGATAGAAATGGATTAGAAAGGACTGGCATATGAGGAATTATTTGTATTTGGACATACTGAAAAGCCAGAAAGCTATCCGGATATCTTTATATGCCCCTGTCATCTAAATGTCCTCCTTCAGGATACTTTGGGGAAGTAGTTTTTTGCAGCAGTACTCATGCATCAACTCACTAGTAGCTCTGTAAATGACTGTGTCCCAGGGGCTGAGGTAACAAGGGACACTTACCTGAAGCCCAGGACAGGAGAGATGCAGAGCCAGAGGGAGAACCAGCGCGGCTCATTAGCCGCATCTTTGTACAGCTGCGGCCAGCAGCTGACGGCAGCGTCAGATGCCGGCCGGGGGATTTAAAAATGGCGGCTACCACTCCAGAGGCAGTGGATAGCCTGGGGATCAAACAGCTGTTAGGGCCTGTGACAGTGCAGGATCCACGAGACAGGCAATGCAGAGTCGGCATGCCGGAGGGAGCAGTGACCCAGAAGGGAAGCCCGACGCCGGGAACACCAGCGGGTCAACCCAGAAGCAACGGATCGGGTGAGCGACTAAAGATCGGGATGACCCAGGAGGATTCAGAGGACCCCGAAGTAAGTGCTGAGACAGTGTGTGCAGGCTACACCGAAGAGGGGTGAAAGACCGAGGACCACCTGGCTAGAGGGAGATCGGGGCAGGATTGCTGCCAAGACCAGCGGACATTGGTTAAGGAATACGAGCGGGGCAGGTAGAGAGCAACTAAGGGAAATTCCTTCCCCCCCCCGTTCATCCTAATAGGGATCTGGTGGAGGGTCAGCAAGGTAGTTAGGATGTCAGAACCTCCAAGTGGGGAGTGTCGCAGAGGGTGAAGGGCTTGTGGTGTGGGGTCTATAGAGGGTGCGGCTGAGGCACCGGTGCAGGCTGGTGTGAAGTGGTCAACGTTAGGGTAGGAGTATCCCACGGACTGTGGGGATCGAGGACGAAAGTCGTGTTAGAAGCCTGCAGAAGCAACACAGAGCAGGCACAGAGAAGGGGAGCCCATAGGTGGCGTGAGGCCGGGGCGTAGGGGTAGCGGAGCCCTGTGTGCAACCGGCGGGCCAAGCCCGGGCCACCGAGGGACCCGTGAACTAGCCCCGCCCCACTGGGGAACAAGTCGTGGCAGCCGAGAGCAGGGTTGGCGACACAGGAGGACGAACACCCATGGTAACAAACAGGTCTGGATGGGGAGTAGCCACCAACCAGGAGGGCAGAGCTCCCAGGAGCGATGCGAGAAGGCCCGTCGGGGACAGCCTGAAATAGGAAGAGAAGGAAATCATTCTTTCAGTCTTTCTTGGATATGACTATGGATAAGTTTGACCAGACTAGATCAAGGGTAAAAAAGACTAAGTTAAATCAATTTCATCCCCATGTCACATGTTAGTAGTATGTCGGGTTTCTCATGAAGAACTGGAAAACTGTTCTTGGTACATCAACTGTCTCTCCTGCATTTCAGCCCTACACTCCCTTGATTTCAATACGGGTCTTAAAGGAGATCCTAATGCTCCGAAGGACAAGAAATCAGCAAACAAAAATGCACCCATACTGAAAAATGAAGGGAGACCTTAAGCCTTTTCCATATAGGTGAACATAAAAAGCAGTCAGTTTTTCCTCAACATCCAGACAGGGAAGGATAAAAACACTCAATTTAACTTGCAGCATAGAAGACTTAGGTTGGCTAAAAGGAAAAACTTCCTAAATGTCAGGGTATTCAGATACTGAATGAGGCTACCAAGAGAAATTATGCAATCTGCTTCACTGGAAGTTTTTTAGGAGGAGGTCAGACAAATATCTGTTGAGGATGATCAGATAAGACTTGATCCTGCAGGAATCAGTGCAGGGGAGCTGGCCAAAATGATCTTGAAGTTGTTTTCATCCCTACATTTCTATAATTCTATCACTGAATCTGGCACTATGAAAGAGGGAAAAAACAATACTGGTTTCAAAACAGACACCCAAAGTGACTTGAAAGGAGACCTGGTGAGTATCAAAACCTCACTTAAGCCTTCTGTTCCCCAAACCAGTCATCTCTTTCACCAGTTTCCTTACACCCTCTGTTCCTGTTTTTTCATCCCATAATACTTGTGTGCACAGTCCATGACTACAAGCAGGTCATCTAGGAGTCTGATCAAAGTAAAAAATGCAAGTCAAAGTTTCTTTTATAAAGAGACTAAATGAAAGACAGAAAAGGGAATTTAAGGGTCAGCTGAAAAAAAGAACCTTATGTACTTTATTCAACCTTCAAGTTTTCCTGCTTTTGCTTTGCTTGGATACTTACAAAGATTGACTCAGGCACCTATCATTAAATGTTTGGGGGAATTAAAAAAGGACTATAATTATAGTCCTCCTTTTAAAGTAAATTATAAGATTGCTCCCTGCTTCAGCTCTAAAATGGGATACCTTTGTACTGAGCTTTGTTTTACAGGTAAAGAGGGCTATAAGCATGAGCTGAGTATAATTATTAGAAAGCAGAATTTAGCTGTTTTCTACTGTACAGCAGCAAAACTACTTGGATAATTTCTTCCACAGGCTTTAATATGTGAACTATCTACTGTTACCTAGTCCCCAGCTGACAAGCCTTCTAATCAGCATGCTAAAGAATCTCACTCATCGCTTAGATCAGATGCTAGTTGTCCATGTCCTCTCAGGACGCAGAGAAGGGGCTGTTTTTCTGTAGCTCTGCATGTTGGAAGATCTGCCACATCAGGCTTATCCCTACTGCTTCACCAGTGCATTGATCTCTTGCAAATGTCTTTTTCTACCCCACAATAAACAAATCTTTAAACAAAAAGGAAATAATTTCTTTGAACAGTTAAAAACCTTGGTATTTCACTACAAATGTTCTTCCTCTACTTCCATTTAATTTCTCACCTTCCTTACTCATTTCACAGCATTATACACCCCTTGAATTGCCCTCTGTGATATCCAGGATTTGCACTGTTGACCATCTCTCACTTATTCATTGCTTGTTGGCTCAGCTGGACAGTTGTACAATTGAGTCTTTGTTATGCTTTCAGACAGGCTGCAAGTCACAATATTGAAGCAGCAGAAGGACTGCTTCCTCTGTTGGTATTCTTCTTCCATATCTAGAAAGATATGGCCCTAAATAAATGAAAATGTATACATGTACCTAATGTCTAAAATACATGGAATTATAATATGTATAACAACTTGCATTTTTTTGGCTCCACAGTGATATGGTTTTTCCTCTGAACCTACCTGGACACACCATAAAGCCATCAAATGCTCATGGTCTGAAGAGGCCAACAGTGCTTTGTTTTTTTTCCAAGTTGCACAACTGGGCAAAGACACTTAGTGTAGTTTGCAGAATTCACCTGAATTCAGGTTTTCTTAGTAAAGCCATAGACATCAACAGGTTTACTGAATGGAGTTTTCAGTCGAATCTCACACTCCATTCCTAGATTAGGTCAAACCAGATGGAATCCAATTTTCTAAAAAGTATGAAGCAATAAAATTCCTACATCTGTGCTGGGGAGGTGCAAGAGTGCATATAACAGTGCTCTTCAATATCTGAAATGTCCAAGTTCAAGCAAATGTGCAGGGTAACCACAACTGATATATGGAGTTATTCGCTATATGGACAGGTATAAATGAAGGTAGGACCCAATGCTGACACCTCCAAATATAACTTTACACAAAGGGAGTCTTATTTAACAAGGTGGGACTACACATATCCAAACAGGTACTGCACTGTACAAATATCTGTAGGATCAAGGCCTACTTCAGTTTCTATTATCCAAGTGAATGTTAAAAAAAGACAGAATAAATAACTATGATTGGGCACCTTGGGCTAGATCTTCAAGCTGACTGAACGTGCTGAAGGTTGAACAAAACCCAGGAAACCAAAACCTTGCAGTCTAAGCAATGCTATTTTAGTTAATTCCACTGAAAGTCAAAATGAAGTTTCAGGCCTCACAGCTGGCCAAATGTACTCTCTTGAAGTAGGAAAAGAAGAAAAATTGTATTTGGGAAGAAAACCTCACAATGGAAGTAGATTTGCTGGGCTGATTATGAGAAAGCTAAAATGGCTTCAGGGGGATTACAGGAAGAAGTTTGTCTTGTGGGGGAGAAAAGCTTCATGCATACATTGCTTTACCATGATTACTTTATATCCTAATCGCTTCAGAATGATATTATTGTGTTATAATTTACTATTACCTCTTAGATTATATTGGCATAACAATGTAATCTCCCTGGACTTGCACTGAAATAAGTTTTCTAATCAAATTTTACTTGTTCTTCAAGTGGCCATAAACAGTGTCATAAAAATCTTGCAATAAAGACATTTCATCTTTGCTTCTTCATGTCATAAAGTAAAATACGTATTCAGAAAAGAGCAGAACTGCTGTAAACTGACAATGCAGACCAACCTTCAGATAACTTTCCTTGAATACAACTACAGATTTGATATTAAAAAGCAAAAGCAAATATCATTTAGCCAATGTGTATGTTTTTCAGAGGGAGCAAGCAGAAGACCCACAGATTAGATACCAGCAAATTTGTCATAATGATCAAAGGCCTTTCCTAATGTCATTTATTGTTAGAAATAAAAGTATATAAAAATGAAAAAGCATCTTTTTACTAAAAACCAGAACAGTTTCTTTTCTTTGTTTTACTCGCCTCTGCTTATTTTTGTGACAAGTAGTAGGTTTTTATTCCTCTTTACACTTTCAAGCTAATAGAGTTGCGACTGGGTGAGCTGCGTTCTATTCTGGCTGATGCATTATCTAAAGCAGTGGTCTCCAAACTTTTTTGATCGCACACCCCTATCAGTAAAAAATTTCTGAGCACACCCCCCAATATATGTATATTTATATTCACGCACCCCTATCAGTAAACAATTTTTGAGCACGCACCACCAATATATGTATATTTATATAAATATACATCTAAATAGAAGTTCTAATATTTTCTTCCCACACCCCAATGGATCGTCTTGCGCACCCCACTTTGCAGACCACTGATCTAAAGAACTGTTAACTTTAGGTGCCATTGCAAAATGTTTATTCCTGATGATACACAAAACTGAAAGAATGTGGTTTTAATTTCAGATCCCAAGATGAGTTTACAGGATGAGTACTGATCATTAGGAAATCCCCCAGTTTGACCTGATGATGAATTTAAGGCATTGGCAGTTAGGAAAAAAAAATCTTTACCTAAACATGAGACAAACTTACACAGAGCTGGACACAATAAACACCCTAATAAATAATTTCACCTTTAAGAGCTACTTTTCAGGGTAGAATCATGCTTTAAGAATAATAAAGTAATGCATGTCATTTATTATGGAGTGAAATAATTATCAGTGACCACAAGGCAATCACTTTCACCATCCATAGCAAAGCTGGCAAGTCAGCCAGCAATGCAGTAGTCCTTGTCTTTAGGAAAGCTGACTTTTATAAGCTCAGGAAGCTTGTTCTTGAGGCCTTGAGAGGCCATGATCTCACAGGGAGGGGAATTCACAATGAGTGGTTGCTCCTTAAGGAAGCGATCCTAGAAGCACAAGGGAAGTCCATCCCAACACGTAGGAAAGGTGGTTAAAAGTCTCAACAACTCCCTTGGTTCACCAGGAAGCTCATGAACTTCCTACATCTAAAAATAGAGGCTTATAAAGGATGGAAGACAGGAAACACCACTAAGAAGTATTCTGCACTAAGGAGGAGTATTCTGCACACCTGCAGGGAGCAAACTAGGAAAGCCGAGGCTGCAGCTGAATTCCAACTGGCTACACGAATCAAGGACAATAAAAAGTCCTTGTTCAGATATGTGGGGAGTCAAAAGAAAAACAAGGGCAACCCTGGAACCCTGCTAAACCAGCTGGGACAGCTGACTACCGACACCCAGGAAAAGGCCAATCTGCTTAATGATTACTTTGCGCCAGTTTTTCACCAGCCCAAAGGGCCACCCTGCCTAACATGATGCGGGATGACCAGGGTGAGGGTGAATATATGCCCACCATTGGCATGGATCTTATGAGGGAACATCTTGAGAAGCTGGACCCTCACAAGTCAGCTGGTCTGGATAGATTGCACCCAAGAGTGCTAAAGGAAGTGGCAGACATCATAGCACAACAAGTATATTCAAGAACTTGTGGCACTCAGGCGATTAGAAGAGGGCCAATGTGGTACCCATCTTCAAGAAAGGGAGGAAAGATGACATGGGAAACTACAGGCCAATCAATTTTACCTCAGTCCCTGGGAAGATTTTAGAAATACATTATCAAAGAAATCATTCTTGACAGGTTAACAGAAGGCAACATTCTGAGGGATAGCCAGCATGGGTTTGTTGCGGATAGGTCTTGCCTGGCCAATCTCATTTCCTTCTATGACCAGGTGATGCATCACCTGGACAAAAGGAAAGAGTTTGATATCATATATGTACACTTTAAAGAAGCCTTTGACCTGGTGTCCCATGATGTCCTCATGGAAAAATTGGGCAACTGTGGCCTCAACTACTCTACAGTTTGACGCCTGGGGAACTGGCTCCGAGGTCGGACCCAGAGAGTGGTAGTTGATGGAACTGAATCAACATCGCACTCAGTGACTAGTGGTGTCCCCCAAGGCTCCGTTCTCCGACCTGTACTCTTTAATGTCTTCATAAACAATCTGGACGCTGGTGTCAGAAGCAGACTGGCTAAGTTTGCTGATGACACCAAACTTTGGGGAAGAGTGTCCACGCTTGAGGATAGGCTGGTGATCCAGGCCGAGCTCAATAAGCTCGCAAGGTGGGCAGATGAAAACCTGATGGCATTCAATACGGAGAAATGCAAGGTGCTCCACCTTGGGGAAAGAAACCCGCATCACACTTATAGGTTTGGCAATGCTACATTCGCTAGCATCATGACCAAAAGAGACTTGGGGGTCATGATTGACCAGAAGATGAACATAAGTCACCAATGCGATACTGTAGCTGGCAAAGCAAACAATTCTGACTTGCATTTATCGATGCATCTCGAGCAAGATCCAGGCCGTCATCCTCCCACTATACTTGGCCTTGGTGCAGCCGCAGCTGGAGTACTGCATCCAGTTCTGGGCTCCACAATTCAGGAAGGATGTGGAGAAGCTTGAAAGAGTCCAGAGGAGAGCCATGTGCATGATCAGAGGGCAAGGGAACAGGCCTTATGAAGAGAGGCTGTGAGCCATGGAGAAGCACAGGCTCAGGGCTGACTTGGTGGCAGCCTATCAGTACATAAGGGGTGTGCATCAGGATCTGGGGGAATGCCTGTTCACCAAAGCACCCCAAGGGAAGACAAGGTCCAACAGTCACAAACTCCTGCAATACCGTTTTAGGCTGGACATAAGGAAAAACTCCTTTACTGTACGAGCCCCCAAGGCCTGGAACAGACTCCCCCCAGAAGTGGTGCAAGCACCTACTCTGGACACTTTTAAGAAATATTTGGATGCTTATCTTGCTGGGATCCTTTGACCCAGCAATCCTTATTGACCCTAGAATCTTTATTTCTAGAGTCAAACAGTTTTTGAAGTCTCTTCTTTAGAAGCCGTTAACTAACCTGTAATTCAAATTATTATTCATTTTCCTTCCTGTCCATATGTCATAATAAAGATCTGCATCCAATAGATTGACATGTGAATCACTGTATATTATAGATGTTCCAGTTCCTGTTATGTGTACATTCCTTTGTAAGAATATGATTTATTTCTTTAAGCACTTTCCCATCTTAAAATGTCAGATGTTTCCTGTACTTATATACAAAAATGTTTAACCTCCCAAAGGTACCAATGTTCAGCAAAATTCTGAGTGTATACAGTACGGGACAAGTTTAGCAGAGACTCTATGGGAGGTATTCAATTCCACCTACTCTCTTCAGCTCACCAGAATAACTAACTTTGAGTGCTTTGCACTCAGGTCATTAAGAAGATCAAAAGGATATATGACTCTGAAAAACAAAGAACACAAATTGAATTTTCTAAAGATTTATTCTTAAGTAGCAATTTTGATTCTCAAGGGTTACCACTTGTGACACAAAATGCTTGTGGAGAGAAGAAAAGGTTTTAAGAGCAAATTTTTAACTGTCTCCACTAACTGACGCTTCCTATCTTTTGTAAACATCTTTTCAAATAACGTAGCCATAAAGCATTTTTAGTAAGTAGAGGAAATGCTATCTTAACTTTCATGGGTTTAGGACTGATGACTTAATAATAAAACCAGACTGCAGTACCACAGATGGCTATCCCATAAACAGCTGCCCATCAATGAACTCTATTCCCTAATTCAAAATAAAAGATTTTTTTAGTGTATTTTTTTCTTTTTAAGAGAAAAGGGTACTAAAACATTGTGAAGGTACATACTTTCCACCTGGAAGAGATCAGTGAATTACTAAAAAAAAGTCTGATAACTTGATTTTATGCAAGACTGTCCTGAATTAATGAGTACATTATGCAAAAAAAACCTGTTTTACCACCATTTAACTCTCTTAAAGTATTTACCGAAACCTTTAAAAACCCAGTTCTTTGCTTGCCTTTGATGGAAGGGCTATGAGGAAGAGGTAACTCCCTTTATCTATTTGTAAGGCTTGGAGGTCACTCTTAGCAGAATACCTTTAGAGTAGGATAAAGGGAAAAGGTACAGCAAGCAAATATGTGTCAACAACTTAAACTAGATAAGGAAAGAGCAGGACAAAAAAGAACCATATGAGATGACAATGGAGCAAAACAGGCTCAGATTAGAGAAATGAAAGAAAGCTCTGAGTGGGATACTGGTTGTGTATCAAGTAGAGTGTGTGTGGTGGATAGGTACTGAAACACACATACATGGGAGTAGTACAAGGCCAACAGGCTTGCTGGCAGCATATTTGTAATGTTTACCAGCTCAAAAAAAGCCACCAAAATCTTCTCAGGATTGACTCATTAAAAAAATGCAACATTGATGTGTTGTGTAATCGTGTATGACAACCTAACTTCTTAAAAATAGAAAAATAACTATTTTAAATAGTTTTTCTATGCCGAAAACAACATTGTCTCCAAATGATTCGGTTCAAATGATTTTTTTTTCCTACCTGCAGGCCTGGGATCTGAGGGCTTATCTACACAGGGAAATGTCACGACAAAAACAACTACTGCAGAATAAGCAATTCTGAACAACTTCCCTTTCTACACGAGCCCTAAGAATCAGATGGGCTCTTTCCACATTCAGCATCATCACTAGTAATAAGTTTTGCAGACTAAATCAGGGCACCAGCCAGATTCATGCAACTCTCTGTGCTTAATAGGGGAATACAGGTGTAACTAATTGCAAATTAAAAAACAATTCTGTTGATGCACAAAAGATGATAACTCAATCCACACTCTTAGTCATTATCTTTCTGCATGGCTTACAAAAGTAGTAAAGTATTATTTTGCTAATGTAATCATGTGTAGTCAACTATCACTTCTTGATGCCTTTTTCAAAATGGCCTTGAAAATCTATTTAAAAAAACCTGAAACATAATCCTCAATTAAGAAAACTGTTTTAATTATGTGTGGAATGCTCCCTTTCTCCTTTCATTATTCATCCGGTCATTCATCACACCATATTTTTAAAATAGGGATCCTGACCTTTGGAAACACAACAGTAAACATATTATCCAGGGGGGTTTATATTAATTTATTCTAAATCCCTAAAATCTGTATGGCCAGTTACATGATGCTTGACTGAAATTCTGTGAATCTTTCCAACAAATACTGGAATAAACTAGAATATTAATGTACTCTACAATATAAACACTGTTCTTATTTGTAAGAAAAATCTTTTCAGAAGTCTCCATTGAGGCCCCAAACTGTAATCTGACCCATGCAGGCAAAACACTAACCTCATGCAGAACTTGAGTGACTTCAGTGGGACTCAACATAGAAAGATCCTTATACTTGTACAACGTCCCCCAGAAAATAAAGTGGCTCTGCAGGTGTCTGCCTTTGTAAATCAGGTGGAAGGCTAGAGCAAGGCTTCACAATCTTTCAAGGCTGCAAACCAGGGTGCTTCAGTTTGGGTCAGAGGTGTGCAGCACCTGCACCCAGGGTGGCAGGGAAACGCAACTCTTGCCAAAGCCCCTTGCTATTAAATGCCAAAGCCCCGCTGTCCATGGGTCTAATTAAATGGCTCTGTGAGCCAGATCTGGACCATGAACTGTAGGTTGCCAACCCCTGGGCTAGAGGCATGAGATTGTTCACATTATAACATGCTGGTATTGCTGTCACACTGTAAGGTTTTAGCATAAATTTAGAGCAAAATGCCTTTCAAATAAGAAACTTCATAACACAAATCTCTTTATAATTCAACTAAAGATTTGTGTTTAACAGCCAACACATTTAAAATGAGTTACAAAAATAAGAGCACATAATGCCTATCCACAAAAGACATAGCTATTCTTAGTAAAACGCAGTTAGGATTCCAAGAAGCCATGTCTAAAAAACTAATCAATTCAGTACAATGTTACTTTCCTCACTGTTTCCTAAGAAACTTAAATAAAACCGTCCCTTTACTGTTAACTGTGCTAAAGCTGGGCACAGTAAGAACTTGAAAGAGCAACTGGGATCAAACATTTGTTTTTTGTTTCTAAATGAATTTGATACAATTAATTTGATACCTCCTCTCCATTGATGGAAAAAAAATAGTAATGACAGTCTCTGAAGTGGAAGAAAAACAGGCCAGATATTAAAGGTATTTAGCTGCACCAAATGCCTCTTCAGTGCTTTTGAAAATCCCACTTGGCTCCCACCCATATCTTCTGGTTTTGCAATTGCAATTACCTTTAAAAACATGTCCCAAATATCCAAAAGCAGTTGTAGAAGGAGAAAAGGGAGGAAAGAAGAAAAGGAAGAAAGGTATCAGTTTAGAAAAAAAGATGCTTGAGGAAGGACATCATAAGGGTTTACAAAACACCAAATGATATAGAGAAAGTAAACCGGGATTTATTTTTTACTCTCTCTCAATACAAGAACTAGTGGCCACAACATGAAGGCAGCAGGGAGTAAGTCTACAAGTAGCACAAGGGAGCTCCTCCCCACCGGGCCCGTGGTTCAAGTGCGCAGCTCGCCGCCACCCGCTGTGGTGAAAAGCGACAGTTTAGCCAGATCCAAAACAGGGACCGGACACGTTGTTGGGGGAAGGGGGCGCAGGCAGCGACTGAGGGCGGGCGCTAGGGCTGCAGCCCCGAGACACGAGGTCCTGGAGGCTACAAAGGGGAGAGGAGCGGGGGAAAAACCCAGGGTATCCCCTTCAGCCTCTGCGCTCCACCCTCTGCGCTCCACCCTGTGAAAGGCCTGCTGGTTACTTGCCGATGATGGCGGCCCTTGCCCCCCGGGAGGAACGGGCAGGCAGAGGGAGGCGCTGAGCAAGTGGTGATGAATATCTTAGAGTAAAAAAAGAGGCCGCACAGGGCCTTAGCGACCCCCGCCTCTATGCCCATCCCGAGCCCAGAGCGTCGCCCCAGCTCAGCAGCACTTCCGGCCTCTAACCATCTCCTCTACTGCTCTCGCCGCGCGCGGGGGGTGGGGCCGACGAGCTGTGGGCGCCTCAGGGGGTGCTGAGCCGGGAGCTGCAGCCCCGGGAGCGGGGCTGGTTCCCTCCGTGCCGGGCTCCCCGAGGGCAGGAGCCGGGTGTGCTCAGGTGGCCGACCCTGCTCGGTGTCCCCCAGGCACGAAGAGGACGGACATGGCAGACGCCGCTGCGGCTCCCCGCGGGCGCTCAGCTGGGGGACCCCTGCGCGAGGGTCCCGGTGTCCCTGAGGCTACCCCTGCCACGTGCCCGTGCCCCGCGGCTCCGACATGTCCCGAGCTGGGCGCCCTCCCGCGGCAGCGCAGAGCACCCTTGGGTGCTGCCATCCAGGAAGACTGTAGGAACCAGGTGGTACGTTCATTGTTGCATTTACACGCTTGGTTCTTCTGTTTTCGGAGGGCACCCAACCACAGGGGCTGCTGGAGACGAAGAAAGAGTTGGACAAACTGTAACCGTGGGGTCAAACCCTTGCAGCAGCGCTTGCTCCTCCCGGCCATCACGGTGTGACTGCTTGGGTCAGGCGTGTGGGAGTTTTTGGTCCTTTCTTTTTGCTCCCTGTTCCTTCACAGTCTGAGGAAAAGCATTCCTCCCATGTGGCGAGACAAGCCTGCTGCACCCACTCCGAAGGGAGCCAAAAGCTTCAATAACAATTATTAACAGTTATTACAATTATTAACAGTTATTCCTGACACTTTGTAACATCTTTCCTTCCATTTGTTTTGATATTGACACAGCTGCTTTAGTTTAGCAATAATGTTGAGGGTGTAACAGTAATAATATTGAGACTTGAATCAAAAGACATTTGATAACCAAATCAATAAACATGTAGCCCTTCAGACCTGTGCAGGCATCATCTCACAGATTTCAACAGTATGAAGTCAAATCTGGTTTTGGGCCATACCTGTTAGCTTCCTTTTGAAATGAATGGCCATCCTGGCGAAGGCAGTTGCCAAAATTCACAAGTTCCTGCCAAAGGTGAAGGGTTTAACTAGTTTTGAACAATGACTGGTTTATTAAAGAAAACTCATTTGCATTATCAAAAATAGACATTAATTTCTGACATGGGTAAAACTAAAGAATGCTGAAGTGCCTTAGGAGCATAAGGTCCATGTCTTAGGAGCCTGATCTGGCTGTAAGTTGGTGGGTCTTATGTTTTAGGCACTTCTGAAAATTTTTCCCTTTGTGTTTAAATTGCAGATTTTAAAGAGAAGCGATGACATGGTAGGGGCAGAGGAAAGAGACTTTTATGAAAAATGAATGATATTTGAAGCAGTTTCATTTTCTAGCAGTTTTTCGATTTCTTACTTCAGATTTGTAGATGGGGTTCCCTCCCCACCGCCCCCCTAACCATAATCCAGGAAAAATACTTTCTTGGTTTTGTGATACATTTGCAGAACAGTGAGGATGGCATTATATGGTGATAATTTAGCACCTCTCTAATGTTTTCATCCATAGTTCAAAATTAATTTTTTAAAAAAAGGGAAGAAGCATCTTTGTCCTTGTTTTATGGCTGCAAAATTGAGGTACAGAACAGTGAATTGTCCTAGTCAAAACCACACCGGTCCTATTCCAAAGTCAGTTAAGTTAATAACTACTAATTTCTGAAGGCTTTGGAGCAGGCCTGCACTGAGTAACTGGTAAAGCAGTGAGTGACATCCATGTCTTGACTTCCAGGCATGTGTCCTATCCACTGGATGTTGGTGTGAAATTATGCATACTTACAGGCCCTTGCAGTGCTCTTGGATTCTACTGTACCATGGTTACTTTACAGTGAATTATAGTTCATGACAACACCAACACTTCTGAACAGAGCTTGTAGGATAACAATACATAAGGTATTTGCAAAAGCCCTGTCCATGCTAATCTAACGATCTTACCCTGTATTACTTTGAAAATGTATAGAACATATTTGCCTATTTAGAGGCATGTTAGAATCTCTAAATGAAATTTAGTGTCTGGTGGCTGTGATGATGACGTGAGTGTCGCTACGCTTGTATGTCAGAAGCATGAGGGCCAGAAAGCCAGCAACGGGTACAATGGTCAACATTAATAAGACCGTGGGCACACAAAGAAGAGCTGTAAAGGCATTCGTAGATAATGTGGTTGGCTCTCTGAGCTTGAGCACCACAGCTGCAGCCAGCATTGTTGGACAGGCCTCAAGACTGCATGCTTACCTTAAACCATCTGATGCCCCTTCTGAGATGGTTAAGAGCAGTCCAGGCCCTGCAGGGCAGCTGCCATCCTGAGGAGCAGAAGCTGGTGTTAGGGATGAAGTTCTTTAGCCTCAGTTCTTGCACAGCATATTTCTTGCTCCACTGATGGGAGGTCCATGCTGTAGGTGCTGTCTGGGCCATCTGCAGATTTGATGAGCTTATTGGCCTGAGTGGAGAATGGGATCCAAGACTTCAGGCAGTACTTGGTTTTCTGGCTTGCAGCTACTCAGGTTGAGTGCAAAGAATGGTTTGGATCTTGGGTTTTGAGGCCTAGGGCCAGGGCCTGGTGGTTTTCTCACTTTAGCTGAAGCAAGGACATTATAACACCTGCTTCAGTAAACATTGTGCATTTGTGGCTCACAAGTAACATGTTGCTCCTGAAACTTTGTCACAGCCATAGAAAAATTTGCTTTCCACAGAATATGTTTCTTCAGATTCATAGGGAAAGCGAAGTATGGATGTTGCTTGAAGGGCCTTGCTTGTTCAGTATTGCTGTTAACAAAAGTTGAGGATCATCATGGTCTATGTAAAATGCAAGTTGTAAACCAAGCTACAACCAGAAAAAACGAACTTTGTGTGTGTTGGGTGGGGAGTAGAGTCCTATGGTATTTTTAACTTTTCTAGACTTGAGTGAATCCTGGCAACCACAGACCTGAAGCATTGGCTCAGAACCCCAAGTCACCAAGACCTGATTCATAATCATGAACACAGTTATTTGTATACCTATTATACTTTTTGAGCTTTTTGGTGAGGTATCCTCAATAATTCTATCCTTGCACCTTCATTTAGCAGACACCTATCATAGTTTTACTGCAGTTTTAGGAGATGGAACTTGATTACAGTAATGTTTTTAATAGTACATTAAAGTAGTCTGATTTACTGCTCAGAGCACCTTGATTGTGCCAAATGTTTGCAAATATTGTAATTTGGGGTACCCATGAAATTGCTGCTTCTCTTATTTTAATCAGTTCGTATAGGATGTAAGAGTGATGGAGCAATGTGATACACTGGCCTCTACTTACACTTAATAAAATTTTAAGCATGCCTTCATAGAAAAAACAGAGAGAAAGCTGCAGCTAGTGTAGTATATTTTTGTGTGTGTACACACACACCTTTATTTCACTCTCTCTCTCCTTTATTTCAATGGAAGTTAATTTCACCAGTTATTTAATTAGTCAAACAAATTAGTCAAAGCTGAGGCTTGAAAAGGTTTAAGAAGAACTGATTTGCATGCATATATCACAGCTTGTTGTTAATACTGCCTCTCTGGCTATCAGGAATCCTTGGAGAGTAGTTTTCTTTTTTAATAAATATAATACCATTGGGTTAATGTGGTGTTACATACAAGGTTTTATTTTAATGTCCATCTAGGGATTATGGAATACTAAAATCCTGAGTGAATTAAATTTATTGACACAGTCAAACTGTGTCAAGTAATATTTACAGTGGCTCTTAAAAAAAATCTCAAGTTTCTGTTTATGTGCTTTGAAGTCTCAAAGTACTAATGTGAAAGAAAGCTCTTTAATCACAAAACTTTTTGCGTTTGTACTTCACGTAGTTATTTTTCTCCAGTGTGAAATTTCTAATTCTTTCAAAGCAAAGAACCAGACTTTTCTAAAATTTTAAGATAGCAGGTAAGGATTTATTTTGCAAAAGCAGCCTTTCCTCCTCTTTGAAATAGTAGTTAGGGGTCAGAAGGGACCTGAATAGATCATCTAGTCTAACCCCCTGCCACTGGCTGGAGCACATGCTGGGATCACATGACAGGTATTCATCCAATCTCTTTGTGAATTTACCCAAGGTAGGAGCGAGGACCACTTCCCTAGGAAGTTGGTTCCAGATCCTAGCTACCTTAACAGTGAAATAGTGCCTCCTAATCTCTAACCTGAACGTATTCTTCAGCAGCTTCTGGCTATTGTTCCTCATCACCCCAGGTGCTGCTGGGGGGAATAGGACCCTTCCTATTTGCTGCTGATCTCCCTAACAAGTTTGTAGGCAGCCACCAAATCCCCCCTCAGCCTCCGCTTGCTAAGGCTGAACAGGTTGAGGTCCCTCAGCCTCTCCTCATAGGGCCTGCCCTGTTGCCCTCCAACCAAGCGGGTGACCCTCCTCTGAACCCTCTCAAGGCAGGCCATATCCTTCTTAAAGTGCAGTGCCCAGAACTGGACGCAGTACTCCAATTGAGAACAGACCAATGTCACATAGAGGGGGAGTATCACCTCTCTGGATCGGCTTGAGATGCATCTTTGGATGCACGACAGGGTGCGGTTGGCTTTTCTGGGTGCGGTCTGGCATTGGCGGCTCATGTTCATCTTGGAGTCAGTAATGACTCCAAGAACCCTTTCCACCTCTGCTCACAAGGGGGGGAGCTCCCCAGCTTGTGTGTATGCTGTGAATTCCTTCTCAGGTGCAGCACCCTCCATTTATCTCATTGAAGCCCATCCTCTTACCATCCGCCCACTTCTGTAGTCTGTCTAAATCTAATTGCAGCCTCTCTCTCCCTTTGAGTGTGCCTATCTCTCCCCACATCTTGGTGACATTGGCAAACTTGGACACCGTGTTTTCCACCCCCTCGTCCAAGTTGCTGATGAAGATGTTGAACAGTGTAGGCCCCTGGACCGTGCCCTGGGGGACCCCACTATTCACATCCCACCAGGTTGAGTATGACCCATCTACCACCACTCTCTGGGTGCACCCCATCAACCAACTTTTGACCCATCCAACTGTGTAGGCATCAATGCCACAGTCGCTCAATTTATTAATGAGAATGGGGTGAGAGACAGTGTCAAAGGCCTTCTTAAAGTCCAGAAAGACTATGTCCACGGCGACACCATCATCCAGGGATTAGTTACCTGGTCATAAAGGGCTATCAGGTTGGTCTGGCAGGACCTGCCTTTGATGAACCCATGTTGATTTAGCCCTGGGCATGATCTCCCCTGCTGGCCCCTCACAGATGTGATCCTTGATAATTTTTTAAAGGATTTTCCCCAAGACCAATCTGAGGCTTATGGGCCTATAGTTTCCTGGGTCCTCCTTTCTCCCTTTCTTATAAATTGGGACCACATTAGCTAGTTTCCAATCTCTAGGCACTGGGCCCATGGACCACGATCGCTCATACAACCGGGCCAAGGGCGCAGCAATGACCCCCGCCAGCTCCCTCAACACCCGTGGGTGGAGGGCATCAGGGCCCACAGATTTAAAAACATCCAGCCCTTTCAGAAGAGTCCTAACTACTTCTGCACAGACCCGAGGCCTGGCAGTGCTATCCCCAAGATTGCCCCTACCTGTGGTAGGAGAACTGTCCTGGTCCCTGTCCAAGAAAACAGAGGCAAAGAACTCGTTAAAAATGTTGGCTTACTCCATAATGAAACGCCCTGCTGAAATCCAGGAGGTGAGTTCTTCCTGGTTCCTTGATTCCCTTGGAAGTTAGAACTAGGTATAAAATAAAAAGTCAGAAATGAATATAATTTTCTATGTTGCTATGAAATAACACTCCGTTTTTATTGGCTAATCATTTTATCAGACAGTAAGCTTTAAGCCTAAAATGAATACATTTTTTCATAGTGAGGACATATGTATATAAGCATATGTGCATTTACAATGCATATCATGAGACCACTGATAAACAATAATTCTATTTTAATATTTTCAGGTGACTTTACTTTCTTAATTCTAATATAGTGGCAACACGAATTCATTACATATTTTGAAGAAGGCAAAGTAGATTTGCACTTACAGACTAACTAAATCAGAAATGCATAAGCTTTCGTAAGTATCAGCTTGCTTCATAAAATTCTAAGAACAGCCTTATGGTTAAATCACAAAAATCAAGAAACTTCCTATAGGAAGGTTATTCCATTTTCCCATCCATAAAGAGGTGATAATATTTGTCTTCTGGGAATGATGAGGTGATTCCAGCTAGTTTCATGTGGCTCCCGAAGTGTTGACGTGCAGTCCCTGGATCAGGAGATCCAGGCACCACTCCCCTCTTTGTTCTGCTGCCAGAACCTCTGGGCTCCCTCTCCCTCAAGCTTCTGGTGCTTGTTTCTGCCCTTGCGGAAGGGCAGAGATGCCTGGCCCATGGGGTTGGGGGAGCTCATGGCCAGGGGGTTCAGGGAACCCAGGGACTTTACCCAGGATCCATGCCCATGCAGTGAAGTGGAGTCACCTACATGGCATTTGTGACCCCCACAACATTTGCCTGGGTTGTGTGTGGCCCGTGCGGTGCGTGACTGGGAGTCCTGTGGCCACAAGCCATTCAAAAATAGAGCAGCCCTGAAAGGATTGATTATTTTATGGGGTAATGCTCTGTGATCTATTTTGATTTATTTTGATCTTTTGAAGGAATTCACTGGTAAAGTGCTAAACATTATTTTGAATTTTGTTATAGCAATAGATCATACACAAAAACTATATTAAATAAACATATTAGAGTTGCAAAGTTAATTATTCCAAAGGTAAGCATTGGTAGAATTAAGTTTATATATGAAAATTTAATTTAGCCCATCCATGCATTTGCATTTTATTACAGGCTTTAATTATATGATCACATAGTATTTTTTTCCACAGGTTTCCTGCTTTAGTATGTGCATAGAATGGGGGCTGGCAAAATACAGCCTGCAGGCCAGATCCGGCCCACCAGGCGATTTCATCTGGCCTGCATCACCAATTAATAGTACCCTGCTCAGCCCACACGCTTCACTCCCACCCTCATGCATGAGAGGGCCCCAGGGCAGCCAGAACGCATAACTTCCAGGCAGGGCTGCAGCTGCCACTGCTGCAGCTGCTGGGGGACCTGCTTGGCTTCCCTGGCCTCAGGTGACTCCTCCTCATGTCTCTGTTTTAGTACTCACTCCAGGCAGCAGGTAGGGAAGTGGCAGCATGTGGGAGGAAGCTGCAGTTGGGAGGGAGCGTGGGGCTGGGGCTGGCGGGAGCATGGAGCCTATGGCCCGCACCCAGCAGGGCAGTGGGAGTGTGGAGCCCAGTTCAGCCCGGTTCCATCACACAGGACTTCCCTTGGCTCATGTGCAGCTCCCAGGACTCACGCATCACCAGTGGGGAAGCCCCGTGCAATGCAGCTGACTGCCTTCCCTGCTCCCTGCCACCATGTGCAGCTCCCAGGGCTCTGCTGGAAGTGGCAGGGAACCCTGCTCTCTGCTTTCCAGTGGAGTCCCAGGAGCTGCATGTGATGACAAGGAGTGGGGCCAAGCCGCTGGCTGCACTGTGTGGGGCTTCCCCTCAGTGGCATGCAAGTCCAGAGAGCTGCACATGAGCCACAGGGAGCCCTGTGTGGTAGAGGCAGGCTAGGCTGGCTCTGCTCCTTGCTGCCACATGTAGCTCCCAGAACCGGCTGGAGTCACATGCTGCCAAGCGGCTGCGCCTGTGCAGGCTATGAGCCACCATGAGGTCCTGAACAGCTGTGCGCCATGTGGAAGGGCATGTGGGGGGTCCCCACATCCCCCCCACCCTCCCTCACACCCACAACCACACCCACACTTAGCCCACAGTCCCTCCACAGCCCATCACGCATACACATATCTACACCCCTCACACACACGGCCACACCCCCCCATAACCCACTCACACATCTCACCATACACACCCACCTCTGCCAATCACACCCCACATTCTCCTCTCACACAATATACAAAAGTAAGAATTTATTTTTGGTTTATTATGCGATCACCTATACATATACTATGCACACGTAAATCAGGACAAAAATATTTTTTTAAATAAAATTAAAATATGTTATATTAAATGTTTGACTTTTACTATATGGTTAGGTTTTTTCAGTTCTAAGATGGCACCCGCCCCCCAAAGGAGTACTTCCAGGGGCAAGGGCAGGGACTTCAGGTGGCACAGGTCAGGGGTTAGGGGCAGGACTTCTGGTCCCAAGATGGTGACTAGTGGGTGGGGCACCTATCAAGGGGCAGGGCTACTATTGTGGCTCTTGACAGCTCACCAAAACTCATTAGACCACCCTCCAGCTGAAATAATTGCCCACCCCTGGCATAGAAGGATAAATTTGTAATGAGAAGTTTATCAGTATTGTTTTCTTATTATGAGAGGTCCGATATGGGATCGGCACTGATATAAAGCAAGTAGACTATATTGGAAATCAGCCTGATGTGGCCAGTAATTTACAGCAGCAACACGCAGGCAGTGAGGGGCGTAATCCAGCATGTTGAAGAGTTGCCTGCAGCTGGGAAATCTGTTGTGGTAGAAGGGGCATGGGGGAGCATATCAATGCCCCTGTGGTGAGGGAGGGAGTGGGGCTGGGGCTGGGGCAGGCACTGCACACTCAGGGCAGGGCAGACACAGGATAGAGCTGCAGCTCATCCAGAGGAGGGGGGTGTGGCTCCTGCCACTGCGCACACCCTTAGAAGGAAGAGGGGGGGCATGTGCCCCTGGATCTGCGCAGGGCAGGGTGAGCTGTAGCTGGGGCCAGGGGCTATGTTGGGTTCTTCCCAATGGGGGAGAAGGGGGGACTGGGCTGCACTCCACTGCACTGCACTTGGGGTGGGTGGTGGTGGTGGTGCTGGAAGGAGGGCTATGGGGGGGGCCTACAGTGAAATTTGGGGTCACTGCACCTCCTCTGTAGCCCCAAGCACAGTGTGGCCCAGCCCCACCCACCCCTTCCCACTGGGAGGAGCCTGTTCAGCCCTTGACCCCAGCCTGCAGCTGCATCCTGCCCCGCCCCGCCCTGTGAAGATCTGTGGGCACATTCCCCTCCCCCCCCCCCGTGCCC
>NW_017728964.1:8089415-8101310 GCF_001723915.1 Gavialis gangeticus
TTCCCCCCCCCCCCCCCCCGTGCCCTCCCAGGGTGTGCACAGCGGTGGGAGCCACTCCCCCTCACACCTTCCTGGACAAGCTATGGCTCTGTCCCCCCACACCCTTCTGGAGAAGCCGTGGCTCCATCCCACACCCCACCTTGTCCTGGCTGGGCAGTGTCTGCCCCAGCCCCACTCCTTCTCTTACCGTGGGAGGTGTTGATCTGCCCCCCCCTTCCCTCCCCCTCTCACTTTCCATCACAACAGACTTACCAGCTAGACACCACTGTATTAGAAATCAGATTGGTATGGGTCAGTATGCCTCCTTAAAAATTGGCTATCGGTATTGACCCCCAAAATCTCTATCAGTGCACCCCTAATTATTATTCAGTATATGGTTCGTGCTTTCATTGTGGTACATTATTCAAACCCTGATCTGATACAGAAGTATTAATATCTTTATGGACTTCTCCATGGCAGTGATCGCTTTTACTTTTTTAAAGCATTCTGTTCAGCTCAAACTTTAATTTAATTACAACTTCTCTGTAATATGAAGAGATATTATCATCTTTTTATAGATGGCAACAGAAGGATGGTTGAACATAAAAAGAAAGCAACAATTCTGAGATACCTAGAACTTGATTTTTCAGATGACTTAGCATTACACAGCATTTTACATGTTAAAAGTTGCTCCTATTGCCTTCAGTCACAACTGTGGGAGGTCAGCACTCCTGCAGGTCAAATTGCAGAATATTAATCAAGGCACCAGAAAATGAAGAGCTCAACATTAGTTACCTGCAAAAGTTTGCTTTAAGCAACTTGCCTAATATCACTGAAGTACTCTGATCACATTAGTGATCAGTGTAACATCAGTGGAACATCACCTCCAAAGCATCAGTCAATTATCGTATTTACTTTAGTCAAAGATGATCCTAATTTTAAGAGCTCCCTCCCCCCAATAATTAGATTCTAAACATGGAAAATTTATAAATTTGTTATA
This sequence comes from Gavialis gangeticus, assembly GCF_001723915.1. Taxonomy (NCBI): domain Eukaryota; kingdom Metazoa; phylum Chordata; order Crocodylia; family Gavialidae; genus Gavialis; species Gavialis gangeticus. Next base: position 8,090,395 of record NW_017728964.1, read on the forward strand.
GTTTTCCATGTATAGGATCTAATTATTGGACAGTTGTCTTTAATTCATCCCTCCCACCACTGCAGGGGGCAGGCAGTGGAAAGGCAGGTGGTGTGGGGAGGTCAAGCAACTTGTTCCCTGCTTGTGCCTGCCCCCCCTTCCTCCCACAGTCTCAGGGTCCCCACTCCCTCCAGCCTCTGTTCCCCTCTTCCTCTGCCAGCCTCTGCTCTCTGCCAGCAGGCTCCATTCCCATTCTAACATGGAGCATGGCCCTACCTAGCCCTGTAGCAGTCATGTGGGCTGCACACCATTGCTACAGGGCCAGGCTGGGGCCATGCTTAGTGTCCCAGGCTGCAATGTGCACAGAGCCTGCTGGTACAGAGCAAGCATAAGCAGGGGAGGGAGAGGGGCAGGCATGGGAGTAGAGGCTATGTTGTGGGAGAGAAGAGGCAGCAGGGTGGAGATGGTGGGGGGCAGGCACCAGATGTGGCTATAATTCCAACCCTGGGAAGGGGCTGGAGCCTGAGCCACAGCAGCCTCCAACCCCTCCCCCACCCCCACATATTCTACCAACTTCCTACTCAGTTCTAAGGCTAGGGGCTTTCCCTGCCCATGTTAAATGAGGCAGGGTGGAACCTCATCTTAGAATTGAGTAAATATAGTACCTCAACTGTGGGGCCATCCTTTCTTTGTCTGCATTCTTGTCATTCACTGTACACCTTCAAACTTCTGCAGCATGTGAAGCTTGCATCCTACAGACAACAGTTTTCTTCGCTATGTAATATTGATTCTTCCTTGGAGCAGGAGCCTTCTGTTTGTAGCATGAACACAAACGCAAGATAAATTCACTTGGAACATGCAACCTTTTTTGACATTTTCTAAGTTGAGTGTTTGGCTTTGCAGCCCTAATCATGTTCTTTGCACATGTTTTGCACATGTGTGCATTCGTGCATGTAATTTCCTAAATTATTAAAAAAACCAAAATGGAAAACGCTAGAAATTTTATCATGTGACATTGATGCCCACATAGGTTATTGGCAGGGTTGCAATCTGTGGATGTCACACGTTCCTCTGCCACTTGAGCTAATGCAGTAATGGACCAGAGAAATAGTTTAATGGAGGAGTTTTCTGAACTGAGAGAAGATGATAAAGGAGTGGGGCTAAGGTAGGCTGAGAGTCTGAAAAAAAATAGCAACATTTTAAGTGACTGGAGGTGAGACATTTTGTTTGCTTTTTGTTCAAGGAATCATCAAGGAAAGGCATTCAAAGAAATTAACACACAATGACTTTGTAGAGCCAAAGATTTTTTTAAACCCTTGATAGAGAAGAATGTGATTCTTTATCCATAAAGAACAGCAGCTTTGTCTTGTTTCATGTGGCTACTATGCATGCTGAAGCTTTCTCCCTTTTGAAATGAGTATTCTTCTGCTAAAGTGTAAATACAGAGAGTAGATGCTTACATTGGTAATAATATCTTTATTTGTTCATTGTAGTCTGTTATTCTGCCTGTTCACAATAGTGAAAGCTGGTTGGATGGATGCTTAAAGTCAGTTTTGGAACAAGATTTTCAAGGCACCATGGAACTCTCAGTATTCAATGATGCTAGCAAGGTACATATATTTTATTTTACTTATACAATACTGTCTGACCTATTTCTGATAAGATATTGGGGGGGGTTTAATTCAGTTTGCCACATAAATTAAAATTGATGCCACTGTATCTTTTTCAGGACAATTCTATTAGTATACTTGAAAAGTGGAAGATCAAGTTAGAAGATGTGGGAATACAGGTCATCATTGGTGGTCATGATTCACCTCAACCCCAAGGAGGTTAGTAGTTTACTAGTGATTTTATAGCATGGTTAAATAATTTGAATTAGTAGGCACCATTTGCTCTTAGCTGAAAAATATTTTAATCCATAGGAAAACATTTAATTAAGAATAAGTAAAGGTAGCAACTGAAAGCATTAGTAAAACTGTAATAAGTCAACATTCCTAAGTACTGTGTCCTGGAATTGCTACAAAAAAAGAGTTGTTGTTTTTGGAGGCCTACGTTCAAAGGCACAGCTGAATAAGAGAGGCAATTTGGCCATGTTCTTCAGTTTCAGTGGGAGTTGTTTATGGAGAGCAAAAAAGAGCAACAAAAATGTGTAGAGGTCTGGAAAACATGCCATATGAGGAAAGGTTGGAAGAACTGGGTTTATTTAGTCTAGCAAAAAGAAGACTCTAGTGGGACTTGATAACAGTCTTCAAATACAAAGGTTGTTTTAAAGAGGATGGAGATAAATTGTTGTTTGCTTCCACGTGGGCAGGACATGAAGTAACAGCCTTAAATTACAACAAAGGAGATTAAATAGGTATTGGGAAGAATGTTCTATGAGGGGGGTTAAACATTACAACAAATTACCTCAAGAAATCATGGAGTCTCTGTCCTTTGAAGTTTTCAGTGCAATTTAGGAAAGCATTTGTTTGGAATGGATTAGACAGAGATGATCCTGCCTTGAGTGGAGGTTTGGACCAAGGCCTTCCAAGCCAATTGCCTTGCATGGGAAAGTGTAATTTGGGTTAGTGTTTGTGCTTTATTTGTCAAAAAGATTGTATTTATAATAGTTATAATGTTTCTTGCATTTGCAATTTCATATTGCAGTACTTGGTGTTTATTTCTTAAAGCATCAGCTCTTAGAGACAAGTGATTACATGAGAAGTCCATCATTTATTGATTTTTAAGTAAGTTTAAGACTTCCAGTGATAACCTTACAGATATGTACCTGTGCACCCCAGAGATTCAGAAACCAGAAGACAATAAAAAAGAACAGCAAATTTATTTTTAAAAAAATAATTATTTTTAAACCACCTCAGATCTGTGTCAAGATGATGATTTGGCAGAGGTTTTTACAGCCAGGTACCTTTACTGATGCTAACCTCCTCATTTATCTTGGCTTGGGACCAGCATTGGATTGGTAGAATTACTCATCTACAGCGGAGTTCGAAGCTGGTGGAGAGCCAGAATCAACCCAACAACAGCAACTCTGTTTAGATGGGACAAGGAGGGGAAGATTATGATTATTTTTAAACCAGCTTCATGACATTTTGGGGCCTGACTCAATCTTTTTAAACAATGGAGGCTGGCATTATATCGTTTGTCAAATATCCAGAATACCAAGATGCATTGCTATAATTCTGACAGTTCTTTAATCACTAGAAGTAAATTTAATTTTTACAATACGCAAATAACATGTAAATAGAAACCAAAGGCACAGTATCTTAAATTGTGAAATGGCTGGATTTTTCCTTTTCTACAGCCCTTGTTGCAGAGCATGAAGATGCTTGGTTCATTTTGTTGCTAGTTCCAGAACTGATGATTCTAAATAGGGTTAAATTTGCAATCCAAGTCAAATAGAAAAAAAAATGGCTCTGGTGTAATTGTAATTGGCTGGTGATAGCAGATTCAGATTAAATTAATGATGACAACTACTGTAGAGGTAAGATAAGCTTAGTGAGGTATGAATTGTAAACCTTTTGTGTTGAGTTTTAAACCTTGCTTTCTTTTTTCATAATGTTGAAGGAAAAGTTTTTGAACAGTTGCTTTCACAAGAAGGGGTGGAGGCTTGAAGAGAAACAGAAAAAAATGCATTCTTAATAAAGATCTTCTAAAGCTTATACGTGGATTTGTTTATTAAGGAAGTCTTGCATTGTCAGCTAAGAATTCCATCTCATGTCAGTAACCATGTGTTTTTAGCTTGTAAGGTAAATATTTATAGGACTAGTGTGTGTTCCCTGTTGATCCATGTGTTTAGCTGTCATTAATGTTAACATGAATTAAATGCACGCATTGAAGAGCTAGGGAAGGTTTGTACTCAGTATGTTTTCTTGAACTGAGTCTGTTGTTTCACAGTTCATATTTTCTAGACAATCATGTTTAAAATTTACATCAGACAAAGGAATGTGTTGTTTGAGGCATTTGAAGTCCAGTAACAACAAAGTTTGCCTTTAAGATTAATAGAAATTTTAAAATTATGATGATAAATTTATAATAATAAATTGAAGGATTCAGTGTCTAAGGGCTGGGATCTTGTATTTCTCCTGTGGTTGAAGAAACTGTTATAATTTCCTCAAGAAAGTAAATGCACATTTTAAGAATACAAGAAGACCACACTTATTTACAGTTGTAGCAAGCAATGATTAACCCTATGTTGCAGTACACTGTCAGTATTTTCAAGACACAGCTCTAATATTGGTATTTGCTGAAGATGTTTGTACTACCTAGTGATATTTACAATAGGCTGACAAAGTACAAGACTTTTTATTTATATGTATAGGATCTGCCCTCATAAAGAAGTGCTCATTAGATTAAACTGCTCATTCCACTCAAGGGCATCTTTGGAAAGCTGTAGATAACATCCAACTCCTGTGAAGTTGTAAGAAGTACCCATGATTATTTACATGGGCAAAGAGCAGTGATGCCCTTTTCTGTCTCATTAATGCCATTCTTAACTGTATTTCCTTCTTATTCCATCCTTATGCAGAAGGAATTAAATCCTCACCTCTCTGCATCTAGTACTCTGTACTGCACTTAGTACTGGGTTAGGGGGAAAAAAATCCCTGTATCTCTGTATTGGAATCTTTGATCCCTTTGCATCTAATTATTACCTCATTTGAATAATTATATACTGTGTTCTAAAAGATAACATAAGCATATCACCTGCAGGTATACCACTGAGATGCCTTTTGCTATCAAGTTGAGCACTGGTCTCTGAAATATGCTTCAGATTATCAGTGCTTGCTTTTGGCCTTCCCCTGCCACCTCTCTATTCCCTTCCCTCGTCTGTCTTCTACCCAGTGAAGTTCCAGCGTTTCTTGTGCTATTTCCACACTGGCAGATCACTCCTGTCTTTCTCATCAATCTCAGTTCTCTTCTTTAGTTTGCCTAAAGCATAAGAACAGATAAAGTGGAGGGTTGCTCAGGAGAGCACTCCTATGTGCATGAAAAAGGAGTTGCTTGTATCACATGAGCAAAACAGGGAACAGAATAGTATGCTGGTGAAATGTGTAGTTGCTGTGTAAGCAGCAGGGTTTGGTGTCAGTATGGGTGAATGGAAGACTGGAGACAGAGTACTGACCCCAAACAAAAGTCCTGTAACATGCCTGTCATTTGAGAGGTACAGTTTGGGAATATCATACAATAGTACTTGAAGCCAACTTCTGCTTTCAATGATAAAACAACTGGTTTGATACCACAGAAGCCCATGCTGAATTCCTGCTGAAATGTATTCCTATTAAAAAAGGTGTGATTCTGTTTCTTTTGTGTTTAATTTTTACTTCAAGGTCACTTTCAAATAGTTCTTATGTTGAAGCATGGAAATAAATGAAATGTTGTCTGGGCCCTGAATTCACTTGTGATTAGCAACAGCTTCCCTACTTCTAGATTCTAAAATGTCTTTTGATTCTAAAATATTTGTAAATGTTTCTTTGAGAGTATCTTTTTATCATCATGAGGACTAGAATAGTGGGTTGAACCAGTGTAACTTCCTTGTAAATACTATTAGCATGTCAACGTGTCTTATAAACAATAGATGTTCAGGTGGCTCATGGATCTTGAAACTTAAAAAGATTGGATTATTTTCTTAGTACACAGAATGGAACAATGGCAATACAAACAGGAACAGCAGTCTAGATTTGGACATGTAATATTTATGGATTCTGATATATTATATTTTTGCTAATACTTCCTTTTTGTAGTCACCTTTTCCCATTAAAAATGTGTTTAGGGATTAAACCTTGTTTTAGCTGTAGTGTTTTGAGTTGCCTTGGTAATGCTTATAAATCAGTTTTTAGTTCGTAAGGACATACACAGATGCAGTGTCTTAAAATAAGAGTATTATCATAAATTATATATAAGATTTTTCACCTATGCACTTTAAGTGAAACTAGGGTAAGAACAACTGTCAGCTACAATGGCTATTTTGTGTCAACCCAGACTTAATATCTGCCAAAGTAATTTTTGTTTATAAACAGCAAAGGTTTTCCTGTGTTTAGTTTGATGTGTTGTACTGAACAGAACCTAAGAAAGCGATGTGTTTCTATGTATTCCATTAAATAATATCGAAACACAATATGCTTGGTTTTGAAAACCAGGATTTATGCAGGAGTCAGTTTTAGATCAGTGTTCAAATAAGGATGTCATTTGTTGTCATGGTTGTTACATTTGGGAAGCCACATTCGTTTGAAATCTGTATTATCCTCTTGTTTTCATTGCTTCACTTTGATATGTGTAGCAGTAGTTACAACTGCAAGGAGTATTTCCTTTGAAAGAAGAAGCCCCAATACAGAAACTATGTGGCAGTCAGTCTTCATGTCTTGGACTGTTTACATGGGATTAGGATTCATTTCTGATTCTCTTCTGTCATGTAAAGAAAAAAGGAGGAGAAAAAATCCCCCAAAGAAAGGGTCACTGGCTTTAAAAAATCCTTTTTCTTTCCAAGAGTGTGGAATGTTAATATCTCACTGAGGCTTAAGTTTTTACTGTTGTGGTCATGGTAACAGGCTCCTTTCACCAAGTAAGCAGGCCTTGCAAAACACAGAGACCTGGCACAAACATTTGATTTTCTTCAGTACAGTAATATTAAAGCAGATTCTTTGCTTATGCCAAACACAGGATTCATTGTGGGAAACCATTTTTAATATGTAGCTTCCATAGGAAGTTAAATCTCTTCTTAAACCTCAAAATTAGTGGATATGCTTTTTTACCTTTTTAAATGTTGTTCTCATAAGCAGCTGCTTAGCAAAACTCCAGACCACTTGTGCTTTAGTTGAGAAATCTATTTTAATTTCACAACATTTCTGGCATAATAAATAACTTAATACTTCAAGATTTTCCCTAAAATATTTGATTTGAAAACTGAATCTTAAAACTTTTCTGAAAATTCCTTGTTTTTTAATACTGTGTTCCTCAACTCAGAGTTGTTTTGAGTCCCCTTGCCTTCTTTTTTTGATTAATATTTCCTTGGACTTCACTTATTTTACACTGACAGCTATAGAGATCTCAGGCATTAATAGTGGAAACAGTGAAATGTGGATACAGGCTTAATTACAGCTGATTTTTATAGAGCAGATATTGATTTGGTACAGAGATTACTAGTTCAAGGTCAGCTCCATCCTTTTCTTTTTTTCTCCTTCTCTTAGGAGAGGGCTGTTCAGCATGTCCAGACCTGCTAATTTGCTGTAGCTGTTTCTTACTGAAGTCACTGATGCCAGGAATTGAACTCTAGTTTTGTGAAAGCTAATGAAATTGCCAGCAAGCTTTGTGTTATGAATTACTATTTACATCTATATAGTATTAAAAAATGCAGCCCAGTAATGAACAGCTTTGAGTGCTACTGCTGTACTGTTGGTTGGCCCGAAGTGCTCCTATGAAGCAGTGAGAAAAAGAGAGAAGAATCTGTTCTTTTCCTGAGTTCTTGAATGAATAATGACAAAGGACCTGTCTGTATTAAACTATAACAGAATCAGGGAACCCAGCAGAAAGCACAGTTGTTCTTTGACCTACTTTCAGCAATTTAGGCAGTCTAGAGAGCAGCCTTCATGGTTTAGGCAGAGCCTACATAGCACATATAATGTTAAGTGGCATTCATGTAAGAATTTTTAGGGAAACGTTTGGGGCCCCTATTCCCTGTCATACCTCCTGTGGGAAAAGAGGAGAGGAACCAGGTTGTTCAGTTCGCCCTTGTATACATGTAAGTCATACCAATACAACTGCATTGGTTTAAAATTGCACTCAAGTTAAATCAGTTCAACTCTCATATAGGCAAGGCATTAAACTCTTAACACCTGGAGTCACCATCACATTCTGCCCTTTTGGTGTATGAGGTTTGAAAATTCTCTGAGAAGCATATGGCAAGGATTTAAATGTTCTGTCAATAATCTAGTTTTGTTGTGGCTTTTGCGGCCTGTATGACGAGCACTAACAGCAGACTTCATTGAAGAGTCATGCTGCTATTTTGCTTTATTTTTTTACCTCCTGCCTTCTATCTTTTCAAAGGCTAATGGAATACATGAAAGGAGAGGTAAAGTTGTTTAGACTATTAATTCGATGTGGCAGGTTCTTGATTTCACATCTAATGTTAAAAACTTTTGCTTAGGGTTATTATTGCATGCCTTGCCAGGTTTGTACTTATTTAACATTTATTGCAGCTTTTATAATGATTTAATTAAATTGATGTGAAAAGCTCTATAGGTAACTTTTGGGTTTAGAATATGGTTATTTTGCTTTACTATCAGTTGATTAGCAATAAGATCAAGCTAAACTGAAATAAAAGAACATAAAATGAAAGAAATAAAGCTACACGGGGATTTGCATTGATTTAGCTAAATTCTTGCATGTTTATGGCAGATAAAGCCTTAATAAAGATCTTTATAGACTTGTAAAAGTCTAGGTCTGCTTTTCTACAGCTGAACTGGTGAGATTAAATGCAAAAGATCTATGATATATAAGCATTATAATTTCACTAAACTTAGGTTGGGTTGTGTTGGTTTCCCTGAAATTATGTCAACTGTATGTGCATTACATCTGTTTCTTCTTTTTCTCCGTTCTGCACTGCATGTAACTCTGGAAGAGCCAACATTATATGATTTCCTGACAAGAAAGAGACAGTTTCTCTAAAATAATCTCTGCAGCACTGGAACCTCTTTACTTACCTACAGAATGAACCAAAATGAGCAAACTAGTATGCCGTAGCCTTCTTGTATGTGCTACTGGGGGACCCAGAAGAAGCTGTACCTTAGGAAAGGAGGACATGCCAATCTACAAAATCATCCTCCTTTTGTTAATGTTGTATGATTTGTATTAAAGTAGCAGCTAGAGGTCCCAGTTTAGGATTGTGGCCCTATAAAAATATGAAAGCTAGTAAAAGTTAGTCCCTGGACCAAAGAACTTGTAGTATTGTTTAATTATGAAAGAATAAAAGGATGGGATTGTAGAGGGGGAAATTAGGTAAGTATTATACCATCTTTTTTCACAGATATTAATTATGCAAAGAGTGTATGCTTAACAGAGTTTACAATTGCTTAGTGGTGGTCAACAGATAAAACTGTTGATATGAACAGTTCTTATGATGTTCATGTCTGCCTATTAAGAACTGGACTAAACTTACCATCCTGTTTAATGTAGGTTGTTGTAGGTCGGTGGTTATGAGCTACAACATGGTGATAAATTTTAATCATTATTACTCTGTTTCTAGGTTGAACTGCTGTAGTAGATTGTGGTATTGTTAAGTCCATTACTAACCCTTCTAAGCTGACTCTTTCATGCTTACTCTAATTTAAGACAAGAACGGTAAATGAATCAAACTGCAGTTTAATTTAGCAAGCACGGAGACTCTAATCACCCTTTTGATTCTTTATTGCAGAATCTAGATAAAATACCATGATTCGTTATACTAGTTGGGATATAAATAAGAGTTTTCTTTCTTCAGAGGATAAGATCATCATCGTTTGGGTTAGTAAGAAGTATTCTCCAGGGCATGTTATTGCACATGTCTTTTGTTTTAGTATCTGCCACTGGCTGCTGTTGGAGGTGAGTTACTAGACTAGATGGTACAACAGCCTTTTCCAATGTGGCTATTCTTATGTTTTTAAAGTTCACTGCCCTCATGGGGAGAGTATACATGGGCATAAAGGGTCCAAGTAAAATATGCAGTCAAACTTGCATCTTAAGCACATTATATAAAACTAAATATTTTCCTGCAATCTAGGTCTTCATTTTAAATAAGAAGAATACTAGAAGGAATCTAAATTGCACAGAGTCAAATTCTCAGCTCTCTGCTGTTAGCACCAGAAGATTACAGAGCATCTTCACCAAATCCTGATACAGCCACAAGTCACTTAGAAAGACAATAGGTAGAAATTCTTTTTTTAACTGTTAGAGAGGACCAGGCCATTTTTTTTACTGTGAATCCTAATACGGGTGTGCAAAGCGGCGAACCCAGAAGTACTTCTGGTCCACTTCTGGGTCTGCCGTGGAGCGCTCTGCCCCCACCCCCATGTTTCCATAGCTCAGTGATCGGCTGCAGGGGGACCCCGGGTGCCCCTCCCAGACCCAGGAGTCAACAGTTGCTGAGCGGGGAGGTGTGTGTGCGGGGGGCCCAGTGCGCTCCCCAGCGGACCCAGACATGGACTGGAAGTGCTTCTGGTCCACTTCTGGGTCTGCTGCCCAGTGCTCTGGAGAGTCCCCTGTGCTTCTGTGGGACACTGCATGCGCCCCAGCATTGCAGCACTCATGAGCTGCCTGCTACCTAGAGGTATGTAGAAAAAATATTTAAAGCTGTCTCTATGTTTGAATCTCTGAATCTTTCCGAATCAATTCAGAGGGTTCTGTTTCGACTCAGAGAGATTAAAGAGCCCTCTGATTTGGTTCAGGTTTGGCGATTTGGCTACCAAATTGGGCCAAAACTCTGTCGAATTGAATCGGGGACCGAAGCTTCACACAGCCCTAATTCCTAGTGGATGATGGAACAGTTTTTTGCCCAGGGTAAAAAGAAAAGCAAAATTTGCCATAATGGCAAATTATATTCTAAAACTTGCTGCTATTCCTCATTAAGTTCACATATTTTGATGTTTGACCATTACAGTAGAACTCTTAATGATTTGGACTACAAATCAATGATATTCCCAAGTATTTGTTAAAGTAACTTCTTATAAATTCATAGATTGTAGAGCTGGAAGGGACCTTGGAAGATCATTGGGTCTAGGCCCCTGCACCAAGCAGGAAAGATAACAGGGTCACCTCTGGAGGGAACTTATTCCACAGTCTGGACTCCCTGACTGTGAAGAAGTTTTTCCTAATGTTGAGCCTGAATCGATCTTCCAGGAGTTTGTGGCCATTACTTCTGGTTCTTTCCTCAGGTGCCCTAGTGAACAGTTGCTCACTGAGCTCTTGATGTA
>NW_017728964.1:8101356-8103247 GCF_001723915.1 Gavialis gangeticus
TTCTTCAGGCTGAAGAGTCTCAGATCCCTCAGCCTTTCCTCACATGGCTTATATATGAGGAAGAGTAATAGTTTTAAATTATATAAAAATTTTTATACATGCTGGTTGATGATCTTGCATTTAGCCCTAATACCATAAAGTATGCAGTTTACACATGAAGAATAAGGCTTGCAGTTGTACATTCATATGGGTCTTGAGAAGACTAAGGTACCAGTCCCAGGATCTAGGTAGCCAGTCTTCTGGGTCCTGCTTAAAAAGAATGTTAGACATGGTATCTGCACCTGCAGAATGTGTTTAAATGATTTTTGAACTAGGAAAAGTAATCTGTTATTGCTCAGATTTGAACAGGGGACAGGGTGGGGGGTTAGCAGCATGAGGAATTTAGTGATTGGATCCCAACACTGTTGATTCGTGTTCATTGAAAGAACAGAACTGGACTAGCCAGGTAGCTTAAATACTTGAAAGATTCTAGTTTAACACAGGTTCATCTGAATCTTTTTTTTCCATAATACTGATCTTTACTCATTTCTCTCATTTGGTTTGACTACAGTATAAACAAACAAACACACTAAACAAATAAACTACAATTTTGAGACATTATCTTTTTACTTTTTTAACAGTTGGCTTTGCTAAAAACCAAGCAGTAGTGCAGAGCTCAGGGATCTATCTCTGCTTTCTGGATTCGGTAAGTTAAAAATTTTACATTCTATATAGTTTTGTCAACAAAGCACTTTGTTTTTTATGTGTGGGTTGATTTGCCTTTTAGTCAAACAATTTATCATATTTTTATACCTGTTTGGTACTATTTATAACTTGGTTTTAATCTTCTAACTTTGCAACTGCCTTACAGCCCTACCACTTCGTTCTGTAATCCCATATTGTAAGGTGCTGTAAGTAGGGTTGGACCAGGTAGACATTTAGATATTCTTAGGAATTTTGCCTTCCTACATACTGAACCAAGGCCTTAATGCAGCAATAGGAGGTGCCCTGTTTTAGGATGTTAATTTTTTCAGGTCAAGTGTAGAACCAAGGTCTTGACAGTCTCTGATCTTTTCAAGAGAACATGGGAGCTAATACGACAAGTCTGACTAGATTTAACTTGGGTAATCATGTTCTGTTTTCATAAATTTCACTTTCAGTGGCAATTGATTACAGGGTTCCCTTTTTTAATTTCCTGGTTTAAACTCCATGTACTATTACTAAACGCTTCTAAACAGCTGTATATTTTCATTTGTTTTGATTCAAGGGAATCTACCATTTATTTCCTCCCAGCTAAGCACTGGTTTTACAAAATACTTTTCTGGTAGTAATCTGATTGGCTATCTGTAATCACACCTATATACTTTAAACTTTGTTTAGGTACATGGGTATTGATGACCTATTTTTTTTTATTTGGATGAATTATGTTAAGATGCGTTCTAGTCTTTTAGTCTCCTACCTAAACAGAATTTTAAAGAGGGTTTTAATCTTTATAGAAGGCTGTGGAAAATGACATTTCAGAAAGTATATATCAAATATTGCATGTGTATTCCCGAAATGATGGTTGAGCATTCAAAGTAACAGACCTCATTCATCTATAAAAATCCTTGAGCATCTGACAGCTCACATTTTTCACACAGCACAAAATATTTTACTTTAGTAGTTCTTAGTGAGTTATAGAACACTGCCGTCTTTACAAAGTCTCATTGCTGGTTTCTTAATGGCTTTTTCATAAGAGAGTTCTTTTACAAGAAGTGGAAGGATGAAAGTCTGTTGCATGTTCACCTGTTAAGCAGCATTATTTTAAAGTAGGTTATGGGTGCTTCTTGTAAGCCAGTGGGAGCCACCCTTTTTGGCAAGAATGCCACAAATTATAGTTTCATAGTCTCATAGTTTCTAGGGTCGGAAGGGA
>NW_017728964.1:8103258-8135262 GCF_001723915.1 Gavialis gangeticus
GCTGGGCTATAGTTGCGGGTGCCAGTCCGGTGTATCCTCTCCCCTCATCTTCCCCTTCCCCCGACGAGCCTAGTCCTACCCTCTCCCCAAATGCTACTCTTATCCCCTTCCCCCTGCCTGGTCTGCTGCTATGCTTTCTGTGCGATCTGCTACTTTGGTTTCTGGTCCCTGCCCTATCTACCACTGTGCTTCCTGCTCCCTCCCCGATCTGTCATGTGCCATACATAGAGGCTACCTGTGCCACTTGTGACACCTGTGCTGCAGGTTGTAAACTATGTCTGTGAAGGCCTTGGCCCTGTATAGTATAAAGTAATGGAAGTTTTGTTCTTGACTGCAGTATGTGTAGGAATATATTGTATGAATACGGGTAGACATTATGCAAGTCTTCCTTGTACACTGCCAGAAGTTACCATCTTAATTCATGTGAGTAGTCAGTGAACATGAGTCTTGCTGATTTTGAGTTCAATAGTACTGTTTTAGGAGTAAAGTTAGCAAGATCTGATGCTAAGTTGGTCAGAATTTGCAGTTTGGGTATTACAGTCTTAAATAATAGTGCCACAGTGTATAATCTAATTAAAAGGGGTTTGGGATGAAACCACTGACCTAAATCTAGTTATTGGGAATCGGTGTTTCCATAGATGAAAACCAGGTGAAGTAATCTATTGCACCTTGTAGCTTCATGTCCCCTCTTGCCAAAATGCTTATATATAACATCGGTTGGCTATTAGAATCTCACATAATAATTAGCATCATATTGCCATAAGAACCTAAAGCTAAATGCCAAAAGTATTGTACCACAGGTATTTTCTGCTGCATGTTAAAGTCTCACTTAATAGAATTGTACACTTACTAGCATACAAGTTTTTTTTCCACCCACTTTGAAAGCAAGTCTGCCCATGGGGATGTTCATTGTGCAGCTAGATTGCTATGCAGTAGCCACTGATCAACTAAGCATGGGTGATTGGGGGGGTCAACATGGGGTCCATATGGGCTTTTACTTTGCTCTTTTTACTTGGTTGCTGGTTATTAGAATCACCAGTTTTCTGAATCAAAGCATATTCTCTGTTCAATGTGATTCTGATAAGCAGCAGACACTGCATATGACTCACTGAGATAAGTCCTGAAGGGATAGTTTTGCAGCTTCTACCTGAGACAGCTGTAAAACCGTGTGATTGTAAAGTGGGTAGGTTTTTTACATTCTTGTATTTAACATTTAAATGAACAAAAGCTATGTTAGTTTGTATGCATAAATCATTTTATAGTCTTGGACTTGATTACATTTATATATCATGCACCTTCACATTGCCATATCGTTTCCCTTCACTGACTTGTTCTGTTGGGTAAAATAATCAGTAGCAATCATCCAGAAATATTAAGGCATAAGAAGAAGGTCCCCACTCGCCCTCTCCCCATTGGGTGGTTATTTCAGATTTGGTACAATATTCATTTTGGCATGAATATACCCTTTGTAAGGTCAGCACAATTTGAAAAGGTTTTGGATGAATTGTTTTGTTCTACAATAAGATTACGTTTGGAAAAAAAACACAGAAGCCACAGTTTGTTTTTTCTTTTTCACATCCATACCCATATCTCTTTGAACTAGGTATTTTAAAGAATAAATCGTTCTAAACCAGCCAAATCAAGTATCTATATGAAAGAAATTATTTATCTGATTTGTTGTTAAAACTTCCTTCCATTTCTTTTTGTGATTATGACTTACCTGAAAATGAGCAGGTTTGTGGGGATAAAATCATTGCAGACACTGCTGTACCATAGGGATTGCTCAATTTTCTTTGAAGGAGGTATTGGCTCCAAAGAGAACTTGTTCACTTGACATCCCAGCTGCAGGCAAGCTGCTCTTGTATCGCAGCAAAGATACCTCTGTGAGGAAAACAAATTGGGGAAAAATGTTGAAAAGAGAATAAAGAGCTCAGAACTGTCAGAATTTGATCAGTTCATTCTTGCGTTAAGTGCTGGCAATTGACTAACAACTAATGTGTGCTTGTTTTTCTGCTGCAACTATTTGTTAGACTATTTGTAACTAATTGTTACAATTACCAACTCTTTTATTTACTTTCTCGTTTTCCCCATTGTTAAAATAGGTAAAGGGTGGTATACATTTGAGAAATTATTCATTTTCATGTTTTTTATATTCTGGCTAATCTTAACCATAGTAATGACTATGGATTTACGGAGCTTACTAATTTATGGAAGCACACTCTTACCTTGCTCTCCATTCCATCTTTAGGTGTTTGCAAATTTACTAGTTGCAATATATTATAATCTTAGATCAAGGTTGCACAACTCAAACCTCACTGAAGCCCATCTGCAAAGTACACTTTCAAATAGAAGACTGCCACTATTGGTATCCACTCTAATCAGATGTAAGCCCTCAGCCCATTTGCAAGCTGGAAACTGGACCACACATGCAAGTTCATGAACGAATTACTGAATCAGTGCTCAACAAAGGCACAGGACTTGGTTTCTGGCTTTTCAACTTTTTTTGTTTAATAAAATGGTGTAGTACAGAATGATGGGACTGCTCTGGTGGGCCACATGTCACTCACCAGCCACGCATGAACCCTGTTTTTGATGTGAGCTCTGGATCAGGGACCATCTTTATTATTTATTTATACAGCCCCTAAAACCAGTGGTTAGCAACTTTTCAGAGGTGTGGCCAAAACAACCAGGCTTGGGTCCAAGAAAGTCGAGCTAGTGGTCTAACTCGGCTGCCTTGGCTTTTCTTGTCATCAACTTTTCCCTGGCTCCCAGCTGAAGTGCAGGTACAGATCCCAGCCACCCAGCTGTAACGCAGTTTCTTGCTGCCTGACCTGATGCTATGGGTGTGGTGAAGCCCCACACAGCTGGAACACCTCTGAAGACCCCTGGCTCTGAGTTGCATGGCTCTTAAGCAAGCTCACCCTTGCTTAAGAAAGGAAGACTGGTCTTCAGTGGGAGCTTCCAACATAAAGAACAAAGTGATATGGCTTACACTTACAGGTATAAAATTATAGATGCCTGTTTGTATGGTTGAGCTCTTATTTATAGTGACATTCACTCACCTTCAGGTGAACCAAATGAAAATGAATTGAGACAGAGAAGTGATGGTGGTTGGCAGGCCCTTGACTTGCACCTGTCTCAGGTTTGCAGCCTTGGGGTGCTCCTGAATCCTCTGCTGCACTTAGATCTTCAAGTGGCAGCTGTGGCTAGGAGTGCCTCGCATTAACTCCACCTGGAGAGAAGGCTGCAACCCTTTCTTTAAGACTGTGATCTGGCTACCATCATCCGTGTCTTCATAACCTCAAGGCTAGACTATGGCCGTGTGCTTTGTTCAGGGTTGCCTTTTGAAACTGTTGGGAAGCTGCTGCTGGTGCAGAAATATGGGGTTTGCCTTCTGATGGGGGTGGATCACCAGGCACACACAACTCCAGTGCTCCAGAGTCTCCATTGACTTCTAGTAGTTTTCCAGGTGCTATTCAAGGTCTGGCTTTGATCAATAGAACCCTAAACGTTTTGGGCCCTGTGTACCCTCCCTTATGCCCCATTATGATCCCTATGGTCAGCCAAGAACACCCTCCTACAAGTGCCATCAGTACACTGGGTCTGCCTAGCTAAAATATGTGAGATGTCATTCTCTGCAGTTGCTCATCAGGTCTGAAATTACCAAACTTGGACATCTTTCAGAAGTTCTGTAAGACCTTCCTATTTAGGTGGGCATTTATCAGACAGACCTAAGATGAGAGATTGGTTAGGGTGTCTCTTTTATCTTGATATTCTAGTTCCCTTTTACACTGTTTTTGTTCTCTTGTCATTCCCCTTTTTTTGAGTTATTCTCTTATTGTAAACTGCCCTGATCCTTTGTTGGGAATGGTGGTATATAAATAAATATAGACTAAAAGTATTTTAGGGGGGGGGGGGCCTTTTTTTTTTTTTTTTTAAATATTTTTAGTTGCTCCTAATCTTAATCTATACACATCCCCAGTATTTAGGGTTTACTGTGTGCTTGTCACAGGGCTTGTCCCTTGACTGTTAAGGGAGAAGAAATATGAGCATATTCTTTTGAAAATTGCAGTTAATGCACCTTTAATACCCGTCATACTCTGTATCACACAGCATCTGATCAGACTTATTTTAAGCACCTATGAAAGGCTTTCAGTCATGCCTAGTGGAATATGCAATTTTTTTAAGTGTGCTTGTTTCTTAGCTGCCTCAAAGACACTGTTGTTTGAACTTTACTGCCATAATGCCATTGCTTGTTAATAGTTTAAAGTGACATCATTAGGAAAGGAGGTTAAGTTTATTCACTGAACATGAGAAGAGAACAGGAATTATTGTTCCCATGTATGAAATGGCAGCTGATGATCTTTACTTTTCTCTTTGTGAGATTTACTCTTGTTTTACATTTTAAATTGGAGAATATGAAATCTATGTTACTACAAACTCTCAAGAACCTTATTTCTTGGGCCTTAATGAAGGGCTCAGTGCAGGTTTTAGAACTTAACTAGCACCTCTTGACTGGGTTTTGGAGTTTTCACACTTAAGGTTAGTTTTTACTTTTGAAGTTAGTTTTCAGTGAGGCACACAGCACCTGTTTGTTTTTATTGTCATCTTTACTTGTTGTTCTTGGCACAGTAGATGTGTTAACTGCCATTAAAAGCAAAGCCTTTTCTTTTATTAGGACCAATGTCCTAGGTGTTAATGAACTTTTGAAGTATTTTTGCTCTTTCCAATCAGTGTGTGTAAAGCTAAGGAAGAGCCAATGATCAGACTTTCGATTTCGTTCATTTTTTGTGGGGCTTTGTAGTATATCATCCCCTATAGCTTCCCCAGTTTCCTCTCCAAAAAAATTAACCAATACACTTAATGTGTCAAAATAGAGGATAGCATGAAAGCAGTTTTAGTCTCCATTACCGGTCCAGCAGTATGGAGTGAACCATACACTGTCAATGAGAACTTGTTTCAATGCTAATAAGTACCCAAAAAACAAAACAGCAACAACAAAACCCCACTATTCAGCACCAAAAACATTTTTCGAAAGAAAAATAGAGTTAATCTGCTAACCTTATAAATGAAAACAATGGAAAAACAAACATGTAGTTCATGGAATGAAGTGGTGGAAAATATTCTGAGGAAGAAGTGCATGCAGTCTGTTGGCAAAAGTGCAGCATTTGGAATTGAGAGTCTGGGTTTAATTCATAGTTTTTCCACTCACTCTGCTCTGACCTTGAGAAAGTTACTTAGACTCCAGTCCTGCAAACACATGCATAGGTACTTGCTTAGCCGTGCTCTTGTGAAAAAGTTAAATATACATATTTGCAGGATTGAAATCTTATGCTCTCTGTGCCTCAGTTTAACCCATCAATAAAGAGGGCAAATAAAAAATTTCACTGGATGGCTAAAATATGGAGATGTGACCTATAGGCTGTGCATAGCTTTTAGAAGTTATTTAATTGTCCTAACTTATAATCACATGTTCCATTGACCATCAATGTGTACCTCGGCTACTTAGGAACTTTGAAAAACATACCCCCTGACAAATACCATATTTTCTTAGATAGAACACACACCTTTTCCCCAGAGATCAGTCCCCCAAAGTTGGTGTTCAGGCATTAAGCAGGGAAGCTTATTTTCTGACCATGATAAAAGTACTCTGCTTAGATTTCTAGTCTACAGTGCAGTAGCTGTTGTATTGCTATCCAAGCAGCTGAGGGAGTCCGTTGACTTAATGGCTTACCACATAGCTGCTTCTGGTCTCTCTCCTCCTACCTCAAAGCCTTGGAAACTCTTTAGCTCTTTTCAAAATCATATATCCATCCACGGAGACCAGTCTTCAACAACAGCTAGGGTTTCAGCTTTAGTTAAGCAGGAAAGGGTGGGTGACTCAGTTGAAGTTTAGGCTCTGTCCTTGCTCTATTCAGTCATAACTGGAAAAAATCTTTTTCATCATTCAGCCTTTCAAAACAATGTGCATATTATATGCCACGCCATGCTGTATGTGTTATCATGTATTCAGCTCCCATCTCCTACAGCAATAGAGTAGGGGTATTTTTAAGTATGATTTTGACAGTTAACAGTTTTCTCCCACTGTTCCTTTCAAATGCAGTCAGATCAGCTTTGTGTATATTTCTGCTCAAAATTCTGTCTCAAGCTAAGAACAAATTTAAGCTTAAAAGGTAAGAGGCAGGCAAGGTTAAACACAACTGAAATAGAGCCTTTAGAATGAATACATTTATACAGTCTCAAATGTAAGCACTGCTGTGAATATAGCCTATCATATATTTGCTTTTTTATCTTATGTTTACACCTACTGATTTACTATGAAAACGTTATTAGTGGATATTCAAATTTTAAGAACAACTTGATAATCAGTACTATGACTTACTGTATTTACTCTAATAGAGTATAACCCTGATTGTAAGATGGACCCCCCCAATAATTATACTTTATGGAAAAAATGTTATAATTTTCCAGGTATAAAATCCAATTATTGGAGGTTTGCCTTGAATTTGTCCCCCTTCCACTGCTACAGCAAGGAAAATAATAAATCAGGGGTGGGGGGTCAGGCAGCCCCTCTGTTTCCCCCCACCTTTTTCCTCTTGCAGCCCCTTTCTTCTCTAATGTCAGATCCTGCTCTCCTTGAGCACAAGGAAATTAAAAGCCAAAGTTAAAACAGTAACCTTGAAATTAAACGTGGCTGTAACAATTTACGTGTAGCACTCATGCACTTAGTTTATCCAGAATTGATGCATCTTACCTTTTTTTTTTAAACTGCCTCACATTTTAGCACAGATACTCCATCAACTCACCTTTAAGCAGCACTTTGGCAATTATTTATATGTTATAAGCTTGATCTTCACCTACAAGAGACCTAGCAGCCTCTTTTTTTTTTAATTAATATATTTCATGTTCCAGGTCAAATCAGTTCCAAATCATATTAGTGGAGCAGAACTCAAAATAATCCTTTTTATTTTTTTTTTTGTGGGGGGTGGGGCGGGAATACACATACACACATCATTTAGCAAAACTATTTGTTCACACACAAACCACATCTAAAGCCCATGCACCCATTACGGTAAGTGCAACCGTGGACCTGCGCTCCCACGCACCCATCCTCAGTCCTTTCTCTAACGTAGTCACACTGTCTCTTAGTCCTAACCCTGATTTTGATCTTTACATTCTCAGTTCATTCACTGCTGTTGTTGTTGTTGCTGTCACTGTAGCTGTTGCTTCTGCTGGCACCGCCGCTGTCATGGTTGCTGTCTTGAGGTCCAGTTGTTTCACTGTCCTCTTAGTTATTCCTGTCTACTCCCCCTCTAGGAGGGTCCTTGAAGAGCTGTGCCAAGTGTCCCTTTGCCAGGTGAAGTGGGCTGCATGTCCTCCATCCGCTCCCGCCAATTTCCGGTAGTAGGACTAGAGTTCACACAGAAGCATTTTAACACAGTCTGTTTCCTCGAGTTCTGTGTGTCTGTACGTCAGGAGGTTTACTAACTTCCGCAGGGCACTCCTGATGCAGGACACGAAATGGTCAATGCGGGTTGTCAGGGACCCCGATGTTTAGTCAGGTGTCTGTATAGCACTGCCTCCCTGGTCATCGTCCTGACCCCTGTCACATCTTTGCGGAGCCAGTTTACCTTTTTCCACACCCCCTTGGTGTATGGTCAAAGCCATAGGAGGTGGCTGATGGTCTCTGTTGTGCCTTGGCAGATTTCCTTGGGGAAACTGTGTTGAGTTGTTTGCCCCTTTCTGTGTCTCCGTACCCTCACTGGGGGTGCATGGTAAGCTATTAGCCAGTTCAAATCTCTGTGGTCCTTATGTAGGTCTTTTACAAGGACCTGCGTAAAGACCACAGAGACCTGAACTGGCTGATAGCCCACTGGTCCTCCCAGTGAGGGCCTGGAGACAGAGAGGGGCAGCCGGGGAGACCAACCTGTCCATGGGTAATCTCCCAAGACACCACAGAGACTATTGACCACCACCTGTGGCTCTGCTTGTATGCCAGGGAGGTATAGAAGAAGGTAAAGTGGCTCTGCAAAGTAGTGTCAGGGGTCAGACAGCTGTCAACACTGAAATTTCATGAGAGCCTATGCTCACTCGGATGCCTTTGCCAGTTCAGTACATCTTCAAAGTGACAGGCTGTATCACCAAAATATGTGCTATATTGTAGATACCTTTCTGGACTTCATGTGTTACTGCCTTTTATGGGACCATTTTAC
The DNA here is from genome assembly GCF_001723915.1 of Gavialis gangeticus. Taxonomy (NCBI): domain Eukaryota; kingdom Metazoa; phylum Chordata; order Crocodylia; family Gavialidae; genus Gavialis; species Gavialis gangeticus. The sequence continues at coordinate 8,111,472 of NW_017728964.1, forward strand.
AATGTCATGTGGGATATCTGTGCACCTCTTAAGAAATTGTGGATTTAGGATGAAGTTACCCCAACTCCTTTGATCTACCTCATAATCTCACTTTGCATAATTTTTTTAATAATTCCCATAGTTGCTCCAGTTACACCCCCTAGTTTGCTATTTCTGCACTAGTTTTTAATCTATCTACTATATTCCTGGATGGTGTGTTTTCACATCTCTTGGAGACAGGGTATCTGATTACAGGCAGTCCTCGACTTACAACATTTTGAGTTACAATGTTTTGCACTTACAACATTTATAAATTGACACCCTGTTTCAACTTTATGACGTCAGTTTCAACCTTACAACGCTTGATCTGATGCAATGCCATGCCATGCCAGTGAACGAGTTTGCTGTGTCACTCATCTCACTGGAGAATATCTGTCCAAACTTCCTTGGACACTTTCTTTAAGCAAGCAGACAAGACTCCAGAAAAACCTGCAGCCAAGACTCCTGAGAAGACTCTAGCCAAGAACCCTTCAAAAAGTCCAACCAAGAACCTTTTGAAAAGTCCAGCAAAGTCACCTTGAAGAAGTCCTTCCAAATCAATATGATTGCTATTTACAATATAAATACATTAATGTAGCTATATTACTCATCCATAATTGATCGAGTACAAAATTCCGGGGTATTTTTAGTGGAAATTGGGTATCGGGCCTTGGTTCAGGAAGCAATCCCCCATTTATAACATTGTTTCTTACATGAAATTTGGTTCTGAGTTGCAACATTTCGACTTCAGATGTGGTTTTCAGGAACCAGTTGTGTCGTAAGTCCAAGGACTGCCTGTATTCTGTATTCATGGAATTTCAACAGCTACTGCAGTACCAAGTTTTCCAGCAGTGGACATAGGATTAGTGAGCACAGAGAGGGAGAGAGAGAACGTAAATTGCCAGGTACTGTGGGCACTTGACAGCTGCATACTGTTAAGCAGTGCTTCTGGTCCAGGGAAATGGGCAGTGAATGGTGGGATCAGATCATAATGCAGTGATCAAGAGTGGCTGCAGAACATCCAGCTGCAGGAACAACACTTGAATGCTCTTATGTGACTGGAAGTTGGCTTGGTATTGGTATGTCCATGGTAATACAATGTGCAAGGCTATCGAGTGTGTACTATTATGCATGGTTGTGAATCTGGGCACTGTGAAGGAAATAATAGCGTGCTTCTGTGTAAACCCTAGTAGCCTGATTATTTGCTCGCTCCAAAATTGGGTTTTAAGAAAAGAGGAAATCTTTTTCCATGGTTATGCAAAAAGTGTTAATAAATCACCAGTTAACATTAATGTTGTGTGGTCAGAAAATGGGTATAATACTTGCATCTTGGGTATATAGGTCTTTTTGAAAAACTGAAAGCAGGGATGTTTTCCTGGGGCCAGCACAATGAAACTGGTGACTTTGTAGTGCCAGGTTGTATCCAGTTCTTGGGGACCAAGCCTACCCTTCGCTTCACTAGCTCAAGAAACCATATGCTTGGCACCTGGAGAGCAGCAAAGAAAATTTTAACTGTGGTCTAAGCAGGTTGAATATGAATTATGAATGTTCATGTGATACATTAACAGGGCAATAAAGATGCCTCATAACTAAGATGAATCTTAATGAGACAGATATTTCTATTGTTGCTACTATATGTTGTATTTTGTGTAATGTATGTGAAGGATGGGGGAAGAGATTACTGACAGGCTGGACAGAGATGGAAGAGATGGAAAGACTATTAACTGATTTTTGAACAACCAGACACAAGGGCATTTACAAGAGCATATCATGTTGCTGTATGACTAAGGGAGGCTTTATGAGTGGACTTTGATAGCTGGCCCTCATCAGACAGTGTGCTGCTTTGTGTTAACTTGTCACTGTCATTAAGAAAAAGAGAATACTAATGTTGAATTGCTGTGTTTAGTTAAAAAAAAGTGGAAAAATTTAAACTGTAAAGCAAATTCCTCAGTGGGTTATCACTCTGGAGTTCAGTGAAGTCCTGGCGGGTTATGTGTAGATGCAGCCAGTACATGCTTGTCATTTTGAATTTGTCCAGACTGATTTAAGAAACAAATACTGAAACAGCTACAGCTTTGAATAATGTTCTGAAGTTTCCTATTTACTTAAGAGTTTAACTCTGTTTACTTAGAGTTTTCCTTTTCTTCCACTAAATACTGAAATGAAATGAAACAAAACAAAACAATTATCTTAGTGTGAATAATGGCTGAGGGGTGGGGGGAGGGTGATGGCTGCTACAACTGGCTTTGCGTATGCGGCAGCATCTGTAAGTGATGTGGAGCTCGACTGGAGCAAGCCAGCCTTCTGCAGAAAGGATATAGCTGATATGAACACGAGCAGGCAGAGTGCCTGTCGGACTGAAAGGTGATAGAGATCATGGGCCCCCCACTGGCAGAAACACATCTGGGCTTGTTTAGAAATCCCTGCTGGCTTTTCATGTGAAATAAAGACCTTTTCATTCTCCCATCTTTCAGCAAATTGCTTCCCTTGCTCAAAATGGATTTTTGAGGACAGGAAGCATGTTTGTAATCAAGAAAATTCCTATAAATTCTTAGTTATTTTGAGCGCCTGTTATATGATTCTATTTCTGGTTTGGTACTTTGCTGATTGCTGTTTAACTTTTTCTTTGACAGTGTTTGCTTTTACGTATACATTTTTTTTTTTACCAAAAAAAAAAAAAAAAGCCAGCTGCTTTCTGACATGTTTTCATTGAATTTGTCACAAAGTATGTTAGAAGTAGTTATTTGAAAAATTGTATTTATTTACAGGTTCTTTTTCCAAAAGGTTTTTATTAACTTTACAGCTACACTGTTGTGAATATGTAACCAATGAAACTGTTCATTGCAAATACAGTTTCTTCTGCATGGCAGGAATCCTGACCTTTTCTACTATCTGCAATATATTTGTCAAGGAACCACATCTAGACATTTCCATTTCAGCAGGGAAATATTTTTTTCAGAAGTGACTGAAAACTCTGTTAAAGCTTTGACAAATAGCTTACATGAATATATAATGCTTTTCATCCCAAAAGATTACAGATTGCTTGTTAACTGGAGTAATTTAATTGATATGGATGCACAATGGAATGGAACATGGGAATTGGCTAATATACAATTTTAGGACAGGAAGTAAAAAATAACACATTTCATTTAGATTGCATTAAGAATAGGAGTGGATGAGGTCTACATGTTGACGATTACATTTGAAACTATCTCCAATTTTGGGAGGAAGCCTTTGGATACCATTAACTATGAGTCATCAGGACCTCAGATTTACATCTCCTCAGAAAGGCCATTACTGGATATGACTGCACTGAACATCCCTCCTCACTTTGTTGTATAAAATATAACTACAAACTTGCTTTTCTGATGGTTGACCTTACATTTTGTAAATCCTTCACAGCCAGATCCATAAAGGGAATGAGGCACCTGAATTGCCCCCAGGTTCAAGTGATTGATCCACTAAACCCTTGCTAAATTGCTTGGACATCAAAGTGAAAGTAGGTGCCTACACAGTCAGGCAGAAAACAGACTCTGGGTTCCTAAAGTTCAACAACTGTGCATACTCTAATATCTTTGCTGAGCTGATTATTTAGGTACCTGAACCTGACTTGAGACCATTTGGGATTCACAAACTAGCTGTCCCTGCACCTAAATTCTTGGATTGGGCTAATCTATCTGTCCAGTGGGAGGCCTGAGCAACAGGCCCTCCTCAGCCCAAGAAGAGTCATATCAGTGCCTCCTAGGAGAGGGCCCCACATAACAGGTTTGAGCAGATATTCTCAGCCTGGTGCTCACAAGCACGATAATGCTCTTGTGATTTGATAAAGTGCTCAACAAATCCAAAAATGGTGCTCAAAAGCACTCACAACCACACCAAGAATCTTGTTGTGAAAGGCACAGGGGGATGCAGTGGATTGGCTGTTGGTTGAGTAGCATGGCCTGGCATCTTGTATGCTGATTGGCTGACTAGACAGGCACAGCAGTCGGGCAGAGGAATGTCACAGTCAGTTGTCTGATAGCTGTTTGATCATGTGCATCTATGTCTTTGTTCTCTGGAATCAGAGTCTGTAGTGAATAAAGGACTTTGGGAAAGCTAGTTTTTTGCTCCTTATGCAGTGGGGGGGAAACGAACAAAAAACCCCAACAATGTGTTGTTCACTTCTCAGCTCATGTGCTTCATATGTGTTGTACAAAGTGATGCCACAACTGAAAAAGTATTTTTGAGTGTGTTAATACTTACTGGTAGAACAATTGGAAAGGGCATATATAAAACACTTATGCAGTTTCTCACTTTGCATAATGTTGATATTTGTAAACTTGTATCAGTGTATCTTTGTAAACTTTCCAATGGTGCACTCTCCATGATGGGGGAAAAAAAAAAAGGTCTTATTACAGATTTGATCAAGGATGGTAGGATACCTGATTTTGTGCAGTCACTGTTTAATTCACATAGAAGTACTTTGCAGTCCACTAAAAAATTAAACAAAAATCATGGAGTGTCTTAAAGTATTGTAAAATTCATCAAATATCTGACATCAAGGCCACTCAATAAATGACTTCTAAAGGTGTTTCTGGAAGACTTAACAAGCTCCCTACTCTGAGATTATTCCTTATGCTGAAGTTCGGTGGCTTAGTCATGCCAAGGTACTTGCCGGAGTGTGGGAAGTCTTTGAGGAGATAAAGGCCTTTTTAGTGTAAAATAAGAGCTTCGGTTTATTCCCTGAAATTTTCACAGATGAATTTAAGATCACAGTCTCATTCATGGTTGATCTTTTTTTTTTGCTACTTGAATGGTTTGCATTTAAAGCTTCAAGGGAGATGCAATACTGTTTTTTTTTGTATGAGGAAATAATGGCTTTCCAAAAGAAACTTAGTCTTTTTTCTAAGAGAGATATGAGAGGGAGCTTTACATCAGTCTCCAGAACTCGAGAAAAGTTTGTCAGAAGCTGAATCTAAACAATGCCCACCAGTTATAACCCAGGCTGTCAAAAATGTTATCGATGATTCGGGGAGAGATTTCAGTTCCTGCAGAAACATGTGTCCAAATTTATGCTGATGACATAGCCATAAAGTTTATGAGTAGATGATTTTTCAAGACTTTTCCAGTCCAAAGAAATGGCAGCAGCAGAATTAGAACTTACAGATTACCAGTCATCACTGGCCGTAAAACACCCATTTCAACAAGAAGGTAGTTTTACATTCTGGGGATCATCTGACTGTAAGAACAAATTTCCTTTGTTAAGGCATGAGGCATTTAAAGTTCTTGCAGTGTTTGGAACAATACACACGTGAAAGTAGGTTTTAATTAGTGAACAACATCAAAAACAAGAAACGAGCAAGACTGATTACAGAACATTTGGAAGGATGTATATCTGAGGAACTCTTCATAAAGGACAAGTAAATATTAAGAAACTAGTGAATGCTGTTCAAAGCCAAGGGTCATGTTAGAAGTTGCAAGGTAAGGCAAGTTTTCTTTAGCATTAGGTCTTTTAAAACTTGTTTCCAACAGTTGGATTAATACAGTTAATAGAAAAGTTTGCATTATTTATATTTATTAATGTATCAGTACTACATGTAGGTTATGTCACATTGAAAGGCATAATTGATGATAATAATTATATCTATTTGATTTTCTTTCAATGCTCCATGAAAAAGGCTAAGTCATTGCAGTGCTCATTAATGAAAGAAGGTTGAGAACCCCTGGGTTAGAGAGTAGTCTGGATTGGGGTATCTTACATTCCTTCTGTTGAAGCTCAGCTAATGGGCAGCCAAGAATGTAAGAGTCATTGGGCCAGCTACAGAGGCAAGCGAGAGGTAGCATGCCTCTACTTCTCTACTGAATGCCTTCTAGGTCACAAACATGCGGCACACAGAGGCAGCTCAAGGCATACACTGTGCACAGCAAGTGAGGCCAGTCCAGGATGCCTGCACACATGGCATGCGTGGCTAGTCCAGGGTACATGCTGCATATGCTGCCAATGCTAGAGTGATCCCATACAGTAGAGCCAACATGCAGGGCAGGTCTGTGGGCTCAATCCAGCCTGTGGACCAGCCCTGTGCTTTTCATTTGGCCCACAGAGCCTGATGAATTTGACACCACTGCTATAGATTATTCTGGGGCTTAGAAGTTAGAATACTCTCTGGAGAGGTGGGAGATGTAGGTTTGATCTAGCTTAGAATTCAGATCTTTTGTTTCCTGAGTAAGTCCTTACACAACTAAACTATTGTGCAAAAGGTTGACACCAGCTACTGACATGAATGTGAATGGATGTCATCTGAGACTAAGAGATGTGATTTCATTCATATACCCCTCTTCCCCACTTCCTACACATCAGGACTGCAGTACATTCAAACTTATTTGAATGGAAATGATAAAAGTTCTTACCATTGTTGAGTGGATTTGACTAGCACAAAGACTGGTTTAATGTCTTCTGGAATAATCAACATTTCATCTTGGGGAAAAACTGTTGCTCAGAAATGGTTTTCAGTGTCAGCTCTATTGTCAGGCTTGGTTTCAAGGCTACCAACAGTTAGAATTGAACCAATTTAGAATATTTCATACATACCTTAGAGTTGTCAGCAGATTGGACAGAATTCAGAAAAATATGGAACCTAACAGAGGGCTGAACTGGAAAGATAGATTTAGGAAAAATAGAGAAATAATCATCAGAAAGGAACAAAATGCCATTGGAGGGGGATAAGCTAACCAGTATTTGTATACATCAAGGTGTAGAAATTCTTTGGAGCAGTCCTGAGGGCATAGCAAGTAATGGGATAAAGGCAGGCAATTGAAACGTTAAAAATGCAGTTTTGGATGATGGAATATTTTCTTAAGGAAATGGTGGAAGGTCATTTACTTTAAAACTATATCATACAATGCATTTGGGTTTGTAGGGAACAATCTTGTTCTGGTTGATGAATTTACAATCTCTGTTTTCTCATCCTTTGAAAGAAAACTTGGACATAAGTGCAAGGTCATGATGGCTTTGGTTACATCTTGAGAATTTCCTCATGTCTCAGTGTAGAACAATGTGTGAAACTAAATTTGCAATTATACTTGGCTTGTGAATCAAAGCAAAAATCTAGTTACCTTTTGTTGTACAAATAGTTTGGCTGCATTGGGATGTTGTAGTTTGTTGAAAGCTGGACCAATTAATTTGATCCTTGTGTTTTAAAATAAATTACTATTTTAAAATTATTTTTAAATATCATATAGAAATTAACTTAAATTCATTTTCTTAAACTCATACAAGCCTTGGGGCTTTATCCAGATCACGCCTTGGGTGACAGACATACAGTCTCTTGAGCCTCTCCCGCAACACTTACTTGGATAGTGGCCAGCCAGGTTTTTGACCTGGGCCAAGCTTGCCCTGGCCCTGCTCAGGGCAACTCTGCATAAACACACACTGTGCCCCTGGCCCTGTATACTGGGCTCCCAGCCTGCGGTTCCCCCTCCCTGGGGCTTCCAGGGTCTCATTCCTCTGTGGGGCTCAGGTGGTCGCAGCCATGCCTGTCCCTGCCTGGGGTCTTACACCCCCTGGGCTCAGGTGGCCATAGCTGTACTTGGCCCCCTGATACCTGCAGTGTTGTGGGGGCTAGGGGTTATTAAGGCACCCTGACCAGCCTTTCATGGGGGAGGTGAGTGGTCCTGGTATTTAAGTGGGGCTGTCATGCCACTGGCATTCCCACCAGGCCTCCCTATCCCGGCAGGGTGCAGTTTTAGGTCATGCCCAGGACCAAGAGCCCCCTGCTTTTACCTGCCAGATGTATCACAGCAGTTCAGCCAAGTGATGTCCCTGCCTGGCTGCTAGCAGCAAACTGCTGTGTTTATATAGCTGGTTTTAAAATGGCCACTGGAATCAAGCACCTGCTGGCTGCCTGACTCAGCCCTTAAAGTGGCAGGCATTACAAGTGCACTGCCACAGCATTAAAAGGGTAACATTTTATAGTAACTATAGTATTTTAATATATTATTTAAAAATCTATATGGGCAGCAGCCTATACACAGTGATATCCAAGTTATCTAAAGGACATTTTTTCTGTTTTGGTTTATATTTTTCTGTAGTATGCTTTACTAACAAAAGATTGTACATGGTAAATGCCTCAGAGAGCTGAAGTTGAATGGTCAAGTTAGTTTCCTTCTGTACTTCTTCAAATACTGTCAAAAGAGGTGAGCTAACAAGACAACAGGAGTACTGGTTTTGAGTGTGGTTCATGGTTGTAAATCGTGTTGTTCATCCATTCACCTGTCTGCTCCATTTTTTTTTTTAACAAGCATGGGGCTGATGTAGAGGAAATTGCCATCTCTGTTTTATGGTGTAAGAATTCGTTTCTGTATCTGTTTCCCATTCAAGTGAACAAAGCAGGGTGGCAGAAGTAAGTCACTGTGTAACATGTATATACAAGCATGTGATAGCAAAAAAGATCTTTTACTGTGTGGTTTGTTTAGTAAGGGTCACTTAGCAGAAAAGTTCAGATTTTGATCTTCATTATAGAGGTTACAGATTTTTTTGGGAGGGAAGGAGAAGACTAAGGAGTATTTTGAAGTTTTTACTGTTTAAATAGTGCCCTTTTTATGTTAGCTAATATAGGAACATTCTGTAATAAAATGCTTGATCTCTGGAGACATAAGACAAAATTTGCCACTTTGTTCCTCCTGCCAGTAGGAAGAATGGCACCTGAATAACAGCCTTTTGCAGTGAGAAACAACTAATTTCCTGTTCTGCCACTTGTTAAACTATGCAGTACTGTAATGTTCCTGTTGGGATTTAAAGAGATGAGTTAGAACTGATTATTCTTCCTATGCAAAGCATGTATTTATTTTTTAAATATCAAAACTGAATGAATATACCTAGTCAGACAGACGTGGAAATTTGCATGTTAACTCTCTTGCCACTTTGTACTTGGAGTAGACAAAATGCTACCTTCGTCTAGTCGAAGTTTAGTTTCTGGCATATATCATTTTGGTACTATGAAGTTATTTTCAAAAGCACATAGCATTGGACTAATTTCTATTTAAGTCAAGACTTCACAGCATTAGACAGTTGCAGATAAAGAAACAGTTAGACAGTGGCAGTGCACCCCCTGACCAGCTGCACTCGCCACTTAGGTGATGGGCGGGGCGCAGGCAGGAGCACCAGTGCCCTGCCTGCAAGCACCGGCTGAAGCGGTTGCAGACACTCCCAGAAGTGGTCAGCAGGATCCCAACCCCCACGGTCAGCGGGACTGGTTGCAGCAGGGACATGTGCGTCCCCAGACTAAGGTGGCACAATTCACCCATGCAGTTAGATTTTCAAAAGCACACAGTAGTGGTCTGACTGCTGTTGAAGTCAGATGGAGTTTTACTGTGGACTTCAATTCAAGTAAAGCTAGGTAAACATCACATGCTTTTGAAAATGTAATGTTCTATCTGCTTGTCCATTATTGTGACTTCACTGTATAATGATTCCACAAGCGATTGTAGAGAATATAATTAGGATACAGGTATGTTGCAGACACACCATGTACAACTGGGGAATTAAGTGTCTTGCAGAAAAACCCTATTTGTGAGTTAGGAGAGGCTATATGCTTGAATAATTTAGTTTTTGCCTGCATTTGTTGGAATATGATTAGAGTATGTTGTGGTATGGCATTTGCAACTTGCATGGAAATTAATTAGTGGTATAATTGGTGATTGAGACTTTAGTGGAAAATGAAGGATATAGATACGCTGGAGAGTAGGGCTAAGATTCAGAGTGACTTAGGCAAATTGGAGGATTGGGCCAAAAGAAATATTGTAAGGTTCAGCAAGGACAAGTGCAAAGTCCTGCACTTAGGGTAGAACAATCCCATGCGCAGGTACAGGCTGGGGGCTGACGGACTGGGCAGCATCTCTGCGGAAAAGGACCTGGGGGTTACAGTGGACAATAAGCTGATTATGAGTCAGCAGTGTGCCCTTGTTGCCAAGAAGGCCAACAGCATACTGGGCTGCATTGGTAGGTGTGTTGCCAGCAGGTCGAGGGAAGCGATTACTCCTCTCTATTCAGCACTTGTGAAGCCACATCTGGAGAACTGTGTTCAGTTTTGGGCCTCCCACTACAGAAAAGATGTTGACAAATTGGAGAGAGTCCAGCAGAGGGCAACAAAAACAATGAGGGGGCTGGGGGACATGATTTATGAGGAGAGGTTAAGGGATGTGGGCTTATTTAGTCTAGCAAAGAGAAGACTGATGGGGGTTTTAATAGCAGCCCTCAACTACCTGAAGGGGGGTTCAAAAGAGGCTGGAGCTAGACAATTATCCGTGGTGGCATATGACAGAACAAAGAGTAATTGTCTCAAGTTGCAGCAAGGGAACTTTAGGTTAGATATTAGGAATAATTTTCTCACTAGGTGGGTAGTAAAACACTGGAACAGGTTACCCAGAGAGGTGGTGGAAGCTCCATCCTTGGAGGTTTTTAAGACCAGGCTAGACAAAACTTTGGCTGGGATGATCCAGTGGGGGATGGTCTTGCTTTGAACAGGGGGTTGGACTAGATGACCTCCTGAGGTCCCTTCCAACCCTAACTGTCTATGATTCTATGATATGATTGAGTGTGACATTTGCCCCCAAAATCTGGTCTGGCTCTTTCTTGATATGTGTGTTGTTATCCTTGCATGTTGACACTGCTTTTGAGCCATGCTTGAGAGTACTGTTGTGTAGCAAGCCTTGCCCCCTTGCTTTTTCACTCATCTGCATTAACACATGAAAATGAGGGTGTTCTTAGGTTCTTTGTCTTGAACATGTTTATTAGCAAACCTAAAATTGCAGATTATTACTATTCTACTTCTTGCATTGTATTTTTCCTCATTGCTAACATGAGATGGACAATATTTCATGCAAATAGCAACTATAAACTGAAGTGACCAAGTAGTAATAAAATTAGTTTCAAGTGCAGTATAATCAGAGTTATTTATTGCTTCCCCATGCTGAATACCAGCGTTCTTGGTACTGTTTTGTTTTTAATTTGAACATAGATTGGTTAAATATATTTCTACCCGTGTAATGTAGGAGTCACAAGTCAAAATATATATAGCTCTGAAAGGCAAAATATATAGCTTTGAAATGTCTTACTTTTTAGTTGGGGTTTATCTGTTATTACCCATTTTCAGTTAACAAGTTTAATAATTAATATTTTTAAAAGAATCTTCTAAGCCCTTTGTTAAAGTAATATTTTATATTGAAACCTAGCTCTATTCTTGACATAAAGAAATAAAATAGAGGTTATTTAATAGATTAAATCAACTGTCACCAAATAGTGGTCCCTATTCTGTCTGCAGGTAGCTCTGTTTTTGGCTTAAGACTTTGTATAGCATTCCCCAACCTCTCCTCCCATTTACTGTTCTTTAGGAAGGACAGTTGACTATCATTTTACTGCAATGTTTGCTGTGTCTGTACATGAACTGGGTAAGACCCAAGTTATATTGGTAACCAAGGACTTCGTGATAAACACAGTTGCCATGTTTCTGAGGTAATTTTGATCTATAGGGCTCTACTCTTCCCTGTCTTGTATCACTCAGTACTTAAGATTGACGAAAAAGAGGGTTTTCACCCAAATACCTGAAAATCAGTCATGTTTCTCAAGTTTTATTACGAAACGTTGCTGAAAGACTAAACACAAAGGAGTGCTTGTGATGATATATCTCTTACATCTTTTGCAAACTTATGTGCATGTGATAAGAACCAGCCTTTGTTATTATTTCATTGGCTTATCTTTAACCTTGAAACACATTAATTACTTGGACCCACTTCCAGGAACTTTTCCATTCTTGTTTTGATTTTTGATAAAGTGTGGCGTCACCCTTATATCAAGGTTATTCTACTCCTTGAGCTCTGCTTAAGTTACTGCTACTGGCATTAGTATGGCTCCAACTTGTAACGAGAAAGGTGGGGGAAGGACATTTGTAGTTGAATATTCGTTACTTGCCTATAATAGACATTTCTGAAGAATGACCTTATTGTGAGAAACTTTGAGTACGGCAATTTCTAGAACATAAAACAGGAATATTTTTCAGAACATAAGCTCCTCTGTTGAGTCGCACCTGGTTCAGTTTCTGAAACCCCACATAAGTACTCATGATTCAGGCTGATAAGAGATGTTGTTAATTCCAGCCTGGATATAAGAAAGGTTTAAACGTCTCCACTAGGAAAAGGGGCTGGAAGAGAAAATAATGTAGAGGGAAATCCTAAGATAAGGTTGGATAATAAGCTTGGCTTGAAGTTTGATTTTGGTGATATTTTTAAATATCATTAAAGCCAAACTTCAGAAAGAAGGTACATTTGGATTATGTAAGGGGTGTTTTGACTCTATTCAGAGTAATATAACAACTTCGTCAGTTTTACAAGACTACCTGCTTTGTTTTAAGAAAGCAAGGGGTCTTTATGCTGGTGTTTAACAAAGAATGAATTCAAAACCAAACTATTCTGTGGATTTTAATTATGGTTTAATGGCTGATACATTCTGCTTTTACATTCTGCTTTAAAAGGTTTACAGTGAGTAATATTTTTTATAGCATGAAGCTAAAGAACATAACAGATGTTTGACATTTTTACAGACTGTTGAAGGGTTTTCCCCCCCTTTATTTTCTTTAAAAATATGTTGTTTTGTTTATAAAAGATGCTGTATAGACAGGCCTGGAGACTGAATTATCTTTTTCTTAGAAACAAAACAAGTAAAGAGCAGATAGGCTCTCAGTAGCTTTCCCGAACCAATTCAAGGTGCTGCTCTTGACCTGTAAGCCCCTAAATGTCTCAACCCTACAGATCTAAGGGACTGCCTTCTTCCTTATGCCCCATCGCAATCCCTCAGATCAGCCAAGAGCAACCTTCTGCATATACTGTCAATATGCTAAGTCTGTTTGGGGAAAACATGGGGGAGGTCATTTTCAGTAGTCGTTTCTTAGCTCTAGACCTCCCTCCCTCTTGAGGTCTGCCATAATCTGAGTTTGAACATCTTCTGGAAGCATTGTAAGAACTTACTATTTGGGCAGGTGTTTAGCAAACAGAGGTAGGCTGGGATATTGCTTAAGACTGTTTTGTTTTGTGTTGATGCTCTAGTTTCTTTTTTAAGTGATTTTGTTCTCTTGTTCATTCTTTTGTTTTCAGGTTATTTTGTCTTATTGTAAGCCACGCTGAACCTTTGTGAGGAAGGGCAACATGTAAATCATATCAAATAAGGAAAGAAAGAGCTCTTCCCCATACTGGCAGGGAGAAGGCAGAGTAGAACTCTCAGTTGTGACTTGGAGTGATCACCTCTTAGGGTGAGGTTAGTTCACTCTCCAGTCTCATGCAATTCTCGGCCACGTTTGCTGATCCTCCTAATGAGGCTTTCCATTGTAGATTGAGTATGAAGATGAGAAGGCAATCATCAGATCATAATTTTTGGTCACTGTCAGTTTGAGTAAGATTCAACATAGTAACTTCAAGTGAAAAGCTGTATATCACATGATCAGTTTCCTGCTTGGCTTTGTTTCTTTACTTTTCTTTAAATACTGCAAGCTGAGCAATTTTGTGTAACCTCTTTGGAGTTTTTGGATTTCTTTTTTACAAGAACATTGCTTCAATGTTCCAGTGGAATATCCTTTGTCTGATTTCACTGTGGGCAGTTTGTATTTCTGTCACTGATGTGTGAGATGCATTGTACTTGTAATTCCTATTCATGCGCACAAGTTTCCTGTGATCTTGGCCCATAAATCAATGGGAGAATAGACCCTTATGCCTCTAACACTAAGAAAATAAAAGTCCTCTTCTTGGTATTTTATTGGTAACAATTCTTAGCTTGCTTGTTGACGGACGTGAATGCTGAAAATATTGTCGAATTGGATGTTTATAGTGGCTTTTGTTTATACATAGACTGATAGATGCATGAAATACATAAAAAATAGGCAGCTGTGAATCATGTATTTCTGTTGGTGTTTTTAATTCATGAAACTAAAGTTCAAGAGGCTTATGTAGTCGTCAGAACCTCACATTAGAATTTTAGCTCTATTTTTGATGATGTTTAAATAACTTGCAATGATAATTTAGCCTCTTTCCCTTCTTGCCTTTGCCATGGAGTGACAAGAGAATCTTACTGGCTCAGCAGCTGGTGAGCTCTTGTAAGCAATGGACATTTGATTTTGCTGTTTTGTGCAAGCATTCCTGACTGTTTGATACTGTTATGCCTATATAGCTATGTGACTGTTATAGCTACAATAATTTATATAAATATTGATAGTATACCTGCTTAATAAGCAGATCCTGAGAGTTGAAAAGAAATCTTGTTTAGGAAAGCTTGTTACAAAAAGAATTCTACCTTGGATTTACTAAATAGCCATAAGAATTTGAGAAAATTGATTTGAAAAAAATAAAAACCTTCTGTTGCAAAATAATCCTCATGACTAAAGGCATTTCCCAAACTATCAAGATCCTAGACCTCTAGTTTTGCAAAAATACAGTCATTTTGCACCTATATTCTGGTTAGCTTGAGAGAACCTATGGCATGCTTTCACATCTGTCTGTATAGATTATTTATTCTAGGATCACATCATTCATGGGGCATCACATGGTACACATCAGAAAGCATGACTCTTGATTCTTTCAGCCCGCCCTGCAGAGCACTCCTGGCCTGGCAAGTGGAGTATGAGTTCTGTAAATTTTGTGGGAACCAAGCTGGTACAGCTTTGGCAGTCTGCAGTTCCATACTAGCCACAGCTTTAGAACTACTATGTTTACCTGAATCCAAGACTACTGCAAATTGAAGACAACTCTCCCAGTAATTAGATTCTATCCATGGAAAATTATTAATTTTTTTAATAAATAAATTTATTATAATTTCCTATGGATAGACTCTAATTAGTGGAAGGTTATCTTTAATTCATCCCCCACACTGCTATGGGAAGAAGCAGCAGTGGAGGGGTGAGAGGCCAGACCCCTGCCCATTATTTCCTTGCCCCTTCTCTGACCTGTGCCTGTCTGTCCCCTTGCCACATGCTGTGCTGCCACCTGCCCTGCCATGCCTGTGCCTGCCTCTTGTGCCCTGCTCCCCTTTTCAGCTCTATCTCCCTGTCTCTCTTGCCTGCCCCCCTCACTTCCTCCCTGTCCACTCTCCATTACCCTGCCCCCTTTACCTTCTGCTACAGCTCTGCTCTGGTTCAAGGTATTCAGCAGCAACTCCCAGCCAGACCTGGTCAGGACTGAAGGGACCAGAGCCAGAGTATAAGGTCAGGGAAGAGGGAGCAACTGGGTTGAGGGTAGCGGGGTGAGGAGAGGGTAGGCACAGGCATGGGGAGGTACCTGCAGCCTAACCCCTCCCCTTATGGTCCCCCCTGCACCCCCCCCCCCCAGCAGCAAGCCCCCTCCCCTGCCAAATGGATCATTCTGGCCTGGAGCAGGTAACAGCTTTGGTCCTGAGCCCAGAGACAAAGCCAGAGCTGAGTCACTGCCTGCCCCAGGTCGCTACCTGAATCCGAGATGAGGTGTTTCCCCCCCATGCTGACTGTGGGATGGGTAGACACCTTTGTCTTGAATTTGAGCAAATATTTGCCCCAGATATTTCTTGATTAGACAGCTGGATTTAAGCTTGAAATCTCACTTACTTAAGAAAATCTTATAGTTAACGTGGAATTTCAAATTATGTCTTAAAAACAAAAGAAAGGCCAGGGCCTTAACTGTCCCATTAGTTTTCATCAGCCATTGCTTGTTTCCCAAGGTGAGGTTATCCTTTGGCAGGACCTCTGAGATAAATTTATAGTTGATAAAAGACTTATCAACCTTTTCAGCAATATTTACTTTATTTGTAGTTTATCTGTTAGGGTTCAGAAACTTTATTTTATGTGTCTTTATGTTATACAGATTTGTTGGTAATGACTTTATTTTGCTGTCTTCTTACTAGATAACTCTTAATTACAAAGCTCCCAACTGCTCAGATATCTACTTAAAAATAATGCAAAGATAAAATATCCAATGACCAAAAATCTTTGGGCCATAGATATACTGGACAAATATTATGCAGATTGTTTTTGGCTTGACAAAATAGCAAACATTCAAACATGGGAGCTGAGCAGTCTCAATACATGTCCAGGTCACTACATACTCAGTTTCAGCAAATCACTCATTTGGTCCAACCTCAATATCAGTGATGCTACCAGAATTAACTATAAAACGGTCAGTTCGTAAATATCTGGAAGACAAGAAGATGATCAGTAGTAGCCAGCAAGGATGTGTTAAGAACAAATCATGTCAAACCATCTTGATTTGTATTTTTGACAGGGTGAACAGTTTGGTGAATATGATGAATACTGTGGACATGGTGTACCTGGACTATAATGAAGCTTTCATGCAGTCCTAATTGTCATTTTCATAAGTAAACTAGAAGGATATGGGCTAGAAAGACTTATTGTTAGGTGGATACATAGTTTGTTGAATAACTGCAAACAAAGAAGAGAACTATAAATGGTTCAATATCAGGCTGGCAAGAAGTCTTAAGTGGAGTTTTACAGGGTCTTTTATGGATTCAGTGCCACTTAACATTTTTATTACTGACTTGGATGCGGGCATAGAAAATATATTGATCAGATTTTCAGATGACACAAAATTGGGAGGCCGGGTTTAAAATTCAAGGGTGTCTTGATACATTGGGAAACCAGACTATAGACAGCAAAATTAAAATTAACAATGATAAATAAAAGGTGCTTCAAATAGATTCATAGACGCTAGGGTCAGAAGGGACCTCAACAGATCATTGAGTCCAACCCCCTGCCTACGCAGGAAAGAGTGCTGGGGTCAGATGACCCCAACCACATGCCTATCCAGCCTTTTCTTAAAGACCCCCAAGGTAGGGGAGAGCACCATCTCCCTTGGAGGCCCATTCCAAATTTTGGCCACCCTTACCATGAAGAAGTTTTTCCTGATATCTAGCCTAAATCTTCTGTCTGTCAGTTTGTGACCATTGTTCCTTGTTACCCCAAGAGGTGCCCTGGTGAACAAAGCATCTCTGATCCCTTGCTGTGTCCCCCTAATGAATTTGTAGGTGGCCACAAGATTACCTCTCAGCCTTTTCATGCAGAGGCTGATGAGGTCTAGGTCCCTCAGTCTCTCCTCATAGGACCTGTCCTGTAAGCTCTTAACCATACAAGTGGCCCTCCTTTGGACCCTCTGGAGTCTATCAACATCCTTCTTGAAGTGTGCACCCAAAACTGGACGCAGTACTCCAACTGTGGTCTGACCAGTGCTGCATAGTGGGGAAGTATTACCTCCTTGGATCTATTTGTCATGCATCTGCTGATGCATGATAAAGTGTGGTTAGCTTTGCTGATGATTTTGTCACACTGACAACTCATGTTCATCTTGGAGTCCACTATGAGATCCCTTTCCACTTCTGTGCTGCTGAGAGGGTCACTTCCCAGCCAGTAGGTGTGCTGGATATTTTTGCGCCCTAGGTGCAGCACTCTGCACTTGTCCTTGGTGTACTGCATCCTATTGTGTATTGCCCACTATTCTAACCTGCCCAGGTCTACCTGCAATCGTTCCCTACCCTCTGGAGAGTGCACTTCACCCCATAATTTAGTATCATTTGCAAACTTGGACAGACTACACTTCACACCCACATCCAAGTCACTGATGAAGATACTGAAGAGTACAGGTCCAAGGACTGAACCCTGCAGGACCCCACTACCCACATTCTTCCAGGTCAATACCGACCTGTTTACTACCACTCTCTGAGTGCGACCACTAAGCCAATTTGCCATCCACCGGACCATGTAAACATCTGTTTCACAGCGTCTCAATTTATTTATGAGAATAAAAAAAAATTTAAGACTCAGCCTGAGCACGGGTGCAGGGAAGTAGCAGACAGCCATGGGCAGAGGAGTCACTACTTTGCAGAGATGAGGGACCCAGAATGTAGAAAGTGGGTGACATGGGGCCCTCAAATGGGACTTTGCATTGGACTCTGCAGAACCCAGGACTGGGCTCTGCTTAAGAGAGCTTGGCCTGCAGACACTTGGTATCAGATGTGATACAAAGTGTAATGGGGCTTTCCTGGGGCCAGTCTGCCATTGGCCCACCTGCCTGTTCTGGGCCAACTGCCTGCCTCCTTGCCTGCCATGCCTTGTTGTTTCTTAATTGGTTGTAATATGGTGGGAGGCCAGGTTATTGAGAAATATATGAGAAGAAATATATGGGCAAGTACAGAGTGAGGAATGACTGGCCTGGCAGTAGCATTACTGCGAAGGATCTTGTAGTTATGCTGGATTGTAAATCAGTGCGAGTCAGTGTAATGCTGCTACTGCTGCTGCTACTGCTGCAAAAAAAAAAAAGAAAGAAAGAGAAAGAAAGCTAGTGTACTTTTGCATCATATGCAAGACACAAGAGGTGATAATACCATTCTGCTCTGTGCTGGTTAGTCTTCAGCTGAAGTACCATGTCCTGTTTCAACACCATATCATTAAAAGGATGTAAAGAAACTGGAAAGGGACCAGGCAAGTGACAAAGATGATAAAAGGATTGGAAAGCAAGTCATATGAGGTTAAGGTTGAAGGAACTAGGTATGTTTAGTTTGCAAAAAAAAGAGATTAAAGGCCAATGTAATAGCCGTTTTCAAATATTTGAAAGTTTGCCATTAACCAAATGGAGAAACATTTTTCTCCCTTGCCACTGAAGACAGATCATGAAGCAATGACTTTAATTCCTGAAAAACAGGTTTAGATTGAATTTGAGGGAAAAATGTGTAAGAACAGAGGTCCAAATTGCCTAGGGAAATTATGGAAGCACCTTCATTGACGGTTCTCAAGAAGTTGCTAGGTAAACTTCTATATGGGTTGGTTTTAGAACAGCAAATCCTGCATTTGTACAGGGAGTCCCTTCCAAACCCATGATCCTACGATCATTTGTATATGTTTAGAATCATGTATACAGAAGAGCCTAAGATTTGTGCACATAATTCACTTGTATTTGGCATGAAAGTACCATAAGAATTTGTTCATTACTATCCCACACATACAATTGTTGTGCTGTCCTGAATATGATACAGTATCAAATGATATTGCCCTGTTTCCTCCTTTTGAGAAGGCACAGAAATCCTGCATAGAAATTTATTCAGAGAACTGGATTCTTATATATTTCCCTGTCTCATGGGAATAGAGTAGTGTACAGAATAGAAGAACATAATTTGAAAATGCAGGTTTAATTTTTACATCTACAAGTTTTCCTCAGGTTCCTTTTTAAATACTGTGTTTTTGGTATCATAACTGATGTGAAAAGGAGCTAAATAATGGTCAAAGCAATTTTAATACTTGTTGTATCTGTATTTATAAAAATGCCTTGACTGCAGGGCAGTAAAATGATAGCTAACCAAACATGACATCCTGATATGTGTTTGAGTACTGTACTGTGTGTGACCCATTTAATGTAAAATAATAGTGTGCTGTTTATTGCAGGATGATGTTATGATGCCACAGAGAGTTAGATTGCAGTATGAAGCTGCCATTCAGCATCCAAACAGTGTGAGTACTTTCTCTTTCTCACGTGTCTACTTTTCCTTTAAAGAGTGCCAGATACATTTCTTCAACAAAATATAAAAAATTTCACAGTTGGACTGGTAGTGGCTAAGCATTACCTAACTTACACTTTCCCTTTAGCTAAACACTAGTGCATAATAGTAGCTTTTATTTCATTTTTCCTTATAATTATTTGTTGTGTGGCAAACCAAAGCCTGTTTTTTGTTAGTAAAATACTACTTCAAAATAGGTATGAAGATGCCATCAAGCCAGCATTAGGTTGAAATACATCACTTAAACTGGAACACATTTTTATGTTATACATTAAGCATTGGAAAACTTACAAAGAACTTTCTGCAGCTTGATTTAAGCAAATGTGATTAATGTTTACAGTTTCTCAAACAATAGGAATGTCAAGGGTTTGTTGTAAAAAGGTTGTGGTTAAATGGACATTTTTCTCAAAACTGGCTTCAAAAACGTGGTCTTCAAAAGAAGTTTTCAGTAGAAAAAGGATTCTTTATTTCTATAGTACAAATGTGTTTATTCAGGAAAAATTAAAATTTTATATACTGCGTGGTGGTTGGAGAGAGAATATTAAGTGTTGGTTAAAACCAACAGTACCCTTTGAAGGGAGTTGTTATACATGTTCCATTTACTTTCTGAAGATGGTAAACATTATGAATATTTTGGTGGTATGAAATGTCAGTTTGGTTTGTTCTGTGCTGGACCTGAAGAACTTCTTATTTCTTTAAAAAACAGTTTTATTCCTTTCCAAATATTCAATAAAAATAGACTCCCTGATGAAATTAACCTCCCAAGAGAAAATGTCAAAGCTTTCAAAGGAGAGTTTAAGGGATTTCTGTAAAGCAAAGGTCAACTGATTTTTATCTGTCAAAAAGGTATTTACTATTGTAGGTCTGCGGACAACATAGACATTCTTAAAATTATCTTTCTTTGGGAGTTAAGCACCTTTGAACTTTCCCACCCAAGACACTTAATTTAGAATAGAGTATTGTCTGCTAAACAACCTGTTTTGTAGCAGTAGGATGTACACCTGCTATTTTCCATACCTGCATGTCAGCTTTCTAATGAAATATGATATTCCTTGCTGTATAATTTATGGAATTGCAGTGTTAGTAGTTGTTGAGCAGTAGTTTATACAGCTCATACTGTGAACATACTTGAATACTGAAACAGAGAAAGTAGTAACTGGATTTTTTCCAGCCTGATATGTAGAATTGTATATAAATTTACATTAAGATGCCAGAAACTGAAAAGATAAAATATAACCTGTGAATTTGTTCTAGAGAAACACTTTTGAGAATAGTCATGCTCCCCTCTTGAATTGGACATCTGTCTGTATATTGATCTTCTTTGTTAGTATAATTGCTGTTATTTCAAAATGACCGTTTCAGGCTGGGCATAAGAAAGAATTTCTTTACTCTCCGAGCCCCCAAGGTCTGGAGCAGCCTGCCATCGGAGGTGGTTCAAGCACCTACATTGAACACCTTCAAGAGTAAATTGGATGCCTATCTTGCTGGGATCCTATGACCCCAGCTGACTTCCTGTCCTTTGGGCGCGGGGCTGGACTCGATGATCTTCTGAGGTCCCTTCCAGCTCTAATGTCTATGAAATCTATGAAAATCACAAAACAAATTTAAACTTTTGTTTTGCATACCATGTTTTCTGCATTTCCCTTTTCTACTTTGAGACTTTCATGTCATTATTCAACATGAATTACTCTTCAAGGGCAGTCACACCAATTGTCATTGACATTGGTGGAAGTACAACAGAACTGAAGAGTGAATGGACAGGGAATACTCATGACTTCTCACCCCTAGTTCTTCCATACTTCATCTGATTGCTTTGAGAGGCTACTGTCCAGCAAGCAAACCATATGTACACACAAGTGCTCTCTTTCTCTCTCTCTCTCAGCCTGGGGAAAGTAGTAAAATGGGCATCTCAGTTGAACCAGGGTTGTTAGTGTGCACCCTTGTCACAGCTACAACTTGTTTTGTACTTGATGTTACTTTTCACATGCCTATTTTGTTATCATTTGCATTTCCTCAGCAAGAATTGCTAAGTACTTTTCAATTCTAAAAAAGAATTTTGGCGTATGAAGTAGCTTGGATTTAGATCAAAAGTTGTAATGCCTAAGGCCATGCTTACACAGTATTTTTTTCATTATGTGAATGTGGGTGAAATCCAGTTCGGTTGGTTATATGCATCCTCGATGGTTGATGTAACCTTAAAGGAGCTAAGTGGATTGGGTGATAGAGTAATGCATTAGTTCATTTACCTCAGGGAGTTCTGTATACAATATTGTTCAAGCAACAAATGAACTGAGCAGAGTTGTCTGAGCTTAATTCTTTTAGGCATGGATCCATACCGCAGCATTACCACATATCATTTGGCAAAGCATCTTTATGCAACAGAAATCCACAAATGGCTGATCTTAAAAGTGAATTATTCTTTTTTCTTTAGTGTGGGCAGATTTCAGTATATATATTTCTTACAAACAGATGGTATATTTTGTAGCAGATAAATGTAAGATTTCTTTGTGCAAGATTTTACTGTATGCAATTCTGCTTGTCTGGGCTAGTTGCATAATAACAATACGTATCATGAAGAAAAAGAACAAAGTTTTTTTGCACAACCTTACATGTGTCTTTACCTATTGTTTAGTCAGCATTTTGTGTCTAATATGAATAATTCCTGGCTGACCTACACTTACCTCTCTGCTACCAGGGAAAGTTTTTGCTTTCATTTTCTGTGGTAGAAATACACCAGTATTAATGATATTGGCCTTCACCTCATTAATTTGAACCAGCATTTTGAGAGTGCAAATGAGGACTTGTAAAGAGCTGTGGAAAGAAGAATCTAATAAACTAACTGGACAACTCCAGTAAATATCAGAGTAGATTCAGTGGTACGCAGAGTAGGTATTAATTTACTGTATTCACTTAAGTCCAAGACACGATTATTTTCTGCAATCAACATGGGTGGGGGGGCAAGCCTCATCTTGGATTTGAGTACTGGCTGGGGCAGCCAGTTGCTATGGACCCACCTCCAGGCCTGGGGCAAAACTGAGCCAGAGTCACTGTCTGCCCAGGCCAGGGTGCCTTGTGTAGCAGGAGATGGGGTATGTGCAGAAGGGGAGCACAGGGGAGACTGTGTGGTGAGGAATGAGAGTGGTGCCCAGGAGAGACTGCATAGTGCATAGTCACCTTAAATTCAAAGTAGTCTTGGGTTCAGGTAAATATGGCAGGTACCATTTCAAGGACCAGCATCCTATCTAGTCGGTTTTTTATAGCCTTCATTGCTGTAGGATTTGATCTCTTCATATTACCTAAAAAGTAATTGTTTTCTCACACTCTTTCAACTTTTCCTGACTCGAATGAGTGGTGAAAGATAGTTAGCCTTCTTAGACTGAAGTCAGGCAGAAGGCAGGACTGGGGGACACCTTATAAACTAACTTGTTTAGAAAGACTTGGCCTTTCTTAGGCTACAGCCTTCTTCATCAGATACCACCTCAAGTCAGCCGGCCCTGACAGTTTACACCCCAGGGTACTCAAGGAGCTGGCTAGCATCATAGCTCACCCCCTGTCACGGATCTTTGAGAACTCCTGGTGCTCAGGTGAAGTGGCCGAAGATTGGAAGAAGGCCAATATGGTGCCTATCGTCAAGAAAGGGGGGAAAGTGGATCCGGCAATCTACAGGCCCATCAGCCTGACCTCTATCCCGGGGAAGGTCTTAGAAAAGATTATCAAAGAGGCCATTCTTAACAGACTGGTCGATAGCAACATCCTGAGGGACAGCCAGCATGGGTTTGTTGTGGGTAGGTCCTGCTTTACCAATCTGATTTCCTTTTACAACCAGGTGACCTATCACCTGGACAAGGGAGAAGAGATTGATGTCATATATGTTGACTTTAAAAAAGCCTTCGATCTGGTATCTCATGATCACCTCTTAGTAAAACTGGCTAACTGTGGACCTAGCCTCACCATGATCTGCTGGCTTGGGAATCGGCTCCGTGGTAGGACCCAGAGGGTGATGGTTGATGGAGATCAATCGCCGTGGTGCCCTGTGATCAGTGGGGTCCCTCAAGGCTCTGTTCTTGGGCCTACACTGTTCAACATCTTCATTAATGATGTGGACATTGCTTTCAGAAGCAGACTGGCTAAGTGCGCCGATGACACCAAACTTGGGGTAAAGTGTCCACTCCTGAGGACAAGAGGATGATCCAGGCTGACCTTGACAGGCTCAGGAAATGGGCAGAT
>NW_017728964.1:8135981-8138155 GCF_001723915.1 Gavialis gangeticus
CCAAGGTCCCTTCCAGCCCTAATGTCTATGAAACCTATGAATGGGCTTGTAGAGCAGTGATTATCAGCCAGGGTGCTGCAACATCTGGGGTGCCTTGAGATTCTTTCAAGTATCTCATGTAATGTTAGCACTGCATATAAATATAATTCACAAAATAAACCCTGAGATTTCAAAGAGGAATTCTTAGTATCAAAAACATTCTGCCCTGTTGCAGTCTGAGTTTTTTTGCAATAGGAGAATAGCTCTATTATTTTCCTGTAGTCAAAAAACAAGTGAAAACTAAGAGCTGGCAGTTTCCAAGGAGTGCCTCAAGTCTAATTAGAGGTGTCTTGAGTCTAAAAAGGTTGAGAACTGCTGTTGTAGAGAGTAGGGTACTAAATAGAAAGGAATACATTCATTTAAATACCAAGGACAGGGAAGGGGGAAGAAAAAGAAAAGGAAGGGACACTACTGAGAGAAGCAAAGGTAGGGTAAAGCACTCCCAAGGCATAAGCTAAAACAGTCAACCCATTAAGTGACATAGGGGTTATACAGGCTAGTCTAGATAATAGGAGATAAGAATCCAGAGTCTCTATTAAGCCCACACTTAACACAGTCCAGTCTGTGGATGATTTCTTGTTTAGCAATTTTGACTTCAAGTCAGTTTTTAACGTTTTTTTGTTTAAAAAAAAAGTAGCTACACTGAGGTCATCAATGGGATGTCTAGGCAGGTTAAACTTCTGCTACAGACTTTTGTGTCTGTCTGAAACTGATGTCAGATCAGTGTCCATTCATTCTTTCATAGGGTTTGCCTCGCTTGGCCAGTGTAGACATCAGAAGGGCACTCTAAGCAGGTGATGACATATGACTGTCAACAAGGTGTGATGTATCTGTACCTCTTTCCAGAAGCTGCTGCCTGCTGCCTGCCATGCCTTGATGGAAACAAAATGAAGGAAAGTTGAATGGTGAAGCAAAAGAAAATGGTGTTCTCTCGGCAAAGGGGATAGGTCTTCTTCACAGGGCTCTGCCTCCCATAGACCCTGCCCTTACCACACCTGCTGGGTGGACCTATGGTCTTTCAGCTATATACCAGTTACTTGATGGGCGACTCAACCGGTCATTCAGCCTTACCTCAAGGTCTTTGCACGTCACGAGTTCTTTGGGACACAGTCACTCCTTACTTATGTCCCTTTGTTTTCTATTTAGCCTCTCTATCAAATCCAGTAATAGAGCTCTCTATAAAGCTGCATATTAGGGGTGTGCAAAACACTCCTTATTCGATTCGGTTTTAGATTCCACCTGAATCGGAGGACAGTGATTTGATTCATTGATTCAGATCACTGTCCCAATTCAGTGTCACTGAATCCGAAGATTTGATGATGATTCAGAGTGCCTTGAGGTACCAGGTGCAGCTCATGAACGCTGCAATGGTGGGACAGATGGAGCGTGTCCCACAGGATTGTGGGGGGAGGGCCCCCATGCACTCAGCGATGAGGTTGGAAGTGGACCAGAAGTACTTCTGGTCCACTTCAGGGTCCACTGCCAAGTGTGCCAGGGGACCCCTCCCCACCTTGCCCCTCTGGCTCCATAATCACCCGCGGGGGGACCCCAGGTGCCCCCCCAGACCCAGGAGGCACCAGTTGCTGAGAGCCGGGGGGGGGGTCTTCTGCTCCACTTCTGGGTCTGCTGCCTGAGTGCACTCAGGACACCCCCCCCGTGCTCCCGTGAGACACTGTATCCGACCCAGCATCTCAATGTTTATGAGCTGCCCGGTACCTTGAGATATGTAGAAAAAACATTTAAACTGTGTCTATGTCTGAATCATCGAATATTTCTGAATCTCTCCAAATCAATTCGGAGAGTTCCAATTCGATTTGGAGAGATTAAAGGGTCTCCTGATTTGGATTCAGAGATTTGGCCACTGAATTG
This sequence comes from Gavialis gangeticus, assembly GCF_001723915.1. NCBI lineage: Eukaryota > Metazoa > Chordata > Crocodylia > Gavialidae > Gavialis > Gavialis gangeticus. The sequence continues at coordinate 8,137,890 of NW_017728964.1, forward strand.
AGCCAAATCTCTGCTGAATCAAATCAGCAACCGAAGCTTTGCGCAGCCCTACTGCTTATCACAAGAGTCCTGTATCAATCACTTAGCCTCTAGGCTTCCTCAATTCAGGGATCCTTTCTTTATCAACTCAGTACCCCTATTGAGACTTCTGAATTTTTGTATATGCTGCCCTCAGCTATATCACATCCATAGCTTCCCAGGTAGTATCCATCTGATAGCCCTTTCATCTAGTCTATATTTTCTTAGAAAATTATCAAATAAAGCTA
>NW_017728964.1:8143155-8146661 GCF_001723915.1 Gavialis gangeticus
ATCTGGCTGGCACCACCATCACCAGCCTGCCAGCTCAATAGTTGGGTTTCCCAGAGAGACCTTCATATCCACTCCCCACATGCAGAGACTTACGCCTGTGTCCCAAGTGTGAGACTGATGGATTGCATGTTTGGCTCTTTTCCGCAGGCTACCCTTCATTTGCTCACTTCAATCCTGGAGTTTACCCTGGTCTTAGACCCATGTTCGTATGGCTCCTGGTTGCTTTCTATGCTTGCACACAGGCAGGCACTGCTCTCGTTCTGGAAACAGTGCACTCACCCCCTCTCTGGGGATAACAGACTTTGGTCCTCTGCTATTTGATCCTGCTGGGCCACTAGGGACCCAATCGCATTTGGCTCCTTGGCCACAGCTGGAGCTCACCAGAAGCCAGGACTTGCTGGCACTTCTGAGTTTACTCCTGGGCATGCTGGCTGACAGTGGTGGAGACCTAGCATGACCTCAAGCTGGGTTGGGCAGATATCTGGCTGCACCTGGGAGATTTTGACAGTGATGGTGGGTTCCAGTTGGGAGGCAGCTTCCTGTTACAATGACAGTGGTAGAAGAGAAGCTGAATGAACCCTGAATGTTATAATCTGTGTTGTTTGGTCCAGTGATGGGAAGGAATCTCTAGAGAAATTTCATCAGTACTTTAACAACTGCTATCAAACTAACATGAGAATGCTTTACTCAGAGCATTCATTTCTTGGACACCACTGTGAAACTTTGCAGTGGTCACATCATCACCACATTGTATTAGAAACTAACCAACTGCTACAGCTACCTGCATGCTACTAACTTTCATCTTAAACACACCACTACTTCCATCATTTACAGTGCAAGGCACTCCATTACAACTGGGGATGTGTATTTTGGGGATCTTAAGCAAGGATTCCTACAGTTAAAATACAATCTAAAAACTGTAACCACTCAAATCAGCAGCCTCATACCCTGCCTGGATCTGCCACAATACCAACAGAATCTCTCTCATTGTTACCAGCCCCTCCCTCTCCCCACCCTGCTTGAACACTTAGGACACATTGTTAATGAACCCCAACTACCCTGGAAAATGGTGACCATCTCAAGACAGCTTTTGGGGATAAGTCTTTCCTGACTTACAGGCATCCCCTGCAACCTCAAATAACATCTCACCAGCAACAGACTACCTAACAACTAATTTCACCAAGATGGCAGGCCTTGCAGCAGCCCCAGATGCGAACTGTACCCCCTGATCAATACAGACCACATCATTGGACCAAACAACATGGATTATAATATCTGGGTTCCTTCACCTGTTCCTCTACTAGCATCATATATGCCATCACCTGCTTACTAGGGGTACACCAATAGAGAATTTTTGGGCCCATACTGATGGCTGATTTTTAAGGAGCCATATCAAGTGATACTGATCCGATTCCAATATGCAGCCGGGCAGCTTAGAGGCCAGTGTTGTGGTGGAAAGTCTGGTGTGGGGGAAGGAAAGGGGTGTGGGAGGGGCAGATTGAGGCCCCTGTGGTGAGGAAGGGGTAGGGCAGATGCAAGCGCTGCTCAGCTGGGCCAAGATGTGGGACAGAGCTGGGCTCATCTGGGGGTCAAGGGGGGGGGGAGGTGGCTCCTGCTGCTGCATGCACCCTGGAAGGGCGTGGGGGCGTGTGTCCCTGGATCTATGCATGGGGTGTCGGGGCCAGGGCAGTGCTGGGCTTTTCCCAGGGGGGCTGGGCCAGGGCTGCACTCAGGGTGGTGGTGGCACTGGGAGGGAGCTATGGGGGGGGGTGTCTGCAGCCACCCCAAAATTTGCTGTAGCTCTCCCAACCCCCCTCCCAGCATTGCCACTGCCTACCCCAAGCACAGCTCAGCCCAGCATACCTTGCCAGGAAGAGCTCTGCATGCATGGGGTGTTTATCAGCCACATTAGGCAAAAAAAGCCAATTTCTGATACTGTCAATTTTCCCTATATCGATGCTGATCCAATATGGGACCGATGTATCAGTGCACCTCTACTGCTTACAATGCCCCTCTGGTCTCTACATTGGACAGATGGGGCAGTCCTTCACTGCTTAATTTATCCCTTGGGCTCACTTCAACCCATTTTTGCCTCTCTCAGTAGTATCGTCTTCTTGCCTCCCCCATCTCTGTCCTTTGTATTTAAATTACTCTATTCTTTTCCATTTCTTGCTGTCTGCAAGTCCATTCATAGCATCAGATGAGGTAGCCTGTGATTCTGTCTCCTGCTGACATGAACCTGTTCCTTATGGTTGACAGTATCATGCTTCCAATTAAACTCACTTTTTACAGGAAGTCATTGTTGTAGAAGCAGAGAAATATTTTCTTAAATCTAGGATCAGTATGTCACCTTAAACTGATTTCTCTGTATAGTGGGGATGCAGTGTAGAGAGCACTGTGGTGGGATGGGATGGTTTAGATTACCTATATTTTGGAATAGGTGAACTTCTGTGTTTTGAACAAGCTGGAACTGTCTTTAGGTATGTGTTTCTCTTTCTTGACATAGAACAGTATTTTTCACCTTTTTTCTCTCCTTTGGCTGCATTTTATAACAGAAAAAGTTTCACTGCTTCCCTTCTGTCGATTATTCTTCACCCTGCTTTCACCAGCCATATATTAGAGGGAAGGAGGTTTCAGTTCTTCAGTTGAGAACCTATTATATTGTGAGTTCCAGTAGTAGCTCCATCTAGATGTTACAAATACATTAATCACTGTGACAGGGTCTACATTCAGTAGTCACAATTTTTTGGGTGGCCACAGATGGTAGTCACTATTTTGTTGCTATAGCTATTTGGCTGTCCAAGTGCTAAGCAGAGTCTAGGAGGTAGCCCAGTATTACAGAGGACATCTTTAACTCTTTTCGTTATGAGGAAGAAAAGTTCACCAAAGTACTTGCCTCTTTCTTTTGGTATCACTTCAGTCTTTTCCATAATCAGCTTCAGCCAATGTACGGCGAAAGCCATGTAGGGTGGTATCTTCATGTGATGTAAAACTGCATATTTTATCCCTGTCTAGCAGGATTTCAGCTAATATTCCACAGTAGCTCTTCTGTTGACTTTATGTAGAAGAAGAGATTGTTGGACCTCTCATCTGGGAGAATCTGGGTATAGAAGAACAGTAGAGAATTTACTGTCGAGTACAGCAGAAACTTTCTCAGTAAAACATTTTGTTTAGTAGTTATGCCTCAGGGCATCAGATTTAAATTGCTTTTACTGGCTTCTGTTGATATCTCTGTTAATTGAAATGCAAACAGGAGATTAGTCAGGGAGTATAGGTGGTATAAGGGAGTATAGGATGAAAAATTAAAATAGAAAATGAGAGAGCTGGGTTACCTGATATGTTGACAGCCAGCAGTATAAGTTTTAGGAGAGTGGCAGCCTGTAACTTGAATTTGTAATGATTGCATTCACATGCCAACAAAGCTTGCTCATCCTGCCATAGATTTGAAAGGCTTTTGTGTGCTGTATCTTCTTATTATATTTGTACTACAGTAGTCCTATAAATAC
>NW_017728964.1:8146672-8148884 GCF_001723915.1 Gavialis gangeticus
GGCATCAGATTTAAATTGCTTTTACTGGCTTCTGTTGATATCTCTGTTAATTGAAATGCAAACAGGAGATTAGTCAGGGAGTATAGGTGGTATAAGGGAGTATAGGATGAAAAATTAAAATAGAAAATGAGAGAGCTGGGTTACCTGATATGTTGACAGCCAGCAGTATAAGTTTTAGGAGAGTGGCAGCCTGTAACTTGAATTTGTAATGATTGCATTCACATGCCAACAAAGCTTGCTCATCCTGCCATAGATTTGAAAGGCTTTTGTGTGCTGTATCTTCTTATTATATTTGTACTACAGTAGTCCTATAAATACAGGTTGCCACTTGAAACTCTTTTGTCTGCTGTTCAAACTACATACAACACTACCATATCTTGGGAACCGAGGCAGCTATTATGTAGTTTGTTAATTACATTACCCTTGGCATGGATTTGCTCGAAGTCTTTTGAAGCAGGTAGTCTTGTTTCAGCATGGCTAAACATTGCAAAATGTATATAATTTGTTGCTGCCATAGTGTGGAGGGGGCACTATCATGAATAGAACCTTACCAGAGGGAGGAGAGCCCAGAGAGGCATGGAGCCAGCGGGACGCTGCTGGAGACCAGAAACATAGTAGGAGCGGGGTGGCAGGGGGAAAAACACACCATGCTGAAGATCAAAGAAAAAAAGCCTCAGTGCACAGGGTGAGAACCAGGGCTGGCACTGGCACCAGCGTCGACCTGCTTTATGGCAGTGTGCCGACACCGATTTGCCGGCCGGATCCGTGGAGGGGGAATAAAAAAAACCCCACTGGACCAAGATCTGGGAGGACCAGAAGTGAGTTGTCTGGAAGGCCCAGAGCGGCCTGGAGCTGTGTGCAGCCCCACCAAGGGCATATGGTGGAAGCCCCAAGAGGGGGCATGCCAGGATGAAGAGAAGCCCAACAGGACCTAGGTACTAGAAGCCCAACAGGACCTAGGTACTACCTGGGACGGAGCACTGGATCCTGGATACAGCCAGCCAGGAATGGGACAGTGACAAACCTGAAGACAGAGAGAGAGTGAGAAGGAACCTGGGACTGCTGTGGACCAGAACCAGGGAGAGAAAGGAGCATATCTTTCTCTCCCTGGACGGTAACCCAGGACGGGTAAAATTACAGGCCAGTTAATGTATGGCCCAAACCTGGATAGTACACCGTCCGAACTTTTCAAACCTAAAAAGACAAACAAAAAACCTTTACCATGACGAGCAGATTCTATCTTAGTCACTGCTCGGAATTAACATCAGTGGTTGGCTTAAGGCAGAGGCAGAGCCCTGAAATGGGAAGCTGAACAGAAAGATTGAAGGAGGGTACAAGGGGAGGCAGGACTTAAAATCATCCTCCCAATAATAAACTTATACCAACAAAACGTGGCAGGTGAGAACCCCTAGGGACCATCTGGGACATCTGACTGGACGACAAGCTGTCCACCATGAAGGAGACGGCAGTGTCTGAAAAACCAGTAAGGACAAAAACGTGCTAGCGAGTGGCACGGGAGGTTACACATAGCTGTGTCCTATTCTTAAAATAGCCTCCTGTTTATTAATAGTAATACACTGAAAGCAAAAGAAATTGACTGTATGAATTTCCATGTATCCATGTACACTTCTTTTTACTGGAAAGCGTATGAAATGGTTGTTTATTAAATGTTCCAGGATTTTACGGTATGTATAAGATGTAAGTGAAACATTTTAGTAAGTTTCAAAGGCTGCCTATACACGTTCAAGGAGGTTCAGACTCTTTCAGGCTTTAGTTAAAGTGCCCCTGCTGCCATTTTGAAGAATGGGGACACTGATACACAAGATGCTGCGGGTGCTTTAATTAATTAGAGTGGCTCTGAGAGCCACTGTAAAGCACCCACCCCCACCCCACCCCCAGAGCATGTGTACAAATGCCCTTAGGTTTCAGGTCACTGAGCATCTGGATCAGTATCTTTTGATCTCAGTGTAGAGAGGAGCACTTATACATATATTTTAAGTCAGGTGACTCAGAAGCTCAGACCATTTGTTACTTATTGGCCATAGCACATCCTCTGGGCATGGGCTCTGATTAGGAGTCAAGGGGATTGGATTGACCTCCACAAAGGTCTTGCTATTCCTTAGCTAAGTGTGGAGACAGCAGTCTCCATTAGACTTGATTTCTTGTTCTTACTACTTCTCTCTCTCTCTCTCTCTCTCTCTCTCTCTCTCTC
>NW_017728964.1:8148895-8166851 GCF_001723915.1 Gavialis gangeticus
TCTCTCTCTCTCTCTCTCTCTCTCTCTCTCTCTCTCTTTCTCTCTCTTTTTTTCTCTACCTTGAATAAGTTGGATACCATTTTTATGTAGCCTAAATGAATGAATACAGTATTTTGAGTAAGTTTGCAGAAACTGAAATTCTTAAAAGATGGGTAGAATAAACCAGACTCTATGAAGCACTGCTGAACTGTCATTAAGCATATTTACAGACTATTGTAACATTACCCAACTCTTTGGAATGATAGAACAGTTCTTGCCTCCCACCTTTTTTCCATGCTACAGAATGTTTGTCTGTGGCTAAACTTCCCCCTTTTGTAATACTGCATTTTTATTGAAGTCCGACTGTTACAAGTCTTCACTGGCACTTACAATTACATCATCTTCTAGACAGTGCATACTTGTCAGCAGGTTTCCCTTTTACAAACACGGTTATTTTAGAAACGCTCTGTTCATGGGCTAGACCTAAGATAATCTTCATTTCTCTTTGAGTGAATGTATATCAATTGCCCTTTTGTTTCCCATTCACAGCATGTTTGAGGCAGACCTGAACATGTTGTCTAGACATGTCCTGGCAGGCAGTGATGTAAAGATACATGCTAACTGTTAAGAATTATTCAGATAATAGCTATTAAATAGAAATTAAATAGGAAAACACAAGAGGGAGGAGGACAGTAGTATGCTTAATCTGGGTGAGCAAAAATGATGCCCTAGTAAATGGGTTAAGTAGCTCTGAGAAGACACAAGCTTCTTTTCAAGAGTGGAGGACATCAGAAAGGTAGAAGAGTTGCAAGATTTGGTTCCCTTTTGCAAGAGGAGAAGGGTAATGAAGTAGTGATATATAGGTATTGCTATTGCTTTGTGTGGTTAGGATGAAGAAAAGAAAACTAGAGGAGCTTGTGGTTTTGGGGGGTCCTGTTCCTCCTCTTTCCCCCTACCCTCCTGAAGGACTAAGGAGCAAAATATGGGAAAAAAGAAGCTGAAAAAGCCTGCATTTTCCTGTGTGGCCATGAGTGGTGGCAATCCCAGATTAGCTCTATAAAGCATCATGGTCTTCTAGTATTCATTTACTTTGGGAGAGGAAAAATAACCTCAATTTCTTTGGCATAGTTCTAAAAAGGGCCCATATCACATTAACAAGTAAGGAGAGTTGTAACTCAACTGCATTTAAACAGTTATCAGAATTTTTCCCCTTCACTAAACATAGCTGTTCAGGCAGAGCAATGAGCACTCAAGTTAGGTGAATTCTACAGCCTTTTGCTGGCTGAACTGTGCTTATCAAGGATTTGAGAGGGTGTGATTTTCATAGCTGTGATAGCAGGACCTTCAAGGATAGGTTCAGTTTTACCAGCAAAATTGCATTTTGACTGGTATAACTTGTGTTGTAGTTCTGCCAGTGAAGAGGGGTGGTTTTACTGTATTAGTGCACATTTCACCTTGGCCAGCTTAGCTGCTTCCACATTAGAAGTGCTTTACCTCGATAGTATTACTGTTAATTTTATACTGGTAAAGTGCTCCTAGTATAGACATAGCCCCTATTGTACTCCAGAATATATCTTTAAATGGACTCATAGCTAAGCATGCATTCACAAAATTTGAGCAAGAAGAAAAATATTATACCTCTCACTGTCCTAGAAACTTGTGGAAGGGGCAGAAACAGCTTCAAATGTTGGTAGTGAAAATGGTTTGGGGGAAAAAGTGTCTTTCTCAGCTTGTAAAAAAGATATATTTTGATTTTTAATACACTGAAAAGTGATATTCAGGAATATTTAGTGTGTGTAAAATTCATCACTTGAGCTACTTTTTGGACGGGGAGGCCTTTGTTTGGTGTTCAGGTGCTGTACTAAGGATACTGGACAGGTGAAAACAGCTAAAAAGGGAGGATGGTATGATGGTTACTGTCTTCCACCTGAAGTGAAATGACTGATACTGAAAGAGAAACAGAGGCTTATGTCTGCACATCTGTCATCTCAACACAGAAGGTGTTTTAGTTGCAGAATTCAAATACCTGACCAACCAGTTACACAAACAAAAGATCAATGTCCTCCTGCTACAAGAGACTCATTCTGTGGACAACAAGAAAGTGTAGAAATACCACATTCCAGGACAAAAGTTAAGGGTGAGCCAAAATCACTCAAAACAAGTTCCAACAAGAACTCCAAAACATCTGGCCCATGGACTCAACATTTTCAATACCATGCCTGTCATGAGACTCAGTGAGTTCACAATCACAAATATTTATGTAGCTGCATGTCACCAGACTCAAATCATTTCTACAAAATCACAGCCACTTTCAGTAATTTGGAAATTTCAGAAGCAGTCACCCATTTGGGGAATACCATAGCAATGATGTTATGGGTGGGCCTCAAACCATGACAATCACCTGCTATTTGATCCTAAGTAGCCAGGAGCCTTTCATTCCATAAGCTGAAGATTGGACTACTCACTAGACTTGTGCTTTCTATTCTGTTACTGAAATTCACAGTCCCCCAGTGGTGAAATAAGCGATCCTTTGTGATGTCCCACATGCCAACGTGTGTAGGTCTCTAACTGCATTCCTATCAAGTCATGTTGGGACTTTGGGAAAAACAGTTGGAACAGCTGCACAGAAACCACAGAAAAAGTGGTTTACCAAATACCTGTAAATGTAGCCAACTATGTCAGAGTCATCAACATCTGTGAATGGTAACAAAAAAGGAACATCCCCTGCAGCTTACATGAAACTTATACTTCATGTTGCTCAGCACACAGGACAACTGTAACCTTGCTGTTACAGTTGCAATCCTGGGATCACTAAACTTCTCCAGGCTGGACAGAAGCTATGCAGAGCCAAGGTTTTTAGCCAATCGGGCAGGAAAACCTGGAGGCTTCCCTGTGATTTTGGCTATGCTAAACCTCCCTAAAGCCGAGAACCGTATGTTACAGCTGAAGCCATTGCCACCCAAATGCTCCCGAACCTGAAGTTCCAAACAATTTATTGTTGCAAAAGGAAAGTGAAGAAGGAGTTTCATTCCCAGTTGGACTGCCCAGCAACACCAGATCTGTCAAAGCCATTCACTAGAAAGGAAGCATAAAAAGCCTTAAGCACTTGCTAAACCTAGCAAGGTTGCAGGCCCAGACAGCATCTTCCCAGAATTTTTGACCTAGGTCAACACAACCACAACTGGCTGGCAGATATATTATTTTTCTTTTTACCAATATACTTGCACCTTACACACAGTGACAATAAGCTCTTGGAAAGTATAATCCAGATTTATGGCTATTTTCAAAGACACTATCCGTAAAGAAAAATCTGAGTTCAGACAAAGGTGAAGCATATGCTATTTGTTATCAGGTAATCACACTACCAACCAGCATCACAGCTAACTACCAGTATGAGCTTAGAATAGCAGTGACCTCTTGTGGGCTTGTCCCCCTGGTTTGGCAGGACTGTCTTCTGAAAATGTCAAAAGTAGTGCATTGCAAAATAACATTATGCTTACTGGCATCTAGGCTTATCGACCACAAACACCTTGTACTTCTAATGGAACAGATCAGCAGACCTTATTTAATAAAGAGAGGTTCTTAAGGCAGAGTTTTGCAATCTACAGCCTGTGGGAAGGTCTGACCTAGCATGGGGCAACACAGGGGCTCAAGTGGTTGCAGGTCCACTGAGTTGCCTGTCCCCTCCAAGCAATCTCCTATACAGCCTTCCCTGCTGCTCTCTCATGCATGTGCTTACTCTCACTGAAGAAGGTCCAGGTTTCTGCAATGAAGGGAAGTGCAGGTGGCTTGAGCTCTCTGGGAAGGGGTGAAGATTTGTGGTCTGCAGCAGAGGGCCAGGTCTCAAGCTCCATCCATCTACAGTAGTAAGAGGTTGCCACGTTTTGTCCTAAGAGGTTTCTTCTTGTCACTGTTACTCTTTGATGTTTATATGAGTGAAGTTGCGAGTAAACACTTCCACACAAGTGCAGTGCATCCTCCCAGAAGATCTGAAAATACAGAAGGGCAACTCCAACAAGATCCTGAAAAACAGCTGTCTCTGCATTCTGCTTGAGCAGCCCTGCTCAAAGAAGCACCAGAATATCACCTTTTGTGGTATGAGGTATGGGCAAAAGTCTTTTGTGAAATAACTCCAAGTTTTAATGGGTCATAGCTTTGCATATTGCCAATAGCTGATGCAGATTATTGCCAAAGTAAATACTAGGAAAAATACAGTTCACAGAACAGCTGGGACCTTTAGGACCTTGGTCAGCTGCACTTTGCAGCTGAATACTGCACAACAGAAGGGCAAGGTTAGTGTACCTAAGAAACTTTTTGATGTGTATTTGAATATTGTAATGAGAGCTGACATGGGAGTACTGAAATGGACACGGCAGCAATATTATGAGGACATGCTAATGGACCCAGACATGTCTATCTACAAATTCTCCAAAACATCCTGATCTGCAACCTTAAGTCTAGGCACCCCTTTTGATTTGTCACCAGGCTTTTTAATTCTGGGAACTGTCACCAAAACACAAATGGTAGAGGTGTTGGAAAGCAGTGGGATCAAGAATCAAGACCTAATTGTGGACCCTTAAAGATTAACTACCTGGCTTCATAATGCTGCACAAAATATGGATCACAGCAAACCAAATCAGCAACTTGAGCAGGTGATGCAGTCACCTAATTACACAAGTGGAAGATAAAAGACTACCTCAATATGTATTTGTGGAGAGGGTCCAAACATTCGTATTTCCCTCAAACGTATTTCCCTCTAAGAGCCTTCTCCAAGGGACCAGCCTTTTTTCTCTGTAAACCCTCAAAGCCCTAAAGTGCAATGCAGACTTATACATTGACTTTTAATTTTGTTTTTCAGGTGTGCCATAGAAAGGAAGAAGAATGTATATGAAAGTGTTACCCAATGATGCTTCTAAGAACACACATACCAGTGTGATGAGCTGTTGATTTAAGTGCTGGCACTTAAGATAAACTTTAACTGATGCAACTGATTTTTCTAACTGATGCATTCTCTTTTTAAAACAAAAAATAAAAAACCCCAAAAACTTACTAGATATAAATAACTTTGTTGAATCAGTTCCCATCCTCTTCCATGATCCAAAACTAGAGATAAATATTAGGTTTTGTAGAACTGGAAGATATCCAAATTCTGTAGCAATCTAAAGGATGAAGCATCTGCGTACTGCACCCTATTTTCAAACTGATATAAAATTTGAGCTACATGGAGAATGCAAGCGCATGTATATGGCAGCCTACTTTCAAAATGCTTAAAAATATCAGAGGTAGCATGCATTGTATAACCCCTGGCTCTTTCAGAGATGTATGGCCTGATTTATCCAGAATAATTATACTGGTAGTAATAAATCAGTTGAAGCGAGTTGTTCTTGTTTTTTAAACTAGTACAGTTATATTATTAGAAGGCCTCATGTAGGTACACTTGCACCTATAAGAGGTGTTTCATTTCCAGAACTGAAGTAAGCTATGATGGTATAAGCAATTCATACTGGTATAATGCAGGGTTGTTGGTTGTAGCCATGTTGGTCTAAGGGCATAGGCAGGCAAGGGTCTTTGAGTAGATATGATATCTTTTATTAGACTAACTAAAAAGTTGGAAAAAAAGTTCTTTGCAAGCTTTCAGGCACAAATGCCCTTTGTCAGTCATAGGGAGACTCTGCTGATGTTATGTGTTCTCTAAGGTAGAAAAGAAGCAAATTTACAACAAGCATGTCTGTGAAAATGCAAATGAGTGGAAGTTAGGGTAGGGGTGGAAGGGAAGGAAATATGTGAAAGAATGCAAGTGGTCAGTTGGAGGTAGATTACCTGGGGTGCCATATCAGGCAGGTTGTAATGTCATAAATCCAATGTCTATTTTAAGTCCATGACTTTTTGTATCCAGTAGATTTATGAAGTAAAGTTCATAGGCTCTTCTACAAAAGGTGTTTTGTAAATTCCCTTTGAAGATTAGAATGGAGAGCAAAGAGGGAATGATTGTCTTGTGAGAAGCTGGCACCCACAGGTAACTGGATATTTTTGTCTTTGATAGATTTTCTGTGTGCATTCATTGACATTGGATTTATGACACATTACAAACTGCCTGATATCTGACACTCCAGGCAGTCCCTCGAAGTCAAGGATGACGTCCATCAGGCTTGATGTGGCTTGATGGGACCTCAGGTGACTGGGGGGCATGTTGTTGCATGGGGGGAGGGATTTGCAGCCCCAGGTTGGTCTCCTTCTCCTTCTCCTTCCTCTGCTGCTGCCGTTCCGCCTCAGTATTGAGTCATTGGGCCTTGAAGTGGTGCGTGCCTTGGTGGACCAGGTGGTGCCACACTGAACAGTCAGCAGCTTGCTCCTCCCAGCCATTGGTGTTGATGCCTCTGTGTTTGTGGGCGACTTTGAGTGTGTCTTTGTACTGTTTCCTTTGGCTGCCTGTCACTGGTAGGTGTTATAAGGCTTTGGCCCCTTTCTGGTCGGTGCCTTGTTCCTAGCGACGTCAGGATGAGACCACGCCCTGGTGCCACCTAGATGTTTCAGGCGCTGCTCCTACTTGCCTGCCATGTTTTTGATTTTGGTTGATGGGGAGGCAGTTCCCTGTCAGTGACCCCAAAGGAGTCTTGACCCTGTTTTTTTCTTCATGGGGCTCCAAACCTCCACTTTACCCCACCCTTACCACATCCATGGCCTGGGAAAACACTACTCCCTGTAGTCTTCCCCGGGATGATCCTGCCACATCCACGTTACTCACCTCAACCTGGGTCGGGTATTTCGGGCTGTCAGTCCCTCCAAGTCAATCCCTTGTCTTCAGTGGCCCATCCATTGGAGTTGATTTCTCAAGAGCAAGGCTATGATGCTGGTGAATGCAGCTTCATGGAGGATGCTCGAACTGCTTCGGCAGTCTTTCCATTTGAACTCCGGGATTCGACACAAGCACTGCTAGCGAAAGCTCTTGACAGTCTTAATGTGGCATAGATAGACGGTCCAGGTTTCACTGCAGTAGAGGAGGGTGGTCAGCACGGCAGCCTTTTAAACCAGGACCTTTGTCTACTTCCGAAGGTCTCTATTTTTGAAGACATGTTGTCGCAGCCAAAGAAGACAAGACTTGTGCAGTTGACCTGGTGCTGGACTTCTTCACCAATGGTAGCCTGTTGAGAGAGGTGGCTGCCAAGATATGGAAAGTGCTGCACGTACTCCAGAGCCTCCCAGTCTATGTAGATAGCACAAGGGATGTTCAGCCGGCCTGGGGCGGTTTGGTGGAGAACTTTCATCTTCATGACATTCAAGTACAGGCCAAGTCTCTTATACGAAGCATTGAAGAAATCTAAGGTCACTTGCACATCCTGTGCAGAGTGAGCCATCACACAGCAATTGTCCACAAACTAATGGTCATGGATGTCCTTGGTGGTAAGTTTCATTTTTGCCTGGAAGCATCCAAGATTGAAAAGCTTCCTGTCCAGTCGATACTGCATACTGATGCTGGATGGTAGATCATTTCGGATGAGGTGAATGCTGATGGTCAGGTAGATGGTGAACAGGGTGGGAGCAATCACAGAACCTTGTTTGACCCTGGTCTGGATGCAAAAGACGTCAGTTTCAGATCTTCCACTCAGGACAGTGGCGGTCATATCATCATGCAGGAGCCTTAGCATGGTGACAGACTTCGGGGGGCAGCCAAGGCATTGGAGGATGATCCACAGAGCTTCACAATTTAAGGAATCAAACCCCTTAGTCAGGTCAACGAAGGTGAGGAACAGTTCTTGATTTTGCTCCCAACATTTTTCTTGGGTCTGCCTGGCAATGAAAACCATGTCCACAGTGCCCCGGGATGATCGGAAGCCACCCTGGGTTTCCCGAAGTATCTCCTCGGCAATGGGACAAAGGAGGATGCGGGCCAGGATCTTACCCACAACTGACAGGAGGGAAATCCCCCCGTAGTTCCCACAGTAACTTACCTTCAACTGACCACTTGCACTTCCCGCCCTTCTTCCCCTCCCGTCCTGTATCTACCCATTGTCTTCCTAACTCCACCCATTTGCATTTTCACTGACATTCTTGTTGTAAATATGCTTCTTCTCTACCTTGGAGAACACATAACTTCAGCAGAGTCTTCCTATGCCTGACGAAGGGTCTCTGTGCCTGACAGCTTTCAAAGGGTTTCTTTCCAATTTTAACTGGTCTAATAAAAGATATCACATCTACTCAGAGAATCGTGCCATACTGGTATAATAGCAGCCTGGTCTATACTCAAGTTTTCCTAGACAGCTATGCCAGTTCAGTGTATGAAAAAATAAAAATCAACCCCCCTGTCCAACATACCTGTGCTGGTGAAAGACTCAGTGTAGATATATCAGCCAAAAAACCCTTTAACAAGTACAGCTGTGTTTGGGGAACCTGGTGCAACTATATCAGCAAAAGAACTGTTAATAGATATATTTTATATCTCAAGGAGGAATTGCCAGTATAGCTAATTGCTAGGTACTGGTTACTTCTGGCAAATCTTTTCTAGTGTAAACAAGGATAATCAGCTCCAGCAAAGAAACTGATACTGGCAGTTGTAAGTCCAAGTTTAGCATAGCTGATATATCTAAGGGTACATAAAAAATGTATGCTTTGGCACTTTATAGTAATCTGTAACTGCACCAGTACAGGCTGGGGACCAACTGGCTAAGCAGCATATTGGGCTGCATTAGTAGGAGAGTTGCCAGCAGATCGAGAGAAGTGATTATTCCCTTCTATTTGGCACTGGTGAGGCCACATCTGGAGTACTGTGTCTAGTTTTGGGTCTCCCACTAAAGAAAGGATGTGGATAAATTAGAGAGAGTCCTGTAGAGGGCAGTCGAAATGGTTAGGCTGTTAGGGGCTGGGGCACATGACTTATGAGGAGAGGTTGAGAGAACTGGCCTTATTTAGTCTGGAGGAGAGAGGACTGAGATGGGATTTAATAGCAGCCTTCAACTACCTGAAGTGGAGTTCAAAAGAGGATAGAGTTAGACTGTTTTCAGTGGTGGCAGGTAACAACAAGGAGCAATGGTCTCAAGTTGCAGCAAGGGAAGTTTAGATTATGCAGAGAGGTGGTGGAATCTCCATCCTTGGAGGTTTTTTAAGACCCAAATAGATAAAACCTTGGCTGAGATGATATAGCTGGGGATGGTACTGCCTTGAGCAGCAGGTTGGACTAGATGACCTCCTGTGGTCCCTTCCAACCCCCATTTTCTACAATTCTGTGATTCTAATCTGACTTAAAATAACCTTGATTTACATTTTATAAAGTTGCCTAAGTTAGCACTTTGGTTATAACAATTTAGATTAAATATACTTGATATCCAGTTCCAACATTATTCAGGGACAGACAGACCACACTTCCTTGATATTTTGCTCTTTTGTTTGCTTGTGGGTGTTGTGAAAATAAAAAAACCCAGGGAAATGCATGAATTAAGGATATCCAGTTTGAGAAGCAACTTAAATATCAATATCCCACCAGGAAAATGAATCTTGGAGATTACTTCTATAATCTGCGCAGTTTCAAAAATCCTATTTTGGAGTTGATAGTTGGAGACTGGAACAGTTGTTACAGATGTATGTCATTCCAAAGTGATAAAAGAATGGAACAGGCATGAAAAAAGTCTGATACTTGTTTATATTGTTTAGGGCAGAAGAAAGACATACTTCAGTTGATGATGAAAGTACTATTCTTATGACAGCTTTCATTAATTGGGCATTTCCCCATAAATCACTGGAATATGCTGGAATTAAGCTGTGCCTTTGCTTTCTATTTAGCAGCCCCTGTGGATGTTCTTTTTAATTGGGTGTTTCTGAAAAATTGTAGTGGATTTTCAAAGCTATGATGTTAGTTTAAATTTGTTCTACATTGAATCAAACATCACAAATGAAAAACATCCCTTCTTACACAGCTGTTTAATTACATTTATATTCAGTATAGTCCCCACATGCAAGTAACCACATCCAACAAATCTGCTCTTCTTGCAACATAATATTCATGGATCCATGGAATGGTTGCAAAGTAGTTTTTCATTATGTTTCATATTTAAGACTCTTGCTGAAGTTATTTAATATTAGAAAAAATGTTTTCCCTCTGTATGCCAGAATTTTCACCATAGATATCCTAAGTTATAAGTAACATTTATTAAATACATTTGTATATTTTAAAATTGTTTTAGAGAGTCATTTATGCATGTGAAACAGAAAGGCCAATTTTGTATACATAAACTGGTTACATTGCTCATCAGGTACTCGCAAACTTTGCATACCAAAGGGCTGGCATAGCGGCATCTTACCACTTATATTGCATGACATTCAGATTTCACATTCAGCAAACTGACAGCTATCAGTTACACTCATCCCAGCATGCCTTGTTTTGAGTGAAGTCTTCTCAGGTAAAGTTAGAGGACTGCATGCTGGGGCTTAAAATCTTTATGTGCTTCACTTATGAAAGACGTTTCTATTTTTACTGAACTATAAAATGCCATATGTACTGCTCATGCAATATTTAGTTGTATTGTTTTTAAAGTTTCCTACAATCTTATGATTCCTAACTTCAAAATCATGATTTTTTTTCTTATTTATAACTAGGGATCCTGGTTTTCTCTGTTTAAAAACCACACGTTCTGATTTTAAAATAATTCCCAAATTCTTTGATTGAAAAAAACAAACAGCAAAATGTTTTTCTGTGACACTCCCCCTACTCCCCACACACATCTCCTGTGCCCTCCCGACACGTTGCCTATGCCACCCCACATAGACTTACTTGTGGGGAGCTGTTCTGCACCCTGTCCTGGCTGCCACGTGCGTGTGTGCGCATGCACACATGCACATGGTGCCTCCTGTGTCCTGCTCCCCCAACTCCTTGCAAGCTGGAACTCTGCCAGCCTGCAAGGGGAAACTCATGGTTTCCTGGATTTTCCCCCTTTAAAAGTGGAAATCCACATTTGTATGTGGCAAATGGAAAACGTGGATCCCTGTTTATAACATGTGCTGTCTTCCATTACTTCCAGAGATACTGAAGCAAAACCATCCTCTACTGAAATGGCCCCCATTTCCCTACAGTCTTTGAATGAACCACTTTAGAATGAACCACTTTAGTTGCCACCTCCTATTACTTTAACCTGGATGAGTTCAAGCTGCCCCTCCAAAGATAGGATCTAAGCTCTGAGGACACCAGCGACTATGTGGAGCAAGAGAGAGTGGCTTAAGTAACACAGGTAGAGAAAGGGAATACACAGAAATGTGGGAGGCTTGAACAAGAACTAGGGGTGCAGATGAATATTGAGAAAAAGGAGACTTAAGAGGGCAAGAGGATTTGATGGCTAGGAGAAGATAAAAGGTTGCAGGGTGTGTGAGAGAAGAGGCAGACATTGGAAGAAACTCATGAAGTTATTGAGAGGTTACACTAGAGTAGAGGGCAGAAAAGGAGGGGCAGAGGTGTAACCGGGCATTTGAGCACCGTGCACATCTTCCACCCTTGAGGCAGTATCAGTGTTTGTGCTGCCACCAGCAGATCATGGTAGCATCAGAGATGGTGTCATAGCTGCTGCTCTTTTTGTGCAACCTCCCTCCAGGATCAGCACGCTAGGTTGGTTCCTTGTTTGTTCCCCTTTCATTATACTACTGATGAGCAGTGGAGGGCAACTGTAAATTGAGGGGAATGGTTGAAGCAGGTGATTTTTAGATAGTGGGCTAGAAACAGGAGACTGGGAAATAATAAAGGGAGAATACCAATACAGAGGTGGAGAGGGAAATGAGAATTTAAACAGGTTAGTGATCAAGTGATGGATAGTAAAGGATTGGATTTGTCTACTCCAGGAGTCAGGAGGCCAGTGGTTTGGCATCTGAATTTAATGTTGCAGAAGTGAATAATGTTGAGTGTTGAATGCAAAATGATCACACCCAGGTTAGGAACAGAATTAAAATTAAGCTGAGAGGGGACAAGGAAAGGAAATATTTTGGAAATATTTTCCTTGATCATTGTTTTGGCTTTTTTATACCAATTATATTAGCCAGGGATCAAGTCTTTTAAAAGAGCTTGGTTAGATTATTACTGTTTCCAAGATTTTTGTGGCTTCTGATGTATGAATATTATAACCTGTATATACTGAAGTTCATAAATGAATTCAAGGCTGTCCTGAGTGCATTTTCCTTAGAGATACTAAAATTACTTTATCCTTGAGATGGGACTGAGCTATAAACTATGGATCTGAAAACTTCCGTAGTGTTTGGGGATATTCTCTAATATGTGGTTTCAGTTTAGGCCAGACATGCTTAACCCCCAGCCTGTGGGCCAGATCTGGCCCCTGGAGTCATGTCATCAAGGCTGTGGGGGCTTCCCAAGGGTCTGGAAATTTGGGGGCATGGGAGCAGTGGCAGTGTTAATTACCACTTTCCTGCTGCCAAATTTCTAGGCCCTTGGGGGATCCCATGGGCCAGGTAATGTGGCCCTGTGTGCCAGATTGTGTCTCTGGGCATGCAAGTTCAAGCCAGCATGCTGGATTGAATCCACGGACTAACCCCACGTAATGACCCCTATGCAGGATCCACCCCAAAGATTGACCCCTTGCCAGTCATCTGGCCTGTGGCACTATAAGATTGGGTACTACTGGTTTAGGCCCAACTCTCCCATATTCCTTAACAGTAATTGTGGACACTGAACATAGCTAGCCTAGAGAGAGAGGATAGCTAGTTAATCAGCTTTTAGAACCTTTCTTTAATTTTCTTTTTGATTTTATCTTCAAGCAGTACTTCTGAAACTCATTTAATTTGAATTCCATGATAATCTAATACAGCTTTCTGTTTCATACTACTCCATTTAGACTCACTGCAGTGCCTCTTTTGCAATGTTCCTTTATCCAGGGTTCCACCAGCAATAGGCTGTTCCTGCTTCATGATTTCTTTTGCATTGCAACATTCTTTTTAAAAGCACTTGTAGGCTTGTGCCACATTGTGCATTTTGATTACAGTCTTGTGGCTTTCTGTGTTTTTTGCATGATTTCATCAAAGCACGTAGTTCAGTGTGCCTTAGCTTTCCTTGGTTTATTTTACTTTTATTTACCGAAATGAAATCCCATAAGCCAGGGGTGTTCAACCCCCAGACTGCAGGCCAGATCCAGCTTCTGGCGCCATGTCATCCAGCCATCAGGGCTCCCTGTTGGTCTGTGGGAGGCTCTGTGGGCTGTGGCCCTGTGAGCTAGATAAGTCACACAGGGTGGTGCAAGGCCCAGGCTTGGCACATGGAGCCATGCAGGGGTGGTGCCAGGCTCCAGAGCCTGATGGGGCGAGGTGGAGGTGGAAGGAGCATGGGGTCTATGATGTTGTGAATATTTAATAGAACTTTTTTGAGGCCTGTCACAGCTTGAGAATTTCTGTAGAACTGGCCAGTTGTCTGTCAAATGACTTCTCAAACCAGACACTGTTGCAGAATCTTGCTTATGAAATTGCAAAGTTCTTCAGGTAGACTGGAGTCTGTATGTTTTGGCCAAGTGTAAAATTCTGCAGATAGTTCACATGGCATTTCTAAGGAATACTTGTTTTCTTGAAGTGGAAAGAAGAGGAAGTGTGATTTGTCCTTCCTTATCACTAGTACTACATGCTGAGTGAGTCCTTGAACCAGTTTTGTTTAATTTATCCTTTTCATTATCTTTCATTTGTATTGCTCTGACAGTCACCTGACCAAAGTCATTTTTCTATAGCCTTAACTGTTGCAAAATTCTTTTTCACATGCATGCATGCACATATTTGATAATTAAAATATCACGCGTTTGATAATTAATACTTGTAACAAAGACGTAGATTCTGAGTATTGTCTTTATCTGAATAATTGAGTGATCTGACTCACTGATGCTGAATCTCAGGTATGCAGTTATAATAAAGCAATTGTACAATTTAGTTATTTTAAACATATCTGGAAAAAAGATTATCAGCTATCCAAATCTACGTTTGCCTTCTTTTCTTTCCCTTTAAAACAGCATGGATTCATTTACATTCTCAGTAAAAGACACTGGAAACCTGTTGGCCCATAATCATGGTACTGTGTCCTTTGCTTTAGGCCTCCTGTAAGGAACTGCTGCACTGTGATGTGAAACCTCATTATTCACTTAAAACATTCTTGTTAGGCCTTTTCATTCAACCAGTTGGTGTAGGCCATTGGCTACCCTGTTGCCTTTGGGTAGGATCCATATACAGATTAGGAAAGTTAATAAAAATGCTCAGACTTAGGGCTGTCATACATTATGTAATCTAGCTAGTAGAACTCAAGTTTTACTAGAAAAACTATAGTATGTCCACACTTAACACCTCCCCTGAGATAGCAGAAACCATTTGTTTTGCAGTAGAGTAACACCTGCTCCTCAAGTGAAAGAAAGCTGCTGCTGCCTCCCAGCAACCAGCGGAGGGTGCCTGTAGGTGTGATGTGTTTTTTGCTAGCTGCCACAATATCTTAAAAGAGTGGTGACTTCCAGTGTGCACTATGCAAGCTGTCAGCACAGTTGCTATAATGGAACTTGCAGGGAGGCAGCAGGAATTGTGTGCACCTAACAGAAGCTTTGTGGGCTTGCGTGTGCTCTTGAAGCTTCCCTGTGGTATCTGTTGCCTGTCAGCAGCAGACGTTCTTTTCACAGCCTTGTGATATAGACAGGTCCTTGCTCTACCATTTGTATGTCAGATTCAGCTCTGTAATACCACTCTGTTTTTCACTCAGAAATTCTGAAAGCCATCATTGTCAACCATCAAAAGCTACTGTTTGCAATGCATCTTTGCTAACAAAAATTTTAGTTTCAATATTTTTTTTTATGTAAAGTCTTTTTAGGTAAGAGTGCAGCAGTGTAGAAATCATTGGTGTAAGCAAATAGACTCAATAGCAATCATTCAGAACGAGGAAGGTAAGAAAACAAGGAAGGAAAAAGAAAAAAAATGTACCAAGGGGTTCTCCACCCATTATCATTAAAACAACAAAACAAACCCTACATAATGTCCTTGTAATAAAACAGTTTAAATATTTATACTCTGATCTGAATACAAAAAAAAAAGAATGTGGGGAGAGAAAAAGAATCACAATTCTTACTCTTGTTCTTACTGTTTAGGCATTTTGATTCATTAAATTGCAAAACCATGTTATGCTAACCAGAAAATCCATGTCAGTAACACCAGGAAGAGCATTTGGAGAAAGCATATCAGTTCATCAGGCTATATTTCTATTCCTTGCATAGCAAGTTTTAGTCAGAACTAGCTGATGCTAGGTTTGAACACATGGTATAAAATTTATGTGGCTACTTGCCTTTTATTCTTGTAAGTTTGTATTAGAACATGAGTATTGTGTTGTACAAACCAACGTGCAGCAGAAGCAATCTGTAGAATAACACTGATGCATCTTCCAACATTTATTTACTTAATGTACATTCATATTTGCCTAGTCTTATTCTGCATAGATTCATAGAAAAGTAGGGCAGGAAGGGACGTCAGGAAATGATCTAACCTAGGACTGTCCCCATGAGACAGTGTGGGCTATATGCTATGTGGGCTTCCCTCTGCTGCATCACACGTGGGTGTTCCCCCCTCCCCCTTCCTGCACTGTACTATGTAGGCACCTCAGCCTCACCCTCGAGCGTCCTGCAGTAGGAGCAGGAATTGGTAACAAGAGAAGGTGGGGAGCCCTAAGACCCCAGCCACTAATGCACCTGGAGCAATGGCAGGAAGGACTCCTGAGTTCCAAAGAGGATGGAGCTAGACTGTTCTCAGTGGTGATACATGACAGAACAAGGAGCAATGGTCTCAAGTTGCAGCAAGAGAGGTTTCAGTTGGAGATTAGGAAAAACTTTCTCACTAGGAGGGTGAGGAAGCACTGGAACAGGTTACCTAGAGAGGTGGTAGAATCTCCATCCCTGGAGGTTTTTAAGACCTGGCTTGACAAAGTCCAGGCTGGAATGATCTAGTTGGGGATGGTCCTGCTTTGAGTAGGGGGTTGGACTGGATGACCTCCCAAGGTCCCTTTCAACTCTAATTTGCTATGATTCTATGAGTTGGAGTCTGGGGGGGGCACAAATTAACCCTTGTGAGCCACATGCAGCCCATGAGTGACCAGTTGGACAGCTCTGATCTAGACCAACCCGTAGCTCAAGACAGGATCATTGCAGAACTACCAACGATGATTCCACAACCTCTCTCAATAAACTTCCAATACTGAATCACTATAATAATGAGAGAGTTCCTAATAACTGAACTAAGTTTCCCATATTATAGTTTAAGAGTGCTAATTGTCCTGTCCTCTAGAACTTATTCCATCATGAGTATGTCAAACTCATCCAACCCCATGGTAGCCACTGTTCTTCCCACTGCCACATTTTTGACCCTTCAGGGAGCCCTGCTCACCAGATGACACGTCTGCACTCTGGATCCTGCCCATGAGTCTCCCCATGGGGCCAGAAATTTGGTGTAGCCAGTATTAATTGCCTTGACTCTTGGGAATGTGGCAATTAACATTTCCGCCATTCACTCTGCTCACAAAAGAAGACTTCTGTCAATTCTCCCCACTCTCATTTTTTCTCTAAACTAAATAATTCCAGGACAGTAACCCAGGACCATGCCTCATGATGCTGTTCCTTAAATGTTAATAAGTACTTAACGGGCATATAATGAAAAGGAAACTAACTGTCTACCCTGTTACACAAATTTCTAGTCATATGCCTGCTTTGAGTTGCAACATACCAGGACACATTTTTCAGTTAATGTTAAGTATACTGCCGTTCTGATGTACACAGTGGAGGACGCTTAGCTCTTATATCAAGTCTTTGCAGTTCACTTACTTACCAGTGTGGTTGAGTTATATGTGCTGTTTTGTACAGAAATAGTAAGGTTTTATTTTTGATGTTTGTTTCTTTTTAAAATTAGGAGTAAATTTTCTTCCCCATCTTTCCTGTTTTAGTGTTACTTAAAAAAAGGACTTTCAGCAAAAGAAAAGAGAGAGGGCTACTTGAGGGAAGATCTTATTTCAGTGTTTTTTTCTATCATGATCTGCGTATTAGCTAGGTATTATGAACCGCTAGACTGATATGATCACACCATGAAAAATATTATTGTTTCTCTGAGTTGCATGCAAGCGTGTGTCTGATCAACTGAAAAGAAAGCATTATTCTGTGTATCCATTCCCCACTGCTATGCATTTTGGAGTGATCATGTGTGTCACTATTTTGTGTGGGAAGTGTTTTATTTCTGAAAGATGCTGTTTTAATTAAATTAATGAATAAAACCATTTCTTGAAAGACCAATAGTTCTGAAAATAGTTTGTATTATTGTAGTTGATGATAATTAAATCACATACTCTTGGCAGTCTTTCACCTGCAGAAGCTATATTTTATCTTACTCAAGCCTTATAATTTTACAGGTTTTGTTCTCCTGGGTCTGAAGACATACATTCTTGTACCTTTTTCATAGATAATTATCATATATGAGCTGTTCAGAATTTTATTCCCCAAAGCACCAAACGTGGTCAGCTACCATAAACTGCCTTGTGATAAGGAGAGTGTTTAGAGATCTCTTAAAACTACATACTGAGGCCCTGGACAGATTTCACATTTGAAGTTTCAAATGCTGTTCCACTTTGAAGTGCTTCAGAAATGAAACATTTCAACTGGAGACAGATGTACAGTCATCCTCCTGCTGCAGAGGCTTAACAAAGAGCGTTGGTTCCCTGGGTAAACCCTGCAGAGAGCAGTGGGTGAAGCAGGGGGCACATGGTTCTGGTACAGGGGAGGACGTGGGTTCCAAAATTGGAGGCACCCCTTTCTGCTGTTGGTGAGTGCAAAAATTGTCTTGTAAAAATGGTAGAAATGGTCTGGGGGTCAGTACAGTCGAGGTCTTGGAACATATCCCTGTTTGTTACACTGTAAAGTGGGTTCCCTTTCGAGTTATGCACTGTTTTCCAGGAACAGGTGTAGAGGATAAAGTGAGAGAAACCTGTACTAAACTTAATGCACTG
>NW_017728964.1:8171851-8173683 GCF_001723915.1 Gavialis gangeticus
TTTGTTACACTGTAAAGTGGGTTCCCTTTCGAGTTATGCACTGTTTTCCAGGAACAGGTGTAGAGGATAAAGTGAGAGAAACCTGTACTAAACTTAATGCACTGTAAATATAGTTCATTAATGAACGTGTAGATGTGCCCAGTGTAGGTTAGGTGGCTAAGTACCTTTTATGATGTGTGCTTTAGTTTCCCTGTTCCTCAGTTTCTTATTTATGAAATCATTATAAAAGTACTTTTCAGGGAGGTCTTTTGAGGATAGGCATATTGAGCATGTTCTGATAGTGTACAAATTATGACTATATAAGTAACTAAGAGAAACTGATTTTCCCCATCTGTTGGTTTTACAGTAAATGAGAATGATTTGGCCCATAGGTTGTCTATAGAAAAGAGAGAAACATTTGTACTAACAGGAATTAGAGTGATAAGAAATGCCACATATCCAGAAATTATGTTGGTTTAAATTGCTATCTCGTAATTTGATCTTTGTTTCCTCCCAGTTCTTTTTCCACTTGTATGTGCAATGGAAGATATAAGAACTGATATGATGAAAATCAGAAAAGCTCCACCTACATATCTTCTTTAAAAATGATTTGTGTATTATTTAAAAAGTTATAGTACTTAAGTCTATATCTGTCTTTGAATCTAGCACATTCAGCTTTACACAAACCAATTTACAAAATTGATATATTACTATACTTTAAAGAAATAATTTTTCCTTAACGGCATGTACAATATATTTTGTTTTTAAACAATTATACATTATTAAATACTATTCCAGCTCTGTGTCAAAGCGAAAAACATTTAATGGAGACAAGTTACTTTAACCACCAATTTTCATGTAGCATAGACGTTGTCATGAAAAAAAAGTTTGTTTAATAGCAAGTTAAAAATTGATAATGCAGTACTTGGATTGTATTTAGCAAACTGGAAATAAATTTATAACTGCTACTTTGTCATTAGAAAAACATAGGGTGCCCATTTTAGAATGTCAATTGCATGCAGTGTCACCATGACATCAGTTGTAGCCTGGGATAATTGCTGAAG
Source organism: Gavialis gangeticus (assembly GCF_001723915.1). Classification (NCBI taxonomy): domain Eukaryota; kingdom Metazoa; phylum Chordata; order Crocodylia; family Gavialidae; genus Gavialis; species Gavialis gangeticus. The sequence continues at coordinate 8,172,895 of NW_017728964.1, forward strand.
TACACAGAATTGCAGTGGCATAAAATTAGGTGTAACAGATTGCAGAATCACATCCTGTGACTTTAATTCTTGTCATCTCAATTACTGGTAAAACACTTTGCCAAAACCCACTCACTCTTATACCCAAAATGTAGGAGTATTACAGAACAGGTAATCAGCATATCACATTTTTTCTATTAAAAGAACGATAAGTTTTAGGGGCATGAATGGGAATCGCAGAATTTTTTTTCTTCTTCCTATGGAGGGAGCCAGCTATTTAAATATTTAGAAGTAGCAGGACAACACAGTTGCCTGTTTCTGCCACGCAAGGAATGATCTGGATTGTATGACAAGAGAGAAGACTCCTGTGTTTTCTTTTCCAGTTAGTGTCTTCTCTTTTTGATTCCTTCTCCCTATGAAGTTCCAGGGCCTGGTGATTCTAGGTAGCCAGATAAAAGAATTGTTCCATCTGTCGCCAATATTCTTACTTCACTCTGAGTCAGGTAATTTGTTCAGTCCAGCAAGTATCCACCCACAATCTGGAATACATTGCATCTGTTATGTCTAATCCAGTCTCTACTTCACTGGCTAACCACAGGCATATAGAATTAACATTTAAATAGCATACAGCAAAACAAATAAAATGTTTGCTCAGATGAATTAAAACTTGTACCTGTATTTAGAAGTCTAGATTATTACAACTCTTAGATGAATCAAACTGTTTCAGGCAGGAAGAGAATGAAATGTAGTCTGTGCTAGACTGCATGCACTAAATCATAGAATCATAGAAGTAGGGTTGGAAGGGACCTT
>NW_017728964.1:8173734-8174003 GCF_001723915.1 Gavialis gangeticus
GCTCAGGTCCCTTCTAACCCTACCAACTATGAAACTATGAAACCCCCGGGGTAGGGGGACCGCCAACTCCCTTGGAAGCCCATTTCAGATTCTGGCAACCCTTACTGGGAAGTTCTTTCTAATGTCCAATCTAAATCTGCTCTCCATGAATTTGTGGCTATTGTTCTTATTTACTCCAAGGGATGCCCAAGTAAATAGAGCATATCCGATTCCCTGCTGCCCTCCCTGATGAATTTATAGGCAGCCACAAGACCACCTCTCAGCTTTCT
>NW_017728964.1:8179003-8186791 GCF_001723915.1 Gavialis gangeticus
GTCTCCACTAAAGGAGAATGTCTTGTATTTACTGGGGCTCTAGAAAGACATAAAAGTGTAGCAGCCTTTGATTTGTACTCAACAAAACATATAAGGGAATATTCAGTGAAATAAAAGTAGAAGGAACTTGGGGGAGGTAAAAAGAATAGCAACCACAGCATACTTGTATTATTGTACTTAATATTTATCTGTGTTGGTGATGTTTTGTGTATTAACGTGCTGCCTAAGAACCCTGGTTGTGAAACCCATTGTACAGATACCGCGTAAAAGGATATTCCTTACCCCAGTGAGCTAAAAACCTAGTGCATAGCCTACATGAATTTTCTGCTGGCAGGACCTTGAGTGCATCTATGCTCAAAGCTGCCTATGTGACAGCAGTTGCACAGTCTATTCTGAGTGAAAGAAGGTTTCTGTTGCTGTCTGGCCACTGGCAGAAGGTACATGCAGATATTCCTATGCCTTCTGCTGGTTTTAACTGTCCCTTCAGCAGCTAGTGCCTTCTCCAGTGTATTTTGCCCTATGCCATTATAGCTTTGGCAGTGGAGCTGTGAGGAGTTGCCAGAAGTATGTAGAGGTGTATACACCCTGATGGTTTCTGCCAGGAAAAAGAGAAATAAGAGACAACAAAGGGATATAGACAGATGACAGAGACTGTAGACTTAACTAGGGAACACTGCAGTGAAATATAGCGTGCCTGTTCCACAGGCCGTACCCCAAAATAAATGTAGTGTATCCACCTTTTTGTTAGGCCAGCTATGAGCCCATCAGCTCAGCTAAGAAGAAGAATTTGCTAGCATGTGCCTGGTACCATGCTAAAGCAGCTACATTAAATCCATTTCAGGTTGTGGCAAATGTGGAGAGGTACATTGTGCTTTGCTACAGTGCTCCCTAGTGCAGTTGTTGATGGTATAGACATGCTAATGGTGTTAATCAAGATGTGATGTGATGGGCCCAGCACAGCAATGGTTTAACTCCTGGTTTTTTATAGCATTATTTTATGGCATAGAGAATTTTTAAAAATGTTGTGAAAGGAAGACACTGAGCCTTGAAGCTATTTACAGGGAGCTCCTTGGAAGCATGATTGCTATGGGGGAGATAATAAAGTTTCTGCTTGAAAATTTAACAAGTGCGTCATGACTGGATCAGAGGTAGGAGTTCATTTAGGAATGAACAAGAGAGGATAGCTTAAGGCAGTGGTCTCCAACCTGCAGTGGTCTCCAACCTTTTTAAGTAGGAGATCACCTTTGGCATTTAAAAGCAACCCAAGATCTGCCGCTATGCCCTCTCCCTCCCCACCCCACAGCAGGCAAGTCTGTGGGGAGGAAAAGAGGGGCCAGATTGAGGCAGAAGGAGAAAAAATTATTTGGGGGTGCACCTTCCCAGCAGGTAAGTCCCACCTGGCCAGGGCCCCACTCAACTTACCTTTGCTCCTGCTTATGTGGCACTGTCCCTCACTGCAGGGGCCTTAATCTAGTCCCCGCCCCTTCCCTTCCCCACAGACTGACCTGCTGGGCTGGGGTGCATGCGTTTTGAAGCATGGGGATGCTGATACAGGAGATGCGGTGGTGTTTTAATTACAGCAGCTCTTGGAACTGTCTAATTAAAGCACCACACCCCCAGAGAACATGTAAAAGTGTTCAGGATGCCTATATATGAGCATGGATGCTGTAATTACAGTGCATCAAGGCAGACTCGATTAGTCAAGTCTGCTGGAGCGTGGTAATTTCCGTGTTCCAGCAGCCTCTGTGTCTCGTGTCAGCATCCCCGTGTTTCAAAATGGCAGTGGGGGCGCTTTGTCTAAAGCTGGTCGAATAACCTTTAGATAAAGTGGCCTGCCACCATTTTGAAATGCAGGGATGCTGATATACAAGATGTTCTGGGCACTTTAATTAAAGCTCCCCATCCCACCTTGTCAGGGCCTGATGGATGATGATGGAAGCCAAGAGAATGGCTCTTTTGGTGAACTGGAGAATCGAACTAGGGTTTCAGATCAAATAAAAGAGATGAAGTCAAGGAAACAGGCATCCGAGTTCTTGGATGGTTCAGTAACGGGGCATGAGTGTAAGAGACTGAGGAGAGGCAGAGAGAAACTAAGGACTTTAAATGGAAGAGGACGGTTGATGGAAAGGAGTCAGGGTGGACAGGAGATGACAACAGTGGAGGGGGCAAGGCGAAAGGAGTCAGGTTCTGTACTGTACAAAAGAGAAGATGGCAGAGGAAAATGGATGAATGTGCTACGTGTGCGAGAGGAAGAGCCCAGCACTACCACGTGGTCTGATCCAGCATGGGGAATGTGAGAGAACGAGAGGGCTCAGTAAGAGAGGGCAGCTCTGGAGGTAGTGTCAGCTGAATGGATCCAAATGTCTGGGAGAGCCAGGACTGAGAAGGAGCAACATGGTTGTAATGTTTTTATAAGACATGGAGTGGGTATTTGAGAGCCAGTGGGTCAGAGGAAGGCAGGTGGTGAATGACACAAGTGGTAACTGTGGTAGTGGGGGTAGGTGTGGGAGGGAGTGGTAATGGAGGGAAGGCTGTCATGGGGCAGACGACATCAGAGCTGAAGAGGTGCAAAGCAGGATATGACTCGTTTCTGTATTTGTAATGGTTGGATGAAATCAAGATGAAGGGGAAATAGGAGCTATTAGAGCTGATGGGAATTGCATAGGGCAGTGAGGATAAGAGTGGGGAAAAAGGAACGAGTTGGGGGCAGAAAGGGGAAATGCTGTTATGCCGAAGAGGGGTGCGGTCAGAGCCAGGGAGGAGTGGCAGGGGAACACCAGGGCAGGAGTGTTTCCTTACGGTTTGTAAAAGATCCCTTGCTAGGCAGCTAATGTGTTGCCCCACCCAGGGCTCTGGCACTGGAAGTATATGAGCACTATTAAAATAAAGGGGGCAGGGGAATAGCAACCTAGAGCCAATGGGCAAGCTTAAGATCTTGTTGTGTGTTGTCTAATTGCATCCTTAACCACTGCCTCCAGGCAGCGATGACACCCTTGGTATTTACCATGGCTGGGACAGAGAGGGCACGCTTTCAGTCTGATGTTCTACTGCCAAAAGTGAATAGAGAAAATAAAATCCTTTTGAGCTAAAAATGAAACAATAGCTGCTTTGTCAGAAAAAAATGATTAACCATGAACTAATTCTGAGCCTGTCTAGTTGAATTGCTTCTTTTGTGTAATATTTTGTGTCGATTACTGGTAAGCTGGCCTTAACACACTACTCACTTCAGCTGTGCAATAGGAGGGCTGTACCACATAGTAACAGGTGCTTTGCCCTGAAAGGTTTATGGGTGACTTGTATGTTTAGCCTAGTCCACCTTTCTGTGGTGTATATCTACACTGGTGGCACTGTTTAGAAAACATGACCTGCTGGCTCAGAATGCCTGCCACGGACCTCACATGCATTGTTCTCTCAAGAGACTAGATATTTTTAAGAACTAGCTCTTCCATACCCCTGCCACTGATCAACACAATTGTGCTGATGTGTCTAGATGCTAATATATCGGTGGAGCAGAATGCTATAAATTAAATTGTAGCTTGCCTTCACAGAGGTTTAAAATCCGCAGGGTTACCAAATGGTGATGTGCATGTGGGAAGAAAATGAAAATATTAAGAAAATGTAAAGGCACACTCAAAAAATACTCTAAGTTGTTATCTGGTGGTGGCTTGTTGGATGACTGTGCTGTAACTTGGAAAATTGGGGAAAGTATTTAAAAGTGATTTGTACAAGAATTTAATATTTAAGCACTAACAGGTTTGAATATGTACTCCTCCAGGTGTGCAGTACAAGTCATTACTGGCAGAGGTAAGGGAGTAGAAGGTATTAGTGAAACAACAGGTTCAAAGCACATCATCGAGCCTTACAAAAAGAGTGAGTTGGAAGGCTGGTTTGCATTATGGTTGCTAGCTCTGTCATTCCATCTATCTGTTACTTATAAATGGAGCAAGGAGGAAGAAATAACATCTAACATGCCTGGGCTGGGATTTTGGTGTGTTCCATATTGACAGTTAAGATGTTTCCTAATCTAACTTTAAACTTAGTGGTCATTTGTTCAGTAGTGTAACTGGGGAAGGGTGATCAGGGCAGCAGTCCCAGGCACTGACTTGGTGGGGCACAAAACTAACACCTCTCACCACAGTCTCTCAATCACGCTGGTGGCACAGCAGCAGCCAGCAGTCACTGCTGTCCTCCTGTATCCGGCTGCCCCAGGCACCTGACTGCCTTGTTATGCCTCTGGTTTTGTTTTTCTGTCTCCATATGTGTCTGAAAGATTCAGTGAGATTTTTCTTGCTACACCAGGATAACATTAAATAGAAATAAAAGTCTAAGTCAGGCATAGTTATCATAAGGATCAATGTCAAATCTTTGGCTTGCAGCAGAAAGGCAAGATGCAATGAAAATTTACTGCTGTCTGTTAGAGTATTGCTGAGTTACTTCTTAATAGGCTACTTCATGTATTTTCTTAAACTCTTTCAGTGTTTGTTTCATTCTTCTAACAGGAAACCAAATATTGATTTTTTGAGTGGTCAAAGAGACTGAACTTATGCAGGAGGTTTGTTTTGGCAGCAATATTTCATAAAGTTAGAAATTAAGTGACCTCACAATGTCATACCTAAAAATGCGATCCATATTTTTTTTTATTTTAAATACATAAGCAGAGAAAGCGCAACAAGAACATTCATGGCTAAATTTTCATTATTGTTCATATTCTGCCTTATTGTATCAAATCATATTTTGAAAAAAGTTCTCTCCCCAGAATAAAAGTCATAATGGCTTTATATTTTTCTTTCTTCATTCCACCCTGCGTTTTTGAGGTTCAGTATGACAGTATTCTGGCTTGGGGATCAAATCTCAAAACTTCTTGACTGACTTGGGAGCCAAAATACTGTGTTCAGATCTGATTTAGGAACCTCAATGAAATCAATAGTTAGATGCCTAAATATATTTAAGAACCTGATCACAAGTTAGTTTATTAAAATGAAACATATTCACCTTGTAGGCGGCTTTGCAAATTTGACCTCAAATTGTAATTCTTTAGGTTTTCATTTTTCAGAAGAGGTAAACACCCACGCGTAGGCCCTGCGCTGCTGCCAGCCCCACACTCTGTGCTCCTGCCCAGCTGCAGCTCTGCTCCTGCTGCTTCCCTGCTGGCTGCCTGGAGCCAGCAGGAGACAGGGAAGCGGAGCAGGTCCCTGGGGGATCCAGCAGCGGCAGCAGCAGCTCCGCCTTCCATCCATGAGTGTACACATGGGTGTTTCGCTTCCACCTTCGTGGGCAGAAGGGCTGGACGGGGCACAATTTGTTGGTAGGCACCGCGAGCCAAATGAAAGTGCGTGGCTGGCTGCATCTGGCCCACGGGCCATATGTTGTTTGCCCCTGCACTTACTGGATGGAGCTCTTTAGGGGGGTTATGACATGGGGATAACTAGGTTTATGAATCCCAAACACCCTGAGATAGGATAATAGGCAGTGAGCTGTGCTGCTCAGTTAAGATGGTGGCGACTCTGGATGGATACCGTAGTGGAATGTTAGGTGCACAAGTAACATTACAAGGAGAACCTTGGGCACCTATGGGCTCTTGGATGCGTAAGTAGTTGAGTGGGTTTTTTGTACATTGCTGTCTTGGGCTGAGGTTTGGACTTAGGCCTAAATTTCTCCTAAGTTTCAGGTTAGGCATAGAAATGCTTTTATGACCCTGCTTTAACTGCTGTCCCATATTATCTTGAGGAATGTACTCCCTACTTGAGGGAACTTAGTGGAACAAAGCTGGCTGAAAATCAGGAAAAGAAGTTCAGATAAGCACGATGTATATAGTAAGGCTGGATGCAAGAGAGGGGTAAATGGCAAAAATCTTAACTCTTCCTCCTCCCTATGGACTGGTTTCTCTCTCTGACAAGATTCTGTTGTAGACAGTACTGAGAGTAGAATATGCAAGGGGATCATTTTTAATTAGAGTGGGTATCTGTGGACTTCAAGGAACTTTGGAAGCATAAATTGGTACATTTTAAAGAAAAATATTCTGCATGATATTTTTCTCCTGAAATTTGAGGTGTTCAGCTTAATCTTCTGTCCGGAATGGAATTTTTGATTTGCAGTTCATCTTTAACTTTAGGGTAAGAGAGACCTGATTCTCATTCTTGCAATATAAATTATATTTTTACTCACTTTCAAGTCCATTTACATTGTCAGAGTGGTAAAAAGAAGCTTTAGGATTAAAGAGTACTGCATCCATCAGTATAAACTAGCATAATATGGAAACGAAATATGTGAGGCACTGGCATGGTTTCATATAGCACTAAGAACCCAGAAATATTTCGACAGCTCAATAACAGCTTTAAGACTTGTGTGTAAATGCCTTAAACAATGTTGCTAAAATAAGTCTTGAGTGTTCTTGTTCTGAAAATGAGAAGAAAGCAGGAAGCTGTATGTGCAGAGCAATTCTTTGCAGTGTAAAGGGAAGTGTGAACATTTCACTTCTTGCAAAATATAACATTGTTATGACTTTGTTGTAGTCATATTTCTGCTGAGCATTTCTATTCTGCAGTCTGTTTGTTGTAAGACGTTTGTAAATAATGATGGTGAGTCTGTACACAGCATCAGTTGAGAATATATTAGCTCATAATGACTTGACTGGTAATTTGAAGAACACAGTTAAATCTATAACAGTTCACAAATGAAATACAGTCTTCTCTTGGTTTGGTGGACACTGCAGGAGATGTGGACTTATTCAGTACATCCATCTCTTGTGGTTTAAAGCAGAGCTTGGCAGCCTAAAACCCAGGGGCTGGACTTGGACCATGAAGAGATTGGATCTGGCCCATGGTGCACTCCAGCTGGGCACCGGAGGGGCACCCTGGGGGTCCCATCACATGCTTCAGTCAGTCTATCCCTTCCGCTGCAGCTGGGGCAGCAAAGGAGGCATCCCCAGGGTCTTATTGTCTGCCTTTTTCTGTTTGTTTTTGCTGCTGTATTTGCTGATCAGTGGAGGAGGGGGGAGGCAGAGATTTGCAGCCTGTGGCAGGAGCCAAATTGCAAGCAGAAGCCCAGGGTGGCAAAAGGTTGCCAACCCCTGGTCCAGAGGTCACACACAAGATTTTGTTTAGCCACTGAGAGCAGTGAATGCTTTGCATCTTTCAGCAGATAGATTTCAGTTTTCAGTGTAGAAAGTGTTTTCGGTGTAGAAGGGAAGCTCACGGACTCAGAAAGGAGCATAATATTTTGTTCAGAAGATTTTATGAGAGGACATGTACTAGAGACAATTAGAGGATTCACTGAGAATGAAAAATGGTTTGTGTTCTGTGCAAACTTCTTGTTACCTTCCTAAGCATCATGGGAATTCTTGGTTATATGATTAAATAAAGTTCTTAAAAATAATTAAGTTGTTAAGTAATTTAAAGTAATCACAATTCAAAGCAATGTCTTGAAGTGTGGTGTATTCTAATTAGCTTTTAGATTTAAGAGCTTATATATTATTATATATTAAATTATTATATTATATAAGCTTATATTACATTATTATACAAGATATAATGTAAGATTATTCGGTATAAATAATGGATTGGTTTACATTTATCATGGTTGTGGCTTATTACCTGAATAGTGATAGCAAACATGGAGAAAGGGCACTGAGAAAATCTTGACTTCACACTTCCATGAATTTCAGTGCAGCTAGGATTTCATCCACGATGCCTGCTTCATATAACTCTTACAAAATTAAAAGGCAGATGAGACCTATGATGGGGGACAGGCTGCAACTAGATCTGGACAGGTTACAGGGGTGGGCAGATG
>NW_017728964.1:8191791-8204361 GCF_001723915.1 Gavialis gangeticus
ATATAATGTAAGATTATTCGGTATAAATAATGGATTGGTTTACATTTATCATGGTTGTGGCTTATTACCTGAATAGTGATAGCAAACATGGAGAAAGGGCACTGAGAAAATCTTGACTTCACACTTCCATGAATTTCAGTGCAGCTAGGATTTCATCCACGATGCCTGCTTCATATAACTCTTACAAAATTAAAAGGCAGATGAGACCTATGATGGGGGACAGGGATTTGATACACTGAATACGCAGACGGATCAGGATGGTGTTAGAGCAATTGGATTCTTACGTTCAGTGTTTTGTTCTGTTGTTTTTCCAAGTTAAATAGTTCTCCCCATCTTTTCCCTTCACAATTCAGCCCTCTGGTCTCTCTCTCAGTAATTCAGTTTAAGTTCTAGTGCTTCTTTTTCCCAGTGTTTGACCTCTTTCCTACATATGTAGCTAGATGATCATAATGGTCACAGCCCTTCCTAGCCTTAAAATCTCTATAAATAAGTAATCTCTTCCCGAGATAAAGAAATACTTCAAATGACCTGTCTTTTTTTTCCTGTCAGGGGCCGCATCTACACAAGATGCTACTGCACAGTGGTTACTTGTATAAACAAATACTAAACAAATGTGCAGCAACCTGAGTTACTGCACAGTGGTGCCAGCAAATGCCTTTTTTGTGATGCTATAGTGCAGTACCCTAATATTACTGCACAGTAGCATTGTGTCACAGTTTTTTCCATGTGACGCTACCACACAGTAGTATTGGGCTACTGCGCAGACACACCAAGTGTTGCCCAAATTGTGCCATCTACAGGTATCATTGAAATGAGAACAAAGTAGTAACTTTGAAGACCAGCAAGAGCAGACCCGGGGGTGCAGCGGTACAGTCAGCACAGTTCCTGCTGGAGCTCCACACGTTCAGTGAGTTCTCTGAGTTTACAAGCTTATTGGTGTAGGGTCCTGCCAGAGCCCCTGCTTTCATGCATCTTGGGAGCCAAGGGGATGCAAGCTGCTGCTGCTGATCTCCTCTTTTCACTTTCTGCTGAATTCAGCTGTGGGGGGAGAGGGCCGAGCAGAATGAAGGGAGGGCGAACAGCGGCAGTGCTGACCCCCTAGGCTCTAGAGCTGTGTGAAAGTGGAAGCTCTGGCCAGAACTTGCACTAATAAGCTTGTAAGATTAAAGCGTTTACTGAGCATGCATCCCACAGCAGAAGTGTGTGTGGCCACATCCCCCTCATTTCCTTCATGGATCTGTCCTTGAAAACCAGCAGTAGAAAGGGGAATAGAACATTTAAATATGAGCTACAAATAACAAGACAGGAGAAAATACTCAGAAATGGCTACAATATTTTACTTCAGTTTCTATCTACTGTTTCCTTGAGGACACGAAGGAAGCATTCTATTATGCTTAGCCATATGAAAACAGAAATAAGGTGTGAGTGTAGGACCCATAATAGAACAATTACAAAGAAAATATCCAGCCACATTTAACCGCTTGTTTGAGACCTCAGGTAAAAAGAACTTTGAAGTATCCAGCTTTGAAAAGGTGTTTAATTAGAATAGTTGGTTATCTGCCCTTTGTAAATAGCTTGGGCATTCTTGATCTCCTGACTTATTAAATGTTAATGGGAATTTCCTATATTACCTTTTCACTGGAACTGTAATAAAGAACAAGACTGCACCATTTTGTTCTAAGTCTTTATAGTATATCCACAAATACTTGGTTGCTAAAAAATAAATAAAAGCAAATATATTTATCTGGAAAAGTTGTCCTGTAAGCAACCATTTAAACTAATATTTTTTATCTGCAGAATGTACAGAGACTAGCCAGTGCCTCTACAAATTTTGTCTCATTGTCCTTTTAGGGCACTTCATCCCTAACTTGTAAAGAACACATCTGCATCTAATACCGTCTCCAAGCCATTTCCAAGCTTTAATATACTTCATCAAAGGAGATGAGACAACATGAGAGGAGGTCCTTCCTGGGCCACAACTATTGTAATCTGGTTTCTCTGCTGATTGGTGCCCTGCTCTGAATTTGACAAGATGAAATGGATAGTTCGCTGGCCCCGATCTGTTCTCACTGATCATTTATTATGCTGGCTTAACATTGGTCCATCAGATGTCATTAATATAAATCAACAGTGAGTGAAGATTTTATACCAGCTCATGCTAGAGAGGGTAATAGAGATTCCCTGGTGTAGTAGGAATGATAAGGGTTGGTAATTTCTAGAATTATTAGTTCTTCTCTAAAATCTAGATTTTAGCTCCCTTGTGCATTTTGAATTAAATGTCTGATTCTGTTCTGTTTTGGTTTCTTTTTCTTTTTTGTTTTCTTCCTACAGTCTTAATAGCCAAGAATTAAATAAATATTTTAATATATAAAAAGCCTATTCTTCTCTAAGAGTGGACTGTCATATCTCTCTTCTGTTGGTTTAAATAGTGTTGGATTGAGCCTGCTAAATAGAATGTTAAAGGGAAATGTTAGTCACACCCTAGTTTTATGTTAGGATGTGAAACAGGGGAGTCATCCCCAAGGAAACTCTGAAGATACTCTGACCCAAAGGACACAGTGTAAAATGAAGGCATGTAGAAGAGTAAAATAGAAAGAGCCAAGTCCATCATAACTCCATAAGAGGTTGTTTTGCCTAAATGATCAGAACAACAACCTCTGCTTTTAATAGGTTAAGATCTTAAAATTCTGAAATAGTTTTGTACATGTTTTATTTCAAAATCTTCATTTTTTTTCAAATATTGGTATTCATAGATTATAGAGTCGGAAGGGACCCAATGGATCATCGTGTCTGATCCCCTGCCCCTGGCAGGGAAGAGGACCGAGGTCAGACGAACCCAGCCAGGTGATTGTCAAGCCTCTTCTTGAAGACCTCCAAGTTAGGTGATAGCACCACCTCTCTTGGAAGCCCATTCCGGACTCTGGCCACCCTTATTGTAAAAAATGTCTTGTTAATGTCTAACCTAAATCTACTCCGCACTAGTTTGCACCCATTATTCCTAGTTACTTCTTGGGGCACTCTGGTAAACAGCGTATCCCCAATCCATATCCATCCCCAGTCCATACGCATCCCCAGTCCATATCCCTACTCTGAGATTGTTTACTGTGTCCTTTGATAGTTTCAGATTTTTTTTCCCATGGGTACAATAGAAGCAATGTAGAATTAAGTTTAAACAAATGTGTGAAATGGAGAGATTAAGCTAAGCGATATTTAAGATGGGAAAGATTGACAGCTCTGAATTGCCATCTCTAGTGATCAACTTGGCTAAGCCTGCAAAAACTTGTTCTCTTTTCTTTTTCCACACCATTGTTGCAAAGGACAAGTACTTTGTTCACAAACTGTAACGCAGACAAGGTAAGAACTTGTGGCCAACATTTTCAATAATTTTTGGTGTCTTCAACTTTCGTCCCTGGTATAACAATTTAAAAGGCCTGAATTTTCAGAGGATGAGTGATCAGTGCTTTGTGAAAATCAGGGCTCCTTGAGGTGTCTGAAACTGGTCCCTAAAAATTGTAACAGCCAGAGATTACAAATCATTTTGAAAATCTCTTACATGTTTCTGTAAAATGGGAAAGCAGCTGCAGATTATATTGTCAATTTAATTGTAGGTACTGTATTAGGTGCTTTATATATTTATAAAGTAGAAAAAATTAATAGTTAAGATGAGATAATTAAAGGCTTTATTCTCGGGTCAATGCAGTTTTGTATTAATGAGATATTTTTGTCTGTTTTGAAATGAAGGGTCTCTATGATACTTTTCCATCAAATACATGCAAAACTACAATTCTTTAACATAGATTGTGTTTTCATTTGGCATACTTTTCTGATGAATGGGAAGGGGGGAGAAGAAAAAATGTACTAAAGGTGAAAGACTGAGCAGAGCGAAGGAAATTTTCTAATAATGAATACATATTAGAGAAGGTTTTCAGAGTCTTGGTTTGAAAGTTCAGCAAGCCAAAGTGTCATTGACCTTGTTCTCTATATCAATGAGTAGTGTGGCAAACCACCTTTCTGCATTAGACATACATAGCTTGTTATTCTAACCCTTCTCCCCAGCTTCTTGCAAAAACATATTTAGATTCCAGTGTCATGGACATCCAGCAGAAGAATGCTGCTAAAGCTACAGGGGGTTGTATGTCAGGCTGCAGAGAGTCTGTTTTCATGGTTTTTCAAGTTTTCTATTGGGGTTGGGTCAGCAATGGCAACTGGTTGTTGAACTATTGAGTTATTACAATGTCTAACTCTTAAGGAACACACAGGACCCAACACACTGCCTGGTTTAGATTTTTCAGGTTACATTTTCTTCAGATTATTGGCAACCTATTGAGATAGCACAGTGCAGGCGCTCCTTTTACATTTACTCTAGGCATTGAACTTTGCCATGAAGAACTTTTAATGACTGCCTGTAGCAATTGTTTTGAAGTTGAATGAAATCTATTTTCTTAGATTTTTTTATATGTGAGGCTCTAGATTTCTCCTATCTCTTGCAATTATGCACCAGTGAGTTTAGCAAAGCATGTAGAAGAAGAGGTGAATTTCATATTTTGGAGACCAGGTATCATCTAGGAGGGATAAGTGAACAGACTGAGAAAGATGCCCCTGCCCAGATTCCCCTGATCTCTAGAATTGAAATGGAATAAAACTGTTTTGAAAAGACGGAATTCAGAATTCCCCATCACGGTCAAGCAGTTTGCTTAGGTAACTGCCAGTATCACACTATTTTTTACCATTACCTATTCTTGAATTCTTTTTGTATTTGATGCTGATAAAGAGTATTTTCCCTTGCTTTGAATCTTTCCATTCCAAAGGCCCAAAACATGTCACAGACTGAGGTATGGTAGAAGGTAGGACAGAGTGACACCTTAGAGACTAGTCATTTTCATAGGAGGCAGCAGAGAAGCATGAGGTTTCATAGGCAACAGATTATATGAATGCACTTGCAGAAAGAAAGGGCTTAAAATAGTAACACAGATACAGAGGAAAGGAAGAGGGGGAGGGGACATGACAGAGAGAGGCAGAAGATGAGTTGAAAATGTCAGTAGGGAAAACCGATAGTTTCTGTCTAGACTGTATTTAAACCATTTAAACATTCTGTGGATGATTTCTTGTTCTACAATGTCATGTTCATGTTGTCTCTTAACATTGTTTAAGGAGTGTTACTCTAAGGTTAGTGATGGAATGAATGCTCAGGAAAGGTAAAATGCCATGGGCTTATGTGCGTTTCTGGAAGTAATGTCAAATCAGTATCCATTCATTCTTCTATGTATGCGTTGCTGTGGCAGGCCATCTTTGATGCCTGCCACTTTAAAAGGCTTGAACAGACTGTGAAACAGCCAGCAGGTGTGGTGTGGCTTAATGAGGCAGTCACATGACTGCAAGAGGGCTTCAGGATTGGAAGATGGGACTAGGCAGCCTCAGTGTAAACCCAGGTCCTCAGAGGTAAGCAAGCAGTTGCTGCAGGGAGCCAGAGGGATAACATCTCCCAGTGGAGCTGCTGCTCCCAGAACATGTGGAGGTTACGCATAGGAACTATGGGGATGGAGGAGGGTCCTGGTCCTGGGAAATGATCTAAAACTACACCCTGCTAGCGTTGGATGGTGTGGTGGGGCTTCCTGTGGCATGGTGGTCCCCAGGAAATGCCACACTAGTGCCTCCCTAGTGAAAGGTGAGTATGGGGCGCCATATAACCTCAGCCCCCACGATCTGGAGGGTTACCCTGTAGAGGGGACAGGCAAGGGGTCCAGGCATGTCATCAGGCCTGAGACCCAAGGGGCATAAGGGTGAGAGCCCCAGTGAGGGGGCGGAGTAGCGGGCCCAGCAAGGGCATGTGAGAAGGCTGCATACATTAGGATCTGCATGGGTGGGCCTGAAGGACTGCACATTGGCCAGCCTTAGAGATTGAGTGAGTTGTGTTTGAAGGGACCTGAGAAGGTGGGCCCATATGAGAGAGTGAGCGTGAGCAGCTCAGTCACCTGACTAGAGAAACCCTTGACTGGTCAATGCTGGGGCCAGGACCAGAACAGTCAAAGGGCCAGAACGCCCAGGGCCAGGGGCCTGGGGTTCAGAGTGGCCTAAAGGTGAGGCCAGGGCCTGTGTGGCCAAAGGTCCCAGAGGGGGCCGCTGCCCAGAGGGAGAAGGGTTCAGGGAGCTTGGCAGCCCAGAATGAGGGCAGAGTAAACCACCTAAGAAGGAAGGATCCAGTTGGGGTCCAAATGCCAGGTAAGCATAGAAAGAGATCCATCTTGGGGCCTGAGCCTTCTGCGAGGCATGGGACACAGTATAAGGGGAGGTTCAGAGCCGTGTATTATGTCCTTGGCATTGGGTAGTAAGCTGCCTGTAAATTCCTGTACGCCAGGAACTGTACAGCATTAATTATAGCCAGGATCTGTGGGGGTGTAGCAAAATGGCCACACCCCCTTCACTTGTGTGCCACATGTGCAGTGAGCTCTGAGCTCACCAGTATGTCAGAGCTCTGCATGTGCAGTGAGATCTGACCTTACCGGCTGATTGGCCCCAGACTTAGGACAGAGTCCCCGATTTTTATGCAGCTCTGGAGCCCAGGAGATGAATGTGTCAGCAGTTTGCCCTCCCTTTCTTCCACCACCTCCTGCCAAATTCAACAAAAGAGGGGAAGAGTGGTAGTGCTCACCCCCTTGTCTCCAGAGCCTTGCAAAAGCAGGAGCTGTGGGCAGAGCCTGTGCTGACCAGCTCAGAGCTCATGGCAGATTCAGAGCTCTGGCTGGAGCTAATCTCATATGTTGGTAAGCTCAGAGATCTCATCAACATCTAAGTTTGCAGCAAGGGTTCTGTGGCCACAGCAATGCTCCTCTGCCTTTCTCAGAACAGAGTGACCCCAGTCTGGGGAAGAGGGAGGAAGCAGCAGCTTCTGCAGTCCTCCTGGGGACTAGCAGGGCTGCAGCAGCAAGGAAGGTTTCCCCATGTATTCCCCAGACTTAGCTAAACCAAGTCTAGGATGGTAGGAGGGTCCCAGGGACCAGGAGGAGTGGAGAAGCAGGGAAAGTTTCCCCAGAATTTCACTGGAAATTGCCCCAGAAATTTGCAGGACTGGAAATGGTCTTTATCTGTCTTGGAAGAATAAAGGGCTCACAGAGTCAGGCTGAGATTTGAGCAAGTTTATGAAGTTTAAGACATTAAATGTTAACCTTTGCCCTTTTGTCTGAGAGCCTGTACCCAACAGTGTTCCAGATTTCAGAAGTAGCCTTAAACAGACGGCACATCTGAGAGCTGCTGGTAAAGGTCCGAGCATATTGGAGGCTCTCCAAAGTAGAAATAATAACAACAATAAACCTGCCCTGCTTTTGCTCCTCACTTGGATTTCAGGCTGGATATGGAGAGATTACCAATTCTCATATTCTGCTCTAATTGGAAACCAGGCTTTCAGGAAACAGATTTGGGTCTCCTATACTAATCTCTCACCTCATGACAGCTGTTCATTAACTTGTATTTGTAGAGCCTAGGGTCAGGGCATTTGTGTATAGAAGTTAAGCTTCCTTATCTTTCTGTTATGGAATACCTTTCATAAAGGCAGGATTGTGTTTGCATAGCACTTTGTATTTTTTCCATTCTTCTCTGAACTTCCACACACAGTCCTTACAATGCACATAGGGTTTACTTTATAAAACCCCAGGAAATACAAGCAAGATAGTCTATCTTGGTTAATGAATGCTAGCAAAAACCTTTGTAAATAGTTTAACTCTCCGTTTCTTAAATAAAAATGATCCCTTCCATTGAAGGATTAGTACTTGTACTCAGCTTTGTTGAAATATTTAAAAATTTGGAAAGTTAAATATAAAAAAAATTGGGAAGTAAAAAGATTTCCACTTTTATTTGATTTAAAAACATTTGACTTAGCATTATTAAATTATCTTGACATAATTTATCTTCAAGAGGAGACTGGATAGGCACCTGGCTGGGGTCTTATGACCCCTGCCACTCCCAGTGCTCCTTCCTGCCCATGGCAGGGCGTCGGACTAGATGATCTGTCTAGGTCCCTTCCGACTCATTGATTCTATGATTCTGTGATTAAATTTTGTCCTTAGGAGTCTTTACTTCATTGTGATTTAGAAGCAAATGATAGATGGTTTTAAATTTTACATGGTGAGCCAAAGGTTTCATTGAGCAAATTATTCCAGTTATGTGAGCTTACAGCTTCTTTTTCTGTCAAGTAAACAAGTCATGATTTCTTTGCCTTTTCACTTGTATTTATTCCTCACATTCCTTTATGACTTTTATTAACTGCTGGGAGATCATCCGTAGTCCTTTGCAAGTTTTCCATGATCAAACTGTGTTGATAAGCTGTGATTGGTCAGATAAATCGCATGGTATTGTTTCTATTTCCTGACCAGAAGTGTACATAGTTAGATGTCCACAACTATAGCCCAGCTTCTTGCATTTTTCAAAATTTAAAATGTTTCTATTACCAGAAGAGCTTGAAAGATTATATTTGGTTATCTTCATTTTGTGCAATTCCTTTCTAGGCATTAAAAAGGAAATAAGCTTCTTAAAAACATTCTGAAACTTATCTACCTGAGTTCCTCCAACCTCGATTTTATCAGGTTGTCTTACTTTAGTCTATATTCAAATAAAACAAACATATTAATATTTATATACAATATCATGGCATATATATTAATGCATAGCAGATAATGAAAGCTAAGTAGGGTGTGTTAAATTCTGCCCCCTACCTGCTTATACAAAGCAGAATTCTTTTTAATGCATTTCTTGGAAGGTCTTAATGTCATGTGCTAAATAGCGGCAACCAGAGAAGAGGATATTGTTGCAGTTCTAAAAACAAGACTAGTATTTGCTTGAGTGAACATTTATAATTTATGAAAATGGCACATCTTAATTTATTTTTACTATTATTTTGTATTTATCTTGTCAAATTCAGATTCCCTCACTTGTTTTCAAATACTGTGGCATGTTTTACTATAGACTGGGATAGTAGTCTGTTGTTACGATTGTTGAGTGCTATCTATTATGAGACCTTTTAGTTGCTTATAAACCTCTGAGCTGAAGTTTTGCATGCTGGGTGTTTGCCTCAGAAGGGTATTTGTTTCATTTCAGGCAAAATGGTTCAGACATTTCTGAGAATGAGGCTAGGGAAAAATGCATTGTTTTGCGCACATTACCTTAATTTGGTGACCTTTTACTTTAAAAACATCTAGTGTTTCCATGTGTGGAACAAGGACTTCACTTTTGGCAGGATGGGTTGCCTGCATGTTAAGGATGAGCCTTTTACTGTGTCCAGGAGGTTATGCATATTTGGCCAAATTACAAGCTTTTGAAAAATCCAAGTTCACACTCGCTCATTAGAGCTCTTTAAGATTTTAGTTGCTAAATTCCTTGCACATTCACCCTGCACTATGCATAATTTGGCTTGTGGATGAGCAGGATTTATCACCATTTGTAGCTCTGGGTTGCTGTAAGCTGTACTGAGTCCAGGACCAGGTGTCTGTCACAGAGTTGAGAGTGGAGAGGCAATCTCTGTTGTGCTATCAGAGCATGTCTGTACTGCTTCCTTGGCGTTCCCAAGGGTGCCACTCATGAGCAATGTCCATGTACCTGCTCCCCACTCTGCATGTATCAAACCTAGAAATGAGATTGTAAAGCTGCATTAATGGACCTCTGTCTCCTACTCTCTGCTCACTGCCACTCTTGAAATATCTGTCTTCACTGTGTTTCAGAATGGTGGCAGGGTCGTGTTCACTGCTTCATTGCCAGAGTTCATGAAGGCTGAATGGGAGCAGTAGGGCATGCCCTAAGGAGCACCAGGGAAACACCAGTTGGGCCTTTAATGACGCCTGCTGAATGAGCCCAGAGAGCATGGAGGAGGATGTAAATATAGTATGTGAGTGGAAGTGGGTTGAGGAAAGGAGCCTTGGAGAAGGTAGAAACTAAGGAGAAAGAGAGGGTGTCTTTGCAAAAAACTAATAAGTAATCACGTAAATTAAAGACTGTTTTGTATCGCTTGTGTACAGTGGGAATGTATTAAAGTTGCACAGTCAGCCTTAACTTGAGCATCTCTTAAATTTTAAATACTTTTTGCTTGTAAAATGTATTTAATTACCAAGGCTTTCACTGATGTGTGAATGTCTAAAGTTTACGGTGTGTGATTTATCTAATTTTGCTTTAGATTATAGGCTGCCAAGTCAAGAGGGAACCGCTGGAGTCTACTGAGCGATATACTCGTTGGATCAATAACCTGACACAGGGACAACTTCTCACACAGGTATCTTTGTTCCAGCTCTGATTCAATTTGCTGTGCTAAAGAAATAAGCAGAGGTGGATTTTATTGTGTTTTCTCATTTGCTTATGCAGCTTGCTCCCAATCTAAGATGGCCCTTGAGAAACTACGAGCAAAAATATATATTTTTTAAATCCACTACATCATAGTTTGAGCGTAGGTTATATAGTATTAAAACTTGATGTTTTAATTTACGTTAGTGCCTATAATAGGTAAAAATGTCTTACAGTTGTAGCAGATGAAACTATTTTACTTTAGCTTCCTAATATACCTCACTTTTCTCCCTGTATATGTGGTTACTATACCGTGGTTATTAACTATACATCCTGTCATTTTCTACTACAGTACTTAGAAAAGTTTTTTTTTAACGTACATATTTAAAAAAGAAAAAAGAAAAAAAAATTTTTTTTTGGGAAGTGATTCTTAGCTGTAAGATTATACCCTGATAGTTGTATAAACATATGCACTTAGTTAACTCTCACTAGAGATAATTTTAAAATGGTAGTTTTTCAAGGCTTAAACACTGGTCACATTATACATGTTTTTAAGTAAGATGCATCTTGTGCAACTGAAGACAGCAGACTTGGCTTAAAAAGAGATCGTTTCATTAGGCAGGCAGCCAGTGCTGAACTAAAAGGGACTTTGGCAAAAACAAGTTGAGTTGTGGAAGAAATCAGGCCAGCTTCTAGAAGAATGCTTGTGCTAACCAAATATTGAAAGGAGTCTAATGGATGGTTAGCGGAAGATCATCCCAGCATGCATTAAGAAGCAAATATTTTGGGCTTAATTGTTGTGGTGTTATGACAAGAATACATTTGTTTTTAATTTTGCTGCATTCAAATGGCTCAAGAAATGAATACAGTTAATATTGTAAACTCTGTTGCGTTTCCTATTGCCTTAGCCCTAAAGACATCCATATGGGCTCTGGTGTGGTAATTGTAACCCACAGAGGAATCCATAGAGCACTTCTTACAGTCTGCAGTGGAAACCATTGAAGTGCACAACAACATGTAATCACTAGTTTGAAATCCTGAACAGAGTATTTTGTTCTAAAGGATAGCAATTTTCTTATGACGAATAACTTACAAAATACAATGCCAGCGATATCGTACATCAGCTTGTCCAAGAAAGACATATGGGCATTGCTCAATTCTGTTTGGGAAGGGATGTGGTTATAGGGGTCATTTATGCATGATTGGTGGTCCTGTCTTGCAATAATAAAATGTTGGTCTCAGAGCATTAATCAAGTGAAAGTAATTATAAGAAAAGTCACCAGTGGAATATTTGGTATTGCCTTCGGGTTTGGCAGTGGGAGGGATTTATGGGTTGAGAAATACTGAATGGTTCAGAAACAGGCAGCTGGATGCATAGTCACAACACATAGTACTGATGGGGGAAAAAGGTTAATTGTTTAAAGACTGATCCAATAGCCATTGAACTCTTTCCATTGAGTTTGAACGAGCCATAGCTTTGGTTTGTCTTTTAATAAATTGGTCTGAAAGGCTAACAGTGTATTTAAGCAAAGGGCATATACAATGCATTCTTTCAAGTTGTGACTTCTGTTGATAGATTATCTGGCTAAGGAAGGAACATTGAAAATTGTATACATTTTTCTTATACTTCAGATGTGTCACTAACACTTTGGAACATTTGCTATTGATTTAATTGATAACAGGATTAGGATTTTCCTTTCTGTCTACATTTACCTCTGCTTTTCTTGTCAGAAATGCTGGGGATGGTGTAAATCGAAGAAATATTAATTTTGTTTTCACCTGGATTTACATGTTTCATAAAGAAATGAGAAAACCAGTTCAGATACTGTCTAATTCCTGGTATGATTCTGGTGCTTTCTTGTGGGTTTAACATTTCTTTGTGTGCCTTGACTATTTTTAGTTTGGTTTTTTAAAAAAAGAATATGATAGGGTGCAGATGGAAATGCAGCTCCCCGCTATAAATGAGAACGCTTTGCAGGAAGTGGTCTGAGTTAAAACGATTCCATGGAACAAACAGAAGTTCACTGTTGGTTCCAGAGGGGAGGGAACCAGCCTGGAGCTGTAGCAGCGGACCCTCCTCTCTCCGAGCCTGTCCCTGTTTCAGACTGGGAAGGGGGAAAGGAAGGAGAGGGAGCTCATTCAGTATTGGAGGGTGGGATGGGTATATTGGAACCCCCCACATTGGGGACTAAAAGCCCCACACTGAACTCCCTCCACTTCCTTTCCCCCCTCTCGTTCTGAAAATAATGACAGGCTGCCATGCAGTGCAGACAGAAGTTACAGAAGATGTTCTGTTCTGAAACATCTTCA